>NC_052161.1:8021991-8326401 GCF_902713615.1 Scyliorhinus canicula
GTGGTACCATCAGTCGGGAGCCTTGTTGCGGACAGTGTCCAGTGGCGCCACATTCGGCCCAGACCGTGCCTCTGCCCGGGGGGGGGGGGGGGGGGGGGGGGGCTTCTTCTAGGACTGGAGGGGTGTGGTGTGGGGTGGTCAGGGGGTGTACTGTGGGATCAGGGTGTGCGGGTATGCGGTGCAGCAAGGCTGGCGCCACGTTTCCCGCCGTGACCGGTGGGGGGTGTAGGCATGCACGGCTGCAGCTTGTTAGTCCTGCGAATCCGCAGCCCGGACCCGGCGATTCTCCGTCCGTTCTCCACGCGATCATGACGCTGGTGCTGGCCCCTCACCGGTACCAGAATTGGTGAGGGTTTCATGCCGAGTTTGCCGTCGTGGAACACCACGGATACTCCGTTGGCACCGGCACTAAGCCGCTGAAACGGAGAATGCAGCCCAATATCTATGCTTACTTGGCAGAGGAAACAATTTCTCCCTATTACTCTACCCAAACCCCTCATAATTTTCAATATCTCTACTCGTTTATTTGTTAGCCTCAAAACGACTGCCATGGTTCTCCCTCGCTGTTTGACATGTGCTGCCCTAGCAATGAGGCCTCCCTCAACAATCCTCTGTTGGATGAAGAGAAATCTCAGCTTTTCCCATCTCCCCCCCGTGCCTTCCTCAGCCCTGGCAAGGCCCCCTGAGAACCCCAGTCGAAGGACTTTGTCGTTCCTCCTGAATTGCGGTGCCCAGAGCTGGAGACAAGAATGCAGCTGAGGCCCGAGCAGAGATCTGTAAAGGTTTTTCAAACTGCGGAGCGAATGTCACTGTGACTGACTGATCCCTGTATGTAACCGCGATTGAAGCCAAATGCACAAAGCCACAGTATTCAAGAATATACTTAACTGGTGATCCCCCAGGAGGTCATCTGATTCTTCATTCAGGCAAAGAAAATACAATATTACAGCCCCCGAATGAGGTCGTTCGGCCCATTGTCTCCATTCTGGTTGTTTGAATGATCCATCAAATGGATCCCACTGCACCCCCTCTCACCCCTCCCCCCCTCCACCTCTCGTCCCCCCCCCCCCCCCCAAGAACAGTGCACATGTTCCTTTCGAGGGTATTTATTCAATTTGCTCTTGTAAGCTAGTATTGAATCTGCTTCCACTGGCCTTGCAGGCAACACATTCCAGATCGCAACACTCTGCACATTCCCTGGGCAGGTTTATCCTGGAGCCTGCATCCTCTGTGGAACGCAGGCTTTAAAAGAGCATTCTTGTAGAAGAACTGCAAGCTTCAGCTTTTCACCCTCCCTAACCTTGACCTCATCCAAAATTCTGCCGCCCATACCCTAATTCGCCCAGGTCCTGTTCGCCCGTCACCCTCTGTGCTCGCTGATCGGCACTGGTACCAGTGAAGCAAAGCTTCAGTTTTAAATCTTTCATCCTGATTTACAAATCCCTCCGCGCCCTTGCCTCGTCCTCGCTCTGCAGCTTCCTCCAGCCCCACAACCTTCCAAGATCTTTGCGCCGCCTCTCAAGTTCTGGCCTCTTACTCATCCCCGATTTCAATCATCCCTGCATTGGCAGCTGTGCCTCACTGTGGTGAATGTAATATATATATGTATATATGATAATTCACACTGTCTTTGTAAGCGCAATAGCGCTATCCTACCACTAGGGGGAGTAGCTCTGGGAGTACTCAGGAACTCGTACTGGGCTCCACCCTTGGCTCCGCCCATGACGCCTCCCCCTAGTGCCGCTGTAGTACCCTTGTCCAGAGTCAGCCTGAGTTCACTAAGAGTTCATCAACGGGTAACAGGCTGGCTCTGAAGTAAGTCGATTAAAGCCTAGATTCACATCGGAAACACGTGTCTGGTGAATTGATGGTTCCATCACTCACGCTGCCTGGGACGTAACTTCTGGTATTCCCTCCCTAAACCTCTTCACCTCTTTCTTCTCCATTTAAAACACTCTGCGAAACCTGCCGCTTTGACCAATTTCTCCGTATGCGACTGGGTGCCAGGATTTATTTAACAATCACCCCTGTGAGGCACCTTTGGACATTTGACTGTGTTAAAGGTGCTATATAAATATACATTTATATATAAATATACATATACAGGGTGCATCGTCACTTTTAAGCTTGCACAAACTCCCGTGATGTAAACTGTTTCGAAGTGAAGGCCCAGAATTGGATTGTGCCTGAGCACCTTATTTTCCAACATTTTAATTCAGTCGCAACATCACATTATTGTTCGACACAGTGCTCCTGATAGCTGTGCGCTAGAGTGCCCTAGACTAATTGGCTCCACCCATATCAAGGTATTGAACTTGATCAGCCACGATCGTGATGAATGGTGGGGCAGGCTCGAAGGGCCTAACGGCCTCCTCCTGCTTCTGTTTTCTAAGTTTCTATGTATGTATAGAAAAACTTACTTGCCCTTTACTTCACTTTGATCACTTGCTAAAGCACTGATTACTTGTCACAATAACTCACAAGAGTCACAGCTTGGACTGAATACTGTTACAAGGTGAATCGATCAGCCTCCCTTCAATGGATGTCCTCTTCACTGGGTCCCAGATTCAGGTGGTACTCATGATAGGGGGACCCGCGGGTCATCGCAAACAAGGCCTCGGGCCTTCCCCTTTAATACAGTTTCTTCCAGCATCCAGAAAGTTCTTAGGCCGGGTACGCGGATGACCTGCTACCCGTCTTCCTCAATGTTAGCTCGCAAACACAGCCCACATGCGCTGGCCTTGCTCTCTTTATCTGACTGTCAAGTACATCTTATCACACTCGCTCACAAAACAAGATGTTTCACAAGCCTTGTGTTCTGTAGGTTGACTACTGTTCCCTTTATTCGTTGCGAAAGTTTAGTTGTTGGCCATCCGGCTACATTGGTGAGGCATGCCTCATCAATTACTTGCCGCATCTCCGCCCAAGACTGAATATTGTCCAGGTCTTGCTGCATTTCGGACAGAGACTGTTTCAGTGTCTGAGGAGTTGCCAATGGTGCAGAACATTGTGCAATCATTGGCCAACATCCGGCTTTCAACCTTGTAATGGACTGCAGGTCATTGATGAAGTAACTGAAGTTGTTTTGGCTGGGACTCCACTCTGAGGAACTCCTGTACTGATACTCTGGGACTGAGATGATTGACCTCCAACAACTCCAGCCATCTCCTTTTGTGCCGGGTATGACGCTAACCAACGGAGAGTCTGCCCTTTGATTCCGATTGACTCCAGTTTAGCTCGGGCTCCTTGATACCACACTCGATCAAATGCTGCCTTGATATCAAGGGCAGTCACTCTTACGTCACCTCTGGAATGAAGCTTTTGTCCATGTTGGACTAGGACTGTAATGAATTCAGGAGCTGAGTGGCTTTGGTGAAATGCAAACAGACTGTCAGTGATCGGATTATTGCTGAGTAAGTGCGTGTTGTAGCTTCACCAGGTTGACACTTCATTTTTCGGTACTTGGTGTTGCTCCTGGCATACCCTCCTGCACTCGACACTGAACCAGGATTGGTCCTCTGGCTTGGTATTAATGGGAGAGTGGGGGATATGCCGGGCCATGAGGTTACAGATTTTGGTTGTATACAATTCTGCTGCTGCTGATGGCTCAGAGTTGACAAGTTGTATAAAAATGGTGCGTTGTCTAAAGTAACCCCTTGGTGAGTATTCAATGTCAAAATATTTTAGAATATTTCATGGTTCTACATGGCCATTTCGACATCATTATTACAGTCAGCTTTTATCCTCCAAAAATGAAAGTCATCTTTACACACAGATATAGGGGCTGGTTTAGCTCACCGGGCTAAATCGCTGGCTTTTAAAGCAGACCAAGCAGGCCAGCAGCACGGTTCGATTCCCGTACCAGCCTCCCCGGACAGGCGCCGGAATGTGGCGACTAGGGGCTTTTCACAGTAACTTCATTGAAGCCTACTCGTGACAATAAGCGATTTTCATTTTCATTTTCAGATGGTCCAGAGCCACTGTTGGCTCCGTGTTGAAATTTCCTTGCATTACAGAGGGCTAAATGTGTGATAGTTGAATGGGTCCCAAGGTCAGTCAGACTTGGGGGTTTGTGCCAAACTGCACAATCTTTCTAATCACTCTGCCATTCTTCTCGTCTTCGTTCCTGTTTGGCGGTCGAACACTGTTAAACCAAATCAGGAAGCAAGGTGGCACTCGGCAGCGCCAGGGACCTGGGTTCGATTCCCGGCTTGGGTCACTGTCTGTGCGGAGTCAGCACGTTCTCCTCGTGTCTGCGTGGGTTCCCTCCGGGTGCTCCGGTTTCCTCCAACAAGTACCCGAAAGACGCGTTTGTTAGGTGGATTGGACATTCTGAATTCTCCCTCGGTGTACCCGAACAGGCGCTGAAATGTGGCGACTAGGGGATTTTCACAGTAACTTGTGACACTAATAAAGATTATTACAAGTTCTCCTATCTTTGTTTCATTTCTGTTCCATTCAAGATTGGATTTATTGTCCAACACCTTCTTTCTGTTTTGTGTTCAATGCAATACCTCTCACAACATTTCCGAGCCCAGCTCCAGGGCTTCAAGGCTCCAGAAGTCCTGATCTCCTCCAACATACTTTCCTTCCGAAATTTAAAATTTAAGCTTGATGTGAATTCGTCATTCCCTTATTTTTGACTTGCCTAATTTGTTCTTGCCTTCTGTTGAAAGAGCCAGGTTCAAATCACACCGTGGGACCCCATAGAATTTACAGTGCAGAAGAAGGCCATTTGGCCCATCGAGTCTGCACCAGCCCTTGAAAACCCTCCTTAAGCTCACACCTCCACCCAATCCCCTGTAAATCAGTAACCCCACCTAACCTTTTTGGACACTAAGGGGCAATTTATCATGGCCAATCCACCTAACCTGCTCAACTTTGGACCGTGGGAGGAACCCGGAGGAAACCCACGCAGGCATGGGGAGAATGTGCAGACTGCGCACAGACAGTGAGCCCAGCCAGGAATCGAACCTGGGACCCTGGAGCTGTGAAGCAACAGTGCTAACCACTGTGCTACTGTGCTGCCCAGATACTTTAAAAAAAATAAATTTAGCGTAGCCAGTTAATTTTTTTCCAATTAAGGGGCAATTTAGCGTGGCCAATCCGCCTACCCTGCACATCTTTGGGTTGTGGGGCTGAAACTCATGCAAACACGGGGAAAATGGGCAAACTCCACACGGACAGTGACCTAGAGCAGGGAATCGAACCTAGGACCCTGGAGCTGTGGAGCAACAGTGCTAACCAATGTGCCACCGTGCTGCCCTGTGCAAAAAAATCTATGGTGGCAGTCACTGTAACGCTGAGAATGTGCAGCCTTGTCTGAGGTGCTGTCTTCTTGCAGTGACACACACTGAGATTCTCGTCGCAGAATCTGGACAATCTGCAAGATCCAAAAGTCACTGGTGGGAGAAGAGGGGGGGAATCTCTTCTGATGTCGAGACCAACCCTCGCCAGCACCAAAACAAATTAGCTTGTTTAAAATCTTAAATCTTCCAAATACATCTTACATCTGAAACTAATCGAGCGGTCAAAAGGAAAAGAGCCAACCCCCCCCCCACTTGCCTTTAATACTTGAAGATTATTCAAGTGAAACCGTTGGAAAGGCAATTTAACAGCTGGCCAAAATAAAATTAAAAAGGACGCGCTGGTGTCAGCTGAAAGGTTGGCGTTGTTTCATTCCTTTGCTCTCTTCCCTGGGGAACTGCTGTTCAGTTGTGGAAGGATTTAGAAGCCCATTGTCTGACAGGCCAAGACTGCAGCTACCAGTCAGAGAGTCGCACAGCACAGAAATGGCCCTTCAGCCCATCGCCTCTGCACCATTCTAATCCCATTTTCCAGCACTTGGCCCATAGCCTTGCCTACCCTGACATCGCAAGTACACATCTAAATATTTCTTAAATATTATGGGGGTCTCTGCCTCCATCACCCTTTCAGGCGGCAAATTCCAAACTCCCCTCTGGGTGAAAATGTTTTCCCTCACATCCCCTCGAAACCTCCTGTCCCCTTACCTTAAATCTGTGCCCTCTGGTCATTGGCCCCTCCCCCAAGAGGAAACGTTTCTTCCTGTCTGCTCTATCTAGGCCACTCATAATTTTATACATCTCAATCCTGTCGCCCCCCCCCCCCCCCCCCCTCAGTCGCCTCTGCCCAAGGAAAACATCCCCATTCTAGTCAATCTCTCTTCATCGCTAAAACTCTCCAGCCCAGGCAACATCCTGGTAAATCTCCTCTGCTACCCTTCCCAGTGCTGTCACATCCTTCCTATAATGTGGATTCCAGAACTGCGCACAATACTCCAGCTGTGGCCTAACCAGCGTTTTATACAGTTACAGCATAACACCCCTGCTCTTCAACTCTATGCCTCAGCTAATAAAGGCAAGAATACCATACGCCTTCTTAACCACTATATCCACCTGCTCTGCTTTCTTAAGGGACTGGTATACATGCACACCAAGGTCCCTCTGACCCTCGGGGCTTCCCAGGGTCCTGCCGTTTATCACGTATTCCTTTGCCTTGTTTGTCCTGCCCAAGTGCTTCACCTTACACTTGCAGGATTGAATTCCATTGATCAGCCCATCTGACCAACTTGACTGTATCCGCCTGTAATCTCAGGCTATCCTCCTCACTATTTGATAATAATAATCGCTTTCTGTCACAAGTAGGCTTCAATGAAGTTACTGTGAATAGCCCCTATTCCGGCGCCTGTTTGGGGAGGCCAGTACGGGAATTGAACCGACGCTGCTGGCCTTGTTCTGCATTACGAGTCAGCTGTTTAGTCCACTGTGCTAAACCAACCCCATTACCAGCCCACCAATTACGTATCATCTGCAAACTTATTGACCAACCCTCCTACATTCATGTCTTTTTTTTTTTAAATTTAGAATATCCAATTCATTTTTTCAATTAAGGGGCAATTTAACGTGGCCAATCCACCTAACCTGCACATCTTTGGGTTGTGGGGGTGAAACCCACGCAGACACGGGGAGAATGTGCAAACTCCTCACAGACAGTGACCCAGGGCCGGGATTCGAACCCGGGTCCTCAGCGCCGTAGGCAGCAATGCTAACCACTGTGCCACCGTGCCGCCCCTACATTCATGTCTTAATCATTCATATGAACCGCAAACAGCAAGGGCCCCAACACTGGTTCCCTGCGGGACCCCACTGGACACGGGCTTCCAGTCAGAAAAACACCCCTTGACCACCACCCTCTGCTTCCTGCCACTCAGCCAATTCTGGATCCAATTTGCCAATTTTCCTTGGATCCCCGGGGCTTTTACCTTTGCCATCAGCCTCCCATGTGGAACCTTATCAAAAGCTTTGCTGAAGTCCAGGTAGACTACGGCAAATGCATTTCCCTCATTTACACACAAGGGGCGGGAACCGACGCCGGAGTGGTTCACGCCACTCCGTCCCGCCGGGACCACCCGCCCCACCGGGTAGGGGTTAATCCCGCCCAAGGTCACTGTGGTAAACACCACTAGTAACACATTACATGTATTACGGTACTGCCCATGTATTACAGGTACCACAGTAAATCCCAGCCCGCCGGGTCGGAGAATCGCTGGGGGTCGGAGTGAATCCCACCCACGCTGTCCTCCAAATTCTCCCGCCCCCCCCCCAAAAATTGCCCCAGCGTGAGTTTCGCCGCCCACCTCGGAGAATGGCGGGGGCCGGCACGACTCAATGGGCCCCGGGGCTTCACGAATTCTCAGGCCCGCGATGGGCCAAAGTCCCGCCTGTTCTTTGCCAGTCCCGCCAGCGTTAATTAGAGTAGATCCCTTACCGGTGGGACCTGGCGGCGCGGGCGGGCTCCGGGGTTCTTGGGGGGGGCGGGGGCGCGGGGGGGGATCTAGCCCCGGGAGGTGCCCCCACGGTGGCCTGGCCCCCAATCGGGGCCCACCGATCCGCGGGTGAGCCTGTGCCATTGGGGCACTCTATCCTTCTGCACCGGAGGCTATGGTCCTCTGCCATTCCCGGTGCGGAAGCGAATCCCTCTGCGCATGCATAGGGATGATGCCAGCACATGGTGGCGCTTCCGTGCATGCACCGACTCGCGCCGGCCGGCGGAGGCCCTTCGACGCTGTTTGGCATGGCGCCAAGCCCCTTTCCCGTCGGCCGGCGGGGCGCAAACCACTCCGGGGTGGGCCTAGCCCCTGAAGGGGGGGGGCGGTCCGACGCCGGAGTGGTTCACGCCACTCCGTCCCGCCGGGACCCCCCGCCCCCCCCCGGGTAGGGGTTAATCCCGCCCAAGGTCACTGTGGTAAACACCACTAGTAACACATTACATGTATTACGGTACTGCCCATGTATTACAGGTACCACAGTCAATCCCAGCCTGCTAGCTCCTCCCAGCAGGCGGTGTATAAAAGTGTACGCTCCCCTGCGCTGCTCCCATTCTGGTTCCAGCTGCAGGAGGCATATCTTGTGCAATAAAGTCTCGATTGTTTCACCATTCGTGTCTCGTGGTAATTGACGGTACATCAGTCACCTCTTTGGAAAACTCAATCAAGTTGGTCAGACATGACGTCCCCTTAACAAAACCATGCTGACTGTTCTTGATTAATCCCGGACTCTCCAAATGCAGATCAAATCAATCTCTCAGATCCCTCAAGCTTGCTTCCAATTGGCCGGCACGGTGGCGCAGTGGTTAGCACAGCTGCCTCACGGCACCAAGGACCCGGGTTCAATCCCGGCCCCGGGTCACTGTCCATGTGGAGTTTGCACATTCTTCCCGTGTCTGCGTGGGTCTCACCCCCACAACCCAAAGATGAGCAGGGTAGGTGGATTGGCCACGCTAAACTGCCCCTTAATTGGAAAAAAATAATTAATTTAAAAAAAAGAATTGCTTCCAATAGTTACCACACCCATGGTTAGGCAGTTAGTCCTATAGTTGTTGGAGTCTGTCAGCTCCCACAACCATACGTTGAGGGGTCAGCCACATCGACCCTTTGGACCCAAGGTGGTGGGCTGAAAACCAAACCTTAAATTCAGAGACAAAGGGCAGAATGCTTTAGGCCTTGCTGAGGTTAGCACTGGAGGCGGATGGGGTCTGAAATTGGTGACTCCAGTCGTTTTAGAGGAGGTGGGTCTGCTAGAGCAGATACGACAGACTGAATGGCCTCTTTCTGTGCTGTAACATTTCTGTAGTTCTATCGCTCAAGCTTACAAGGTAGGCAGCCAATTACACTCACGAAAGAGCTTTGTTTAAGGGTAGTTCGCTGTTGCCTACACAGATTCTACTGGGCAGGGACAATTGGTTACCCCCTTGAGGGAACATGTGATCCTTCGATAAGGGGATTGGGGCAATTGTTAACCTTTCTGATGTATAAAAAGAGGGGGCCAGTTAGGTACCAGCTGGAGAGAAAAGACGAGTAGCAAAGTACTGGTCCTGTGTAAATATTATTCTAAATAAAGTTTTGGGTGTGTGCGCAGCCAAAGGCCGCCTTGTGGCGGGGTTGCCTTCCTCTCCTCCAATAGTGATGGCGTGGTTTCACACAAGCCTCCTCCTGCTCTTCTCTATCTCGCCCTATCATCGTAACAGTCTCTCGCATGTGTTTGCCTAACTTAAATTTGCCTCAACCACATTTTATGTGCAAGTTCTGCATTCCAGCCATTCTCTGGGTAAAGAAGTTTCTCCAGAATTCCCTATTGGATTTCTTAGTGGCTCTGCAATATTAATGGCCTGTTTGGATATAATTAGAAACATCTTACTTTAATCTACTCAATCAAAATCTTTGTCATGATAATGAAGACCTCTATCCAGTCACTTCTCAGTCTTTGCTTTTCCAGAGCAAAGATTCCCATCTGCTCAACTTTTCCTGCTATGTCACCTCTCCGTTTTGAAATCCACACTTACTTCAGTATCTGTGTCTGATTCTGAGGGCTTAACATTGAGGGATGTGACATCTTGCTCAATATCAACCAAATTCTGGACATGGGCAATGTTTTCTCAATTTATTCAGGGAATGTGGGCATTCCTAGTGTCACATTCCTTAACCAGACCAGGGAATGTGTGGGGAAAGCTGGCACGGGACCAATAACATTTTGTTTAAAGTAGATGAAGGTTGAGATTCAAGACTTCTGCTTTGTCATGAGATTCCCTGAATTTTGAACAAACAAATGCAATCTTTACTGTACAAGTTCAGAAAGGTGGAACAATTTACAATATCTACCTTATACTCTAACATTGAGGATAAGAATGAGGTTACATGTGAATTAATAGGCAAAATGTGGTTGGATACATCACATTAGAGTACATGACAGATACTACCAAGACAGAAGCCATGGATTTCTCAGAACCCACCCTGACGTCAGCAAACACCAAGTCATATAAACCCTTTGAAACTCCGCCTCATGCGGGGTGCCCAGCTTCACCTTCGAAGATCTCTCCTTGAAATTCTCTCCAAAGGTCGCTCCCACTCAGGTTCCTTTAACAATTGCCCACCTCAGAGGTTTTCAATTCAGCCTTCCGAGATTCCTTCCTCCTGGATTCCCAAGTACACTCAAAAATTAGATCACAGGCATATTTTCAGATCTATGGCTGTGCCAAGCCTATCAATACACTCCCAGGGGGCCCCACCTTTGTGGGAACCAATGTAAGAAGCGTTGAAACATTGAGCGGGATTTTTCGGAATCCGCCAACCGGCGCCGAAGGGCCTCTGCCGGCTGGCGGGAGTTGCGCATGCGCGGGAGTGCCAGTGTGTGCTGGCGTCATCCCACCGCATGCGCAGGGGGAGGTTCATCTCCGCGCCAGTCATCGCGGACTGTTACACCGGCTGGCGCGGAGAGATAGAGTGCCCCCACGGCACAGGCCCGCCTGCGGATCAGTGAGCTCCGATCGTGGGCCAGGCCACCATAGGGTCACCCCCCATGGCCAGATCCCTGCGCCCCCCCCCCCAAAGACCCCGGAGGCCGCCCGCGGAGCCAGGTCGCGCTGGTAAGTACCTGTCGTAACATATGCCAGCGGGATTGGCTGAAAACGGGCGGCCACTCGGTCCATCGCAGGCCGGAGAATCGCCAGGGGGACCACTGCCAGCGGCCCCCGACCGGCGAAGCGCGATTCCCGCCCCCGCCAAATCCCCGGCACCGGAGAATTCGGCAGCCCGCGGGGGCAATCCCGCCCATTGTGTACCTTAAATGTTACAATCTCCACAGACTGCGAATCTAACACTCAGGAAGGAATCTAACACTCAGGAACACATTTGTAGCCCACCCTTAACTGAGAGCAGTTAATAGTGGGCCAGATTGGGTAAGGATGACAGATTTTGTTTCCTAAAGACATGAGTGGGTTTTTACAACAATTATTTCATGGTCGCTATCATTGTGACCAGTTTCAATTCCTGATTTTATTAATTAAGTTTAAATCCCACCAGTTGCCATGGTCGGAGTTGAACCTGTGTCCGCTGAGCATTAGCCTGGGTCTCTGGATTACGAGTCCAATGACATTACCACTGCGCCACCATCTGACCTGGATTCACATATCGGATCCACTTGGACTGAAAGGGACAACTGAGCACATGTCCCATCATAAACTATTAAATGTGGGCCCTCAGGGAATGGAAAATCTATCAATATCCAAACATCTGTCTCTGGTCCAGAGAGTTTGTCGCTGAACTTCCACAGGGAAATGAAGATGAAAGAAAGCCCTAGACTAATGCAGCTCCTTTCCTGACTCCCTCAAAGCAATTGACAGAGAATGGTATTCTTTTTGAAAAGTAGCAACTGTGGCGATGTAGGGACCACAGCAGCCAATTTGTGGACAGCAAGCTGCCTCAAACAGCAATGGGACAATGATTGCACAGTCGAATACCACAATGTTGGAACGGAGCAATAAATATCGACCAGCTGGACCCTGGCGGGAACTCCCCCTGCTCTTCTTCGACATCGTGCTCTGGGCTTCTGCATGCCGTTACTCTGTTAGTAATGGACTGGGAATGTCAGCCAAGGCCAGCAATGGGAGTTAACCTCATGGTGCTCTGATTCAGAGGTGAGGGGGCTACCCGTAGAGACAAGGATGACACATCATTACTGAACGCAGTGCAACCTGTTGTATCAGCGCCGATGGAATACCTAGACATCGCCATGGGCTGGAATACACCGGTTGTCGGGATTCAGTTTTCCCGCTGGCAGTGCACGCCCGCCAGTAGGTTTCCCGGTGGCGCGGGTTGGTGTCAATGGCAGGGGGATAGAATCTTGCCAGCGAATGGCACGTCGACGAGAAAATGGCAGCTGGGTGACCGCAGAATCCCACCCAGGGTTTGTTCCGTCATTCCAACCTGCTGAAGCCTAATGCTTCATTCCAACCAGCACTGGCAGCTCAACATTCCAGGGTAGAGGATCTTCAGGCAGGAGAGGGAAGGGTGTAAAAGAGGTGGTGTTGCATTATTAATTAATTACTGCATCAAGGAGGGATGATATCTTGGAAGGGTCTTCGAATGAGGCTTTGTGACTTGAGTTCAGGGATGAAAAGGGGCAGACGCACTGCAGGGAGTGTGTTATAGACCCCCAAATAGTCAGGGGGCCAATAGAGGAGCAGATTTGTAGACAATTCACTGAAGTGTGTGAGTAATTATATTCGTGGATTTCAACTTTCCCGACACTAATTGGTTTAGTCACAAGGGTTTAGAGGGGGCAGATTTCTTGAAATATATTCAAGAGAGCTTTTGACATGAAAAATGAAAATCGCTTATTGTCACAAGTCGGCTTCAAATGAAGTTACTGTGAAAAGCCCCTAGTCGCCGCATTCCGGCGCCTGTTCGGGGAGGCTGGTCCGGGAATCAACTTTTTGTATCAACTTGTCGACAGTCCAACAAGGGATGATGCAAAGCTGGACCTAGTTCTGGGGAACGAAGCCGATTTGTCGTTTGAAGTGGCAACGGGGGAGCAGTTGAGTGATAGCGACCACAACACAGTACGATTTAAATTTGGCAAGTAAAAGAAAAAAGATGGTCTGAAAAGGGTTTTGGTTTGGTGGGAATTACAATAAGGCAGGATCTGTCCAAAGTAGACTGGGAACAGCTACCCCTGGGTAAATGGGTAAATCTACAGCAGGACAGTGGGGAAGGCGGTGACGGGGGGGGGGGGGGGGGGGGGTTCAAAATAGAATTGGCGAGAGTACAGGCCCAACATGCTCCCTTCAGGGTGAAATGTAGGAGCAACAAGGCCAGAGAACCCTTGATGTCTCGGAATATTCAGGACTGGATAGGAAAGAAAACAGAGAATTTTAACAGGTGCAAAGGGAGCAAATTTACAGAGGCTCTTATGGAGTAAAGAAAGTGCGGGGGGATGTCAAAAAGCAGTTAGGAGAGCAAAGAGGATGCACGAAAAAGCATGAGTGGGAAGATTAAGGAAATTTCCAAAATATTCCATCAGGATATCAAGGAGAAGAGGATAACCAGGAAAAGAGGAGGACCCATTAGGGACCAACGTGCGTCGAGCCAGATGACATCGATAGGGTGTTTAATGAATAAATACCTCACACCTGTCTTCACTTTGGAGAAGTGGGTGCAGAATTCAGACAGAGGGACCGCAAGGCTCTTGAACAGCTTGACATAAGGAGTGAGGAGGTGCTGGAAATTTTGATGGGCTTATGAGTGGACAAATCTCCAGGTTCAGAAGAGTTGTATCCCAAGCTGCTGTGGGAGGCGAGGGAGGCCATTTCAGGGGCTCTGGCTCAATTTTTGAATTCCTCTCTGGCCACGGGTGGGGGGGGGGGGGGGGGGAGGGGTACCAGAGGACTGGAGGTCGACGAATGCAGTTCCACTTCTCAAGAAGGGTGTTGGAGACAAGTCAGGGTCTTACAGGCCAGTGGGTCTCACTTTAGTGGTAGGGAAACTATTGGAGAAGGTTCTGAAGGACAGAATTAATGATGGGCGGCACGGTGGCACAGTGGCTAGCACTGCTGCCTCACAGTACCCGGGACCCGGGGTCAATTCCGGTCTTGGGTGACGGTCTGTGTGGAGCTTGCACGTTCTCCCCGAGCCTCCGTGGGTTTCCTCCGGGTGCTCCGGTTTCATCCCACAGTCCAAAGATGTTCAGGTTAGATGGATGCTAAATTGCCCCTCAGTGTCTGAAAGGTGATGCGGGGTTATGGGCATAGGCTGGGGGTGTGGGCCTAGGTAGCTGTTCTTTCAGAGGGTCGGTGCAGTACTCGATGGCCGAATAGACCCCTGGAGGCAGCAGGACAGGTTAATAGGGTGGTTAAGGTGGCATAGAGCTCACTTGCCGTTATCAGTCATGGCATAGATTAGAAGAGTGGGGAGGTTATGTTGGAACTGTACAGGACTTTGGTTAGGTCACAGCTGGAGTACCGTGTTCAGTTCTGGTCACCGCACTATATGAAGGATGTGATTGCACTGGAGAGGGTGCAGAGGACATTCACCAGGATGTTGCCTGGGATGGAGACTTTTGGCAAGGAAGAGAGGCTGGATAAACTTTGGTTATTTTCTTTGGAGCAGAGAAGGCTGAGAGGGGACCTGATTGAGGTGTATAAGATCACGGGGGCATGGACAGGGTGGATTGAAAGCAGCTCTTCCCCTTTGTTGAAGGGCCAATAACAAGGGGGCATAATTTTAGGGTGAAAAGCAGGAGGAGATTTGAGGAAAACATAGAATGCCTACAATGCAGTAGGAGGCCACCGAGTCTTCACCAACACTTGGAAAGAGCACCCTACCTTGGTCCATGACCCCACCCTATCCCCGTAACTCTATAACCCCACCTAAACTCAGGGGCAATTTAACATGGTCAATCCACCGAACCTGCACGTCATTGGACTGTGGGAGGAAACCGGAGCAGCCAGAGGAAACCCACACATCCACGGGGGGAAAGTGCAAACCTCACACAGTTACCCAAGGCTGGAATTGAACCTGGGTCCCAGGCGCTGTGAGGCAGCCGTGCAAACCACTGTGATGCCCAGAGGGTGGTGGGAATTTGGAATGCACTACCTGGGAAGGTAGCTGGAGGCAAGAAACCTCACAATCCTTAAAAATCTTGGATGGGCACTTGAAGTGTCAGAACATTCAAGGCTATGGGCCAAGTGCTGGGAAGTGGGATTAGTGGAGATTAGAGTGTTTTTTTCTGCGAGTTGTTATGGGCCAGGGTTTAGAGAACCCCAAAGTGTATCATGGAGTTCACCTGACCCACAACATTTAATAGATTGTGGTATGGGGAGCATACGTGCTCTACAGGTGTGGTACAGCAGAAATGGAAAAGTCGTTTTTAAAGCAAAACAGTGTTTATTTTAGGAACTCAAGTTAACCTTTTTAAAACATACAGTGAACATCTTAGCAACCATTAATTTAAATACAACCCCCAAAGACTACAGCACTAAGTAAACCTTTAAGCTTTCCTTTTTAACATCCATAAGACTGAAAACACCTTTTACCAGAAGCACACCAGGTTAAAGTCACTACTGTTAATAGTTTCAAATCACCAGAATCGATTTAGTCTTTAGATTACAGGGAGAGATTCATACACCTTCTGGCTGTGACTGCAGCTATCCAGCTCCGAAAACTAAACTAAAACACACGCTGCAAACAGCCTAAAATGAAAGTAAAAAGCTGACAGACAGCCCAGCTCCACCCACACTCTGACATCACTGATAAACACTCATTTCTTAAAGGTACTCTCACATGACAGGGTGAAGGCCTGATGGGCCAAATGGCCTCTTTTGTACTGCATGATTCAATTATCTCATCGAATGGTGAGATGTCCATTAATCTTGCACAGACAAAAATTGTTGGGGCAAAAAATAAAAGAAAGGGAAATCGTGGGACAAACAGGAAGGGCCCTGTTATAACCCACACTAGACTAACGTGGAGCAGTCAACCTCCCCATGGGTCTCGCCGAATACGAGCTCCGCACCCCCCTGCCCCCCTCCCCCCCCTCCCCCCTCCCAAAGGAGTGGTGAACCCTGAATCATTAAGTTGTGTATAAAATCGGTCAGGTATGGTACCGACAGTTCAGACCCGGTTGGGATCTGATGTGTATTGTAAATATTAGTGTGTGTTAACAAACCAAGTTTTCTTTAACCCAAACGGTCAGGGCGTGTTAGTGGTCTTCAAAAGACCCTGACAATTATGAGGACCATATCTGCCCCGTCAGGACAGGAGGTACGAAAACTTCAAAACACAAGCGGTGGTCACAGTGAGGAAAGGTGCAGGCTCAGTTCATCATTTCCAATCTGAGGCCAATAGGCTTTTGTTTGTCAAGGAGATTAAGGGACATGAAGGTAGGATACAGATCAGCCACAATCTCACTGAATGGTGCCGGAGGGGCTGATTAACCTTCTCCTGTTCCTATATTTCTATGTTTAGTTGGAGGAATCCATACCAGGACCTATGCAGGTCTTTCCTGGTTGGGTGGGACATCACTGGCTAGATTGATGGTGTAAGAGCTTCTTGAGTTGTTGTTGGAGCTGTATTCATCCAGGCAAGTGGAGAGTATTCCATCACACTCTTGCCTTGTAGACGGTGGACAGGCTTGGGGGGGGAGGGGGGGGGGGGGAGGGGAGGGGGCAGGAGGTGAATTACTGTCTGCAGAATTCCCACCCTCTGATCTGCTCTTGTGGCCACAGTATTTATATGGCTGCTGATGGTGATTTACCGACACTGCATGGACGGCAGTGGTTCAAGAAGGTAGTTTAGCAGCATCTTCTCAACACATATACATATCTACACACACACCCACCCACCCAGCCACACACACACACATCCACCCACACATACACACACTCACACACATATGCACACACAAACTCACACACATACGCATACTCACACACAGACGCACACACACACACACATACTCACACACACACATCCACCCACACATACACACACACACATACGCACACACATACTCACACACATACACATACTCACACACAGACGCACACACACCCACCCACCCAGCCACACACACACACATCCACCCACACATACACACACTCACACATATACGCACACACATACTCACACACATACGCACACACATACTCACACACATACACAGACGCACACACACACACACACACACATACTCACACACATGCACTTTGGAGGTTCCTATGGTCATTCAATCTCGTGACACAATCGACACAAAGAGTTCTTTTCATGAATTGTTTTGTCCGATTGAGTAATTCCAATCAAATATCAGGATTAAGGTCTTTGGACCCGTCATTATGCTCTCCTGCTACAAATGGACTCTTTGTAAAGCCAAAGTGCTTCTGTTAATGCTCTTTGTCTCTTTTGCCTTCCTTGACGTTGAATGGGGGACCTCATGCATGGAGTTACTTCAATCAGGCTGTTCCCACCCAGAAAGCACACCTCCGACTGTGCAGTGGGATCACAGGGAGCAGAGGAACCTCCCAGTGGATTAGTGTTCACTTTGCTCTGCACACTTCCTTCGGATAAGGAGCCCTTTGAAGATTTCAGAGGGCTCAGTTTCGTGACCTTTCCCCCCCCCCACCCCCTGCTCTGCCTAATGAGCAGCCATCTTGTGGTCCTTGCTGATTCACCTCCTCCCTCGGCACTGCCCAGGGCCCCTTCATTCGGGAGATGCCCATTCACGTGCACTTCGTCTAATTGATTGTCCTGTTTTTGCCACTCATGTGTGTGTGCTCTCCTCTCCATAGATTAGGGTGACAGCTTCATCGAGCACCTCAGTCCTGTCCACGATACCAGTGAAGTGTTTATTTTAGTTCAAATCATGGCCTTGTCCCTCCCTATTCCTGGAATATGCTCCAGCTCCACAGCCTCCCTGAGACAGCTGCAGTCCTCAAATTCCAGTCTCTTCAACAACCCCGATTTCAGTCGCTCCACCGTTGGCGGCCGTGCGCCTAAGTTCCTGGACCCTAATCTCTGGACTGCCCAGCCTGCCCCGCTGCAAAACACCTGGCGGGTTGGGGGGTAAATCCCGCCCACAGTCTCCTCATGCTGCTCAGTGTGACATTATCATAAATGTACGGAACTGCAAGGGTTAATGTCACATCCAAATCAACCACTAGAGGGAGCTAGGTGTAGAACTATATAAGGCACTGATGCTAAGCCTTGTGGGTGAGAGGTTGAGGAGAAAACTAGAGGACAGGCTGAAGGAAAGATAGTGTGAGTGAGAGCAGATCATAGTTATTGTATTAGGGTAGAGATTAGTTGTAGATGAGTGTAGATTGTATGTTTATTATCAACTGTTTGTTATGCAGGAGTAAGTGTCGAATCCAATTAAGTAGTGGAAATAAATCTATAGCTTTGCTCAATATAAAAGATATTTGTGGTCTTTGTGAACATTACGCCAACCATCCCAGAATTAGCCCCACAAAGAATACCTTACTCAGTTTAATATTTTGCTTTTATAATCATTACTGTGAAGCACCTCGGGACATTTTAATAAGTTAAAGACACCACGTAAATATTAGCTGCCGGCGGATAATAAACTCCGGAAAGTGGGTTCAAAATCCCACTTGAATGATGACAGCGAATCTGTTGGAATATTGTAAAAACCTCAGTGCATTAACCAACATCCTTTGGGGAAGTAAATTTGCGCTGCACACCCAGTCTGGCCTACCTGTGACTCGAGTTTTGTCATAATATACACCAGTATATCATGGTGCAGACACACACTGATGGACACACACAGGGACCAATCAACATGTACAAACACCGCAGCCAATCACCAGTTAGAATACACACACTATAAAGGCAGAGGGAAACATAGTTCCCGCTCAGTCTGGGTGCTGCCTCTGAGTGTAACAGGAACTCATCCAGCCCAGCACGGACTCACACCACGTGCTGAGAGAATCAACTGGTTCGGACAAGGCTTAGTTCTCTAGTTTAAGTTAGCATCATTTAGGCCCACAGTCATCGTGTGTTAGTTAGTTAGAAATAGTTAATAAAATTGAGTTGAACCTTCATCAGTGTTGGAAGTGTCTGTTCATCTCTCAAGTCTACACTAGCCAACACTTCATAGTACCAGGGGTTGAGGGATGCTAGCACTTCTGAGACCTACCCTTCAGTGATCTGCCTTCCACCAGTCTCGCGCCATCCTACAGAATGGACTCCGTTCGCCCGCCGCCGCCTCTCTGCATTGCCGGGAATCTGGGCTCGAACTGGAAACTTTTCAAACAGCGCTTCCAGCTGTACCTCGAAGCCAGGGACCTGGAAGCTGCCTCGGACGCACGGAAGATTGCTCTCTTCCTCTTCACAGCCGGTGACCACACTCTGCACATTTACAACTGGCTCACCTTCGATGAGGGGGAGGACAAATCGAAGTTCAAGACCATAATTCTGAAGTTCGACAGCCACTGCGCGGTCGAGGTCAACGAGAGCTTCGAGAGAACACGTGCTGAGAGAATCAATTGGTTCGGACAAGGCTTAGGTCTCTAGTTTAAGTTAGCATCATTTAGACCCACAGTCATCGTGTGTTAGTTAGTTAGAAATAGTCAATAAAATTGAGTTGAACCTTCATCAGTGTTGGAAGTGTCTGTTCATCTCTCAAGCCCACACTAGCCAACACTTCAAGTTTCACAAGGTGTCCTTGCTTCTTGACCGCCCTCATGGCATCGGAACTCAGGCGCAACTAAGCACAAGTGGCGGGCACGGCCTGACCTCCCAAGAATGAATTTGGAGAAGAAAATGCAACCCTGACATCTGTGTGATTCCTCAGATCCACAGTAATGTGGTTAACCCATAACTGCCCTTTGACCTGGTCAGCCCCACCCAGTTGTACCCAATCACTGCGGTTAGTTCATGGACGGCAGTGTGTCAACATCACCTTCGCAAGAGTGATTAGGGATGGGCAATAAATTAATTTTGGACGGGTTGCTGGCTCGGGACTCTTCACCCCCCCCCCCCCCCCCTCTCCTTTTCTCTCTGCTTTGGTTATGCACTTGTGTTTGAAGGAGGCCATACCGTTTCGTTATTTGCTGGCGCTCGGTGCAGGCGTCCTGGCTGATCATCCTCAAAGTCAAGATCGAAACTCCAGAATCGAAGAATTCAGCGTGTCCTTGTAGTGCTCGTTTGTAAAATTCTTTGATGGATTGCGGCAAATTGCTCGCATTTGTTGCCCATCCCGGACGGCCTCAGAACTGATCGGCTTAACAGACCATTGCAGAGGGCAGATAAGAGTCAGCATTGACAAAGAGTCATCCAGACTCGAAACGCCGGCCCCCTTCTCTCTCCACAGACGTGCTGAGATGGTCCAGTGTTTTCTGTTTTTGTTCCAGAGTAACCACATGGCTGTGGGTCTGGAGGCAAGGGCTAAAGGACATGGGTGGACCAGATGGAATTTTACGACAATCAATGACAGTTGCCACAGTGACCATTGCTGTGGCTGACGATGTACTCCAGAGTTGTTTTTATGGATTTAATTTAAATTCGGCCAGCTGTCAAACTGTGGGATTTGAACCCATGTTTCCGCAGCATTAGCCTGGGTCTCTGCATTACTTTGGTAAGCCACTGTCAGGCATTATGGTTGCAGGGACCAGTCCAACTCAGTCATCATTGAATAGAACACCTACAGTGCAGAAGGAGGCCATTTGGCCCATTGAGTCTGCACTGACCCTTGGAAAGAGCACCTTACCTAGGTCCACCCCCCCCCCCCCCCAACTAACCCCGTAACCCCTCCTAACCTGCACATCCCTGGACATTAAGGGCAATTTATCATGGCCAGTCCACCTAACATGCACATCCCTGGACACTAAGGGCAATTTATCATGGCCAGTCCACCTAACCTGCACATCCCTGGACATTAAGGGCAATTTATCATGGCCAGTCCACCTAACCTGCACATCCCTGGACACTAAGGGCAATTTATCAGGGCCAGTCCACCTAACCTGCACGTCTTAGGACTGTGGGAGGAAACCGGAGCACCCGGAGGAAACACACGCAGACACGGGGAGAAAGTGCAAACTCCACACAGTTGCCCGAGGTCGGAATCGAAACCAGGTACCTGGCTCTGTGAGGCAGCGGTGCTAACCGTTGTGCCACTGCGCTGCCCAGAAGAAGGCCATTCGGCCCATTCAGTCTGCACCGACCCTCTGAAAGAGCACTCTATCTACGCCCACTCCCCTGCCCTACCCCACAACCCTGTCACCTAACCTGTACATCTTTGGGCACTAAGGGACAATTCAGCATGGCCAATCCACCTAACCTGCACATCATTCGACTGTGGGGGGGAAACCGGAGCCCCAATGGGGATTGATTCTCCCTGGGGGTGTGGCCAGTTATGTGGGCGGGGCCATCTTCCAGCTTAATGTTGGACTTGCACTAAATCTAATTTGTGCTTCGAGTTCTGCAAAACGTCCCAATATGGTGTGGATATTATGGCATGTTCAGTGCCTGCTAATTTGTCTTGCCACCTGCTAATTTGTCTTGCCACCTGCTAATTTGTCTTGCCACCTGATCTCCGGGCGCGGCTGAAGGTAGCTCAACTTTACAAATAATGGTTTGCTGTCTGATGGATTGTCTTTCTTTCAGCTCTCGCCTCCAGCTTCTCTTTCAGTTACACCAACCTCCTTTCTCTCTGTTTGCCCTCCTGAACACTGCGGCTGTAATCTGTCCAAACGTTTTCGGTATAAACTCAGAGAGTAGTAAGGGCGTGGAATGCCTTGTTTGCAACAGTAGTGGACTCGCCAACATTAAGGGCATTTAAATGGTCATTGGATAAACATATGGATGATAAGGGAATAGTGTAGATGGGCTTTCGAGGGGTTTCACAGGTCGGCGCAACATCGGGGGCTGAAAGGCCTGTACTGCGCTGTAATGTTCTATATTCTATCCACCTATCACCTCGGGTACACTGAGGGAGAATTCAGAATGTCCAATTCACCCAACAAGCACGTCTTTCGGAACTTGTGGGAAGAAACCGGAGCACCCGGAGGAAACCCACGCAGACACGGGGAGAACGTGCAGACTCCGCACAGACAGTGACCCAAGCCGGGAATCGAACCCGGGTCCCTGGCGCTGTGAAGCAACAGTGCTAACCACTGTGCTACCATGTTTGTTCACGTGTTTTAGCCTGTTGGTGTGTGTGTACATGTGTATCTACCTCAGTGTACATATTTTTTATTGTGCATGTGTGCATTTGTGTGTATAAATTAGTGCGTGTATATGCATGTGGGTGGGTGTACATGTGCACAAATGTGTCTGGGTGCATCTGTGTCAATGTATGCACATGACATGTGTGCGCATTTGTATATTTATGTGTGAATGTTCTTCTGTGTTTGTGCTTTTGTGTGCATGTGTGGTATGAGTGCATGCGTATCTTGGTAGGTGCATATTTGTGTACATATATGCTTGTATGCACACGTTTATGTGTTTATGTGTATATATCTGTGTTTGTGTGTAAATGTATGTGCCCAGCTGAAGTCTATACCCCAGTATATATCTCCACCGCTGATGCAGTCAGTCCTTTTCCCGATACTTTTACCCTCTAATAATAATAATTGCTTATTGTCACAAGTAGGCTTCAATGAAGTTACTGCGAAAAGCTCCTAGTCGCCACATTCCGGCGCCTGTTCGGGGAGGCCAGAACGGGAATTGAACCCGCGCTGCTGGCAATGTTCAGCATTACAGGCCAGCTCTTTAGCCCACTGTGCTAAACCAGCCCCTCTGAACCACTCAAATCTATTTGCCTCTGAACTTGGGTCTCACACTCTCTCTTTAAAGAATCAGAACAAGTTGGTGCAGGAGGAGATCATTGGACCCAGCGTGTCTGTCCTCGGTCTCTGAAAGATCTGTCGACTTGGTTCCCGTTCCTCAAAGCATTAAAACTTCTCCTTTGGGAATATTTCTCCCCATTCCCTTCGGAAATTTATTCTGGAATCTACCTGTCCACAATGTTTATGGAAGAACACTCAGTGTTCCAGATGATTTTGTACATAAAAGTATCTCCCTTCATTCTTGGGCTATGATCTTTCAATCATGCCTCCCAGTTATCTCACTGGCCAATGTGAATAGTTTGGTCTTGTCTAAAGGTGTCTGCAGCGAGCATTACCCTTTGTGTGAAGTATTAAAGTGGAGGAGTGTTGTTGCAATTGTATAGGGTGTTGGTGAGACCACATCTGGAGTATTGTGTCCAGTTTGGGTCTCCTTATTTGAGGAGGGATGTGGTGGCATTGGAGGCAGTTCAGAGGAGGCTCACCAGGTTGATCCCGGGGATGAAGGGGTTGACGTATGAGGAGAGATTAAACAGTTTGGGCTTATCGCTGGAGTTTAGAAGGATGAGAGGGGGTTTGATTGAGGTACATAAAATACTAAGAGGGATTGATCAAGTAAATGTAGTAAATGTTCCTCCCTGTGGGGCAATCTAGAACGAGAGGTCACAGATACAGGTTGAGAGGTGGTAGATTTAGAACTGAGATGAGGAGGAACTACTTCTCGCAGAGGGTGGCGAATTTATGGAACTCGCTGCCCCTTAGTGCGGAGGAATCAGAGTCATTAAATGGTTTCAAGAAGGAGATATATTTCTGATTTAATAAAGGTTTAAAGGAATATGGGGAACAGGCGGGGAGGTGGATTTGAGACCAGGGCGAGATCAGCCATGATCTGATTGAATGGCAGAACAGGCTCGAGGGGCGGAATTGCCAACTTCTGCTCCTAATTCATATGTTCCAATGTGCCACCTGTACAGCTCAGTGGCTAGTCACTTTTGAGTCAGGATGGCTGTGGGCTCAAAATTCCACTCCAAAGCAGGCACATAATTAGATTGACACATGCACACAGTGTGAGCACTATCGGGAGCTGGTGAGCTGGGTGCTATCTGCTACGATCATGCAGTAAACCAGGACTTTGCTTGGCCGCAAATGTAAGAGATCCTGTGACACGTTTCTTTGAAAAAGGAGTAGGGGATGTCCTCCCAACATCCTGGCCAATATATATCCCTTAACCCACTAACAACGTGGAGGCGTGGATTTTCCAGCCGTAATCGCCAGCTCATGGATTCAATGGGAAATTCCAATGACAGCGATGGGACTGGGAGATCCTGCCACTGGCTAACTGCAGGCGACCTTCCACCGCTTAGACCATCTGTGCGGAGTCTGCACGTTCTCCCCGTGTCTGCGTGGGTTTCCTCCGGGTGCTCCGGTTTCCTCCCAGAAGTCCCGAAAGACGTGATTGTTGGGTGAATTGGACATTCTGAATTCTCCCTCTATGTACCCGAACAGGCACCGGAATGTGGCAACTAGGAGGTTTTCACAGTAACCACATTGCAGTGTTAATGTAAGCCTACTTGTGACACTAAGAAAGATTATAGAAACACTCCAGTGGGGAGCGGGAAATCCCCCCTGTGAGCTCGTGTCAGTGGCCATCATCACACGGTTATTAGTGGGATCCTGCTGTGTACAGATAGGTTGCAACTACAGCAGTGAGCACGCTCGAACAGGACTGTATCGCGCTCTGGGTCGTCCTGAGGTTATCATAAAGGCCTTGCAGAAATACACGTCTTCTTACCGCCTGAAGGACGCACTCCCAAATCAAAGGGTGAATGTGGGGAGAAAATAGATTGAGAGGATTTCTCCCGAGGTTTGATAATCAGAAAGCAGAACTTAACTGACTCACCTTCAGTGACTCTTCCTCTTTTGAAGTGGGGGGGTTTTGGTGTCGCATTCCTGATGAATGTTGCCAAGCCTGAGGCCAAGGCCGCAAAGAACTTCAAAGGTACGCGGTACAATGAGGAACAATAAAGGATGTCAGCAGGTAAGCAAGGTTTCCTGATTGCCTTCTTCACCTCCTGCATCTTTTTCCGAGGCTTGACAATGTCTCGAGGCCATAATCAATTGTGTGTGCTTTATCTCCCGAAAAGGCCCCTTGACCCACTTGGGAAGAACTAAGGGTCGCTTTTGGCAATTTTTCACATTAATGTCTAACTCAAGACTACCTTTGATAAGATAGTGCTTGTTAACAGCACATTTATCAACACTATCCTGAACCCTGTGAGCTCACTGATGGTATGTAGAACCAGACTGGATTTAGATAAAGGATTGTCAAACACAGACAGTGAGAAAATCTTTAATCCCTGGATAATCAGAACCGGGAATTCTGGACCTGCAGTGAGTAAAGACATGACACAATGCCTTTATTTTCTCACTTAGCAAGCAGCAACTAAAATATCCCATCCTTATCTTCTGTTCCAAAATGTTATTTTTGTATTTCCTTCTCTCGTCTACTCTGGTCTCTGGAAGCTGTTGCTTTGTGCTGCCATTCTCTATGTCTCTGACTATCTGGTAGCCAGCTTAACCTGACATATGGAGGAACAGGAGCAGCATATTCAGTCCCAGCCTGTTCCATTACTCCTTCCCAGTCTTTCTCATAATTGGACAACAAGGAGGGAAGGAAGGAAGGAAGGAAGGGGGGAAGGGAGGAAGGAAGGAACAGAAGAAGGGAAGGAAGGGATGGAGGGAGGGAGGAAGGTAAGCAGTAGGGAAGAAGAGAAGGAGAGAGGGAGGAAGGAAGGAAGGAAGGAAGGGAGGGAGGGAGGGAGGGAGGAAGGGTAAGATGGAAGGGTAGGGTGGAGGAAGGGAGTGATGAAGGGAAGGAAATGGCGTGAGAGAGAGAGAGGGAGGGAGGACGGAACCAATCAACTCTACTCCCTCACTCCTGCCCTATAAGAGGCAGCAACTTCCTTCCCTCCTATCACAGCAACATGAAGACCAGATATGCCATCAAACTCCATAAGGAGATATTAGAATGGGGGGCCAAAATGCTTTTTCAAAGAGGCAGGTTTTAAAAATAGGAAAGAGGTGTAGAGAGGCAGAGAGGTTTAAGGAGAACATTCCTAAGTTGAGGACCCAGGTTGCTGAAGGAGTGATTACATTTCAGGGTGAGCAAAAGGCCAGATTCAGAGAGGTGCCAAGATTGTAGCGGTTATTATTCTGGAGATGGTTACTGGCAAAGGGAAGTGTGAGACCATCATGTTTATGAAATCAATTTGTCTGCAGAGATTTCATTGTGTGTGGAAGGAGTGGGAGGGAGGGAATATGATATTCTCTGCTATTTCATTCCAAAACAGCAAGTGTTTGTAAACTGGCCTCACTGATAAAACGTCAGACTAGAGACGTGACTGTGGTGATATGCATCATTGTAAATACACAAGGGGTTAATGCAAATACACTACGACTAAGTAAACACTAGAGGGAGCACCAGAGACATGATGACATGCAGACATACAGCTAATGAACACATAGAATAGGACACAACCAATGGGCAGTCAAGACACCCAGAGGTGACACTACCACAAGGAGGCAACTCATATAAAAGGACAGGGCACACGTGCTCTGTCTCTTTCCAGAAGCAGCATTTAGAGAGAAGGACAGGGGCAGATCAGAAGCATCACACCCACCGCATGGCTTAGAGCAGACTGGTTAGTTAGGCTGAGTTACTATAGCAAGATTAGCAGGAGAGTCGAACTCAAGTAGGAGAATTGTTACCTGTTCAATAAATGTGTTAAACCTATCTACAGCCATTTAGAGCTCTATGAGCCTTTCTTTGTCAGAGCATACATCAAGGAAGCAGTTTAAGCTACATGAAGAAGCATAACACAACAATGACCAACTCTAACATCTCAGCTGAGAAACTGCTGTACTGACACTGCAGCACTCCCTCCATGCCGCAGTGACGAGAGTTGTACAGCCAATGAAGTATTTTTGAAGTGTAGTCATTGCAGTAAAGTTGTAGCAATATTCACAATAGTTTGAGAAGTTATGAAATTTCAAAGACCCAGATGATGTTTTGTGCACCATTGGGACCACAAGTGTATCATATGTAAAATGCAACTGGCTGTTCTGGAGGTTAATGCACTGGCATTTTGATCAAATGTTTTGACAGGGAGGCTGGGAGACGTGGGGCTGGATTCTCTGTCCCTCCGTGCCACATTTCTGTTTCACCCCGCCGGCGGGATGTTCCGTTATGGGCTGGCCAATGGGGTTTCCCATTGTGGGGCAGTCCCATGCCGTCGGGAAACTCCCAGGCTGCCGGCAAAATGGAGCATCCCGCTGGTGGAGAATCCAGCCCGTGGTATTATCATAAATGTAAGAAACCAACCATTAGAGGGAGCTAGATGTACAAATATATAGGGCGAGATTCTCCCAAAACGGGAGAAATCGTAAAGCTGCCGTAAAACCCGGGCGGGTTTTACGGCAGCGCGCCCCTTCCCGACCGGGGACCGATTCTGGTCCCCGGTCGGGGCTAGCAGCCCGACGCCGTAGGCTCCGGCAAGACGGGCTTAACGAAAATCGTTAAGCCCGCTTGCTGGAGTTAGCGCCGGCTGACGCGTCATATGACGTCAGCCGCGCATGCGCAGTTTGGAAGACTCCAACCCGCGCATGCGCGGGTGACGTCATCGCGTTTTTGCGTGAAACCCGCGCATGCGCGGGCCGGGTTGCCCCTCAGTCGCCCCGCGAATGGATACTGCGGGGCGGCGGAAGGACAAGTAGTGCGCGGGCATCGGGCCCGCTGCCCGCGATCGGTGCCCACCGATCGCGGGCCCATGGCACCCTTGGCACGGCCGTGGTACTGCCGTGCCAATTGGTGCCATGGTTATTAAAAGCGAGTTTGTGACGCCGTTTTTACGAACGGCAAGACCAGGTGTGTTTGCCGTTCGTAAAAACGGCGGAAAGGGCTGGGACTTCGGCCCATCTAACAACTGAGAATCGCTGCCGGCCGTAAAAAAACGGCGGCAGCGATTCGGGTCGGGACTTCGGCGGGGGCGGGGGAGAATAGCGGGAGGGCGGCAAAAATGTCGGGAAGGCCCTCCCGCTATTCTCCCACCCGTCGTGGGGGTCGGAGAATTTCGCCCATAATACATTGATGCTAAGTCTTATGGGGGAGAGGTTGAGGAGAAGGCTAGAAAGATAGTGTGAGTGAGAGCAGATCATAGTTGATGTTATAGTCTCGAGATTATTAGTTGATGAGTGCAGATTATATGTTTATAGGGCAGCATGGTGGCTCAGTGGGTAGCACTGCCGCCTCATGGCGCCGAGGTCCCAGGTTCGCTCCCGGCTCTGGATCACTGTCCGTGTGGAGTTTGCACATTCTCCCCGTGTTTGCGTGGGTATCACTCCCACAACCCAAAGATGTGCAGGCTAGGTGGATTGACCACGATAAATTGCCCCTTAATTGGAAAAAATTAGTTGGGTACTCTTAAATTTATATTAAAAAAAGGATTACATGTTTATTATCAGCTGTATATTCTATAGGTGTATGCGTCGAATCCAAATTAGTAGTGTTAATAAATTTATGGCTTTGTTCAAGTTCAAGCTATTTTGTGGTCTTTGTGAAACGCTCCGCCAACCATCCTGAATTTAGCAACACAAAGAAAACTGCAGGAGAAACTTGAAAGGTCCTTTCCTGGGCTTGGATACATTCATGAGGCCACCCATTTGGAGGTCTGTGCGATGTATCCCGGCTGTGGGACAGAGAGAAAGTTTGCAGAACTTTACTGAGCGTGCGGAACGGGTGGGATAGTGCCTGTGATGGAATGGATTATATCTCACATCTCCACACTTCATTCTCACACACTGCTTGCCGACATTATGCAGAGCCATTAGCAATTCTAGAGACACCTGGGGCAGGATTCTCCCAGCCTCCGCGCTGAAATCACGATCAGTGCGGGGTGTAGAATGGGCATCAACCACGAAACGCCCCGGAGAATCGCCGCGAATTCCCTGCACGGGCTCTACATGGAGTGGGTGGGGGGGCCATTGACAGAGGCCTCCGCCGTGATTCTCCGCTGAAAACTGGCCAGGTTCCCGACGGCGTGGTTCTAATCACGTTTTGACTGTCGGGAACGGCCAGTGGCGGCTGTGGCCGCCCTGGTGGGGGGCGGGGGGTTCCTTCACCGGGGGGGGGGGGGGGCATCATGGATGGCCAGGCTAGCGATCAGGCCGCTCCGAACCGTGGGCGTGCACGATCTCAGGGGGACCTATATTTTCGGGGCTGGTCCACGGTGTGAGTCCTCCCCAGGTGTATCTGGAACTGCTAGTTTCTTCAGGCAAGTCCAGAGCGAAACGCCCGCATTTTGACACTGGAATGGGGACATAGCCCCATTACTGGAGAATCCCACCCAGGGTTCGAGAGTCGGCACGGGTTCTGAACCTGGTGATCACCTCACTGACACGGGTCAACAGGCAGTAGAGACGGTGACAGCCGGGGTCTCTGACACTCGGAGGGCTGCTGGAGACCAGGCCCCAGCTGAGACCAAGTCCGTTGGTCAAGCCTTTAAACTCAGTCCCAAGAGACACGTTGGAGAGGCAGAGACAAGCAAGGGAACATCAGACAGAGTTGTGAGAGGCCGTCCGCAGACTGGACCAAAGGACAGAGGAGTCAGTCCAGGTTCTGTCTGCTCTCATGGCTCCGTCAAGGGAACACATGAAGGTTTCCATTGGAAGGGTGCTGGCCTTGCAGGTGCAGCAATCTCTGCCGGATTTGCGCTCAGACCTGCGCACCATTACTCTAGCTACGGGCGTGTTTCCATTGTGACTAGACGAGAGGAGGGTGGGGCGCCTCAGCCACCCTCCGGGTGCCCCTTCCCCTCAAGAAGTCAGGGAGATTCCACCAGGCACCCACAGGGAGGAGGAGTGACAGCCAGGCAGGGTGCCCTGCTGCTCTACCTCCCCTATGCTGGTGACCCCATCAATTCCAGAAGGTCAGACTGAGGTGGATCCACGTGAGCAGGAGACCCTTGCCAGGCCGGGACCCTCAAGACCCCAGCGCACCGGAGGATGTCCACCACTGATTGTGCTGAACTTTCTCTTTCGCACATATGCATTGCATTAATCCGTCTCCAGGTCTCATGGATTCCATTTCTATTTCCTTTTCCTCAATATTCCACGGTCATCTAAGGGTCCAACAAGTACCACAGAATCAGAGAATCCCTACAGTGAAGAAGGCCATTCAGTCCATCAAGTCTACACCGACCCTGCGCCAGGCATTCTACTGAAGTTCACTGTCCCGCCCACCCCATCCCCACTGAACCTGCACATCCCTGGATACTAAAAGACAATTTATCATGGCCAATCCACCTGACCTGCACATCTTTGGACTGTGGGAGGAAACCGGAGCACCCGGAGGAAACCCACGCAGACACGGGGAGGACGTGCAGACTCTGCACAGACAGTGACCCGAGGCTGGAATTGAACCCTGGTCCCTGACACTCGGAGGACTGCTGGAGACCAGGCCCCAGCCAAGACCAAGGCCGTTGACGGTTGACTGTGTCTCCGCGATGTCCCATAAGCTCCCCCCCCCCCCCCCCCCCCCCCCACAACCTTCCACTCAGTCTTCATTTGCATTAATTCTCTCACAATCGCACCACAACCTTTATTTCCACGTCTGTGGCAGCAGGTAACGTGCATCGTCTGAGACGCTGCTATCTGCCCAGCACATCTGTCAACCTTAAACTCTCAGGCAGACATGCATTGGACTTTGGTGAATTGCTAATCAAGGTTAATGATTATCCTGCTGCAGTTGCCGTGATGTCTGTAGTTTGTGAAATGGCACAAGCAGTTGTCATGCCCAACGGTATATTCATTTCTCCAATGGGCTTGTTTGCAACGGTGTCTACGTTATGAGAGTGAGTTCATCAAAAAATGTGATTGCAAACTTCGAAGCCCGTGGGCTTCCAGTCCTTTCCACAGGAAGGTGAGGTGTTTGGCTTTAAGGCTGAACGTCATTGCAGGCTGATTTCCCACTTTTCCCATTTTTCACGCTGAACCAGGCAAGTGAAGGTCCACCAGGAACCTTGCAAATGTCTGTACGAGGGGCATGAGACTCCTTACCTGGTCTTACATTGGTCCGAGTTGGCTGACTTGCAGGACTCCTTTGTGCGGAGGCACGGCACACTATCCGAGCTGGAATTCATTGCCTGACAAAGCTCTCGTTGATGTAGGTATGTAGGTGCACAGACAGGAACAGTCTTTGTGAGCTGGACCATGTTGAGGACTGTGATGCCTTCAAGGAGTTGCATTTGCTAAATCTCCTAATTCCTCAGCAGATGTTGGCATTGGCTGCTGTGCCAATAATGACTGGGCCGGGGGGGGGGGGGGGGGGGGGGGGGTTCACCCTGGTCAGCAAGGACAGAGACTTGTCAGGATTCTGACGATTGAAGAGACCCGAATGGCTGTACCTCGGCAAATCCTAGTCCTGGTGAGATACTCTCTGCGAGGACAGTATAACCAAATCTCGTAGCTCCGCTCGATGATGTAGATTTACAGGTCACCGCATCCTGATGTGTGAAGGGCAATTTGGGAGGTCAGTCACAAGATGATGCCTCAGCATTCTGCATTAAATAGAGCTGGTGATGGGACAAATAGATCTCTCTATAAACTCCTCCCTGTTGAGCCAATCAAGCACAAAGCATTGAAGCAAAGACAATTCCATGTGGTAAGAGTTCCTCACAGAGAAAGTGACAAATGTGATCTACCATATCCCTAGTCAAGCGAAGGCACCTGTCTCCATACATGAGCTGCATCTTCTGTAGAACACTTGGTCTCGCCACATACCTCTGAGACTTGCTGGGGTCTCGCTGCCACTTGCTGCTCCGATCGATGCTCCTCCCAGACCTGTGCTAATTGGCAATGGGCCCTTCTCTTCCTCATTCCCATCGCAGTTAGCAACAAGGCAGCACTGCCGCCAGGCCGCATTCCCCACTCCTTGGCCGGGATTCTCCCCTACCAGCGGGGCGGGGGGGGGTCCCGGCGTGTTGGAGTGGCGTGAACCACTCCGGCGTGGGGCCACTCCAAAGGTGCAGACGTCTCCGCACCTTTAGGGGCCAAGTCCTCACATTGAGAGGCTAGGCCCACGCGGTTCCTGCTCCGCCAGCTGGCATGAACGGCCTCTGGCGCCACGCCAGCCAGGGCCGAAAGGACTTCGCCGGCCGGCGTAAGTCCGCGCATGCGCCGGAGCGTTAGCGGCTGCCGACGTCGTACCGGCGCATGCGCAGGGGTGGGGGTCTCTTCCGCCTCCGCCATGGTGAAGACCATGGCGAAGGGGAAAGAAAAAGAGAGCCCCCACGGCACAGGCCCACCCGCCGATCGGTGGGCCCCTATCGCAGGCCAGGCCACCGTGGGGGCACCCCCCAAGGCCAGATCGCCCTGCGCCCCCCCCCCAGGACCCCGGAGCCCGCCCGCACCGCCTGGTCCCGCCGGTAAGGTAGGTGGTTTGATTCCCGCTGGCGGAACCGGCATGACAGTGGCGGGACTTCGGCCCATCGTGGGCCGGAGAATCGCCGGTGGGGGGGCCCGCCGACAGGCACGGCGCGATTCCCGCCCCCTCCGAATCTCTGGTGCCGGAGACTTTGGGAGACGGCGGGAGCGGGATTCACGCCGGCCCCCGGCGATTCTCCGACCCTGCAGGGGGATCGGAGAATCCCACCCCAGGTTTTAATCGAATTCAAATTTCACCATCTGCAGCGGTGGAATTTGAACCTGGGTCCCCGGATCATTACTCTGGGTGTCTGGTTTACTAGTCCAGCGACAATACCACTATGCTAAAGCCTCCCACCGAGGGACTGCTTTTGACCTGCACTCTGAATTTCCTCCTGCAGCTTCAAAGCCCTCTCAGGTTACCCTCCCACTTTCTGTTTCATTTGAGCTCTTCCGAATCTCTCTTGCCTGTATCTCTGAGACGCCAGGTTTCCCAAGTCGAAGCAGTGAGATAAAGGGGAAAGTTCAAAGCACACCCTTGTGTAAACAGTGGCTGACTGAATACTCTCTGCTGACATGCCTTTGATGCCATGATAGACAAACTTCAGTCTGAGAATCCGGTCAACCTTTTTGGATGAGGCGAATATTTGTCCAAAACTGTGGGTCACACCTTCATCTGAGGTGTGGTTGCCTGGACTACCCAAACCCCTCAACCTTCCAATGAGTGGCCATGTTTTAAGGCTGAGCAGAAACAGTGACTGGCACCGAGTTGATCGACCATGGAATTCATCACAGTAGGGGGGGGGAGGGCAATCCCATTCTCCCCTGGTGCACCGTGTGCACACAGACACGCACAGGCTCACGCCTGTGCACACGCAAGCCCACACACAAATACATGTGTGCCCACACACTGCTCATTTGCTCCTCCCTAAATGAGGGCTGCTTGTCACAATTATTCAGGTCGGTTAATTTAGCAGAAAGCAAGGAGCAAACTTGTTCTGTTCTGAGCCTGAATTGCTCTCGCACTCAGAAAGAATGGGATTGCTTTACCCATTCATTGCTGGAAGCTGGAGTTACTCTTTAGCTTCCATTCCAATCACAAGAAAAAGGATTAGACCTCCATGTCAGACAGCCGATGTGCCAGCTGCAAATTACTGAGGTGGAGGGGGGGGGGGGGGAGGCAAAGGTGCGGTTTGCTGCAGGGCTTTTATGGCATCAAAACCAAGTGTGAGCCTGAATCACACAATCTCTGTTAGCGAGTGTTTGTGTTTTCACTCTGTCTCCCCTGGCAGAGATATTACCCCACGCACAAGGCGGAATACTCCAGTCTGCAGTACGCATTTCGATACATGTCAGAAATTGTTAGATTTTCGGCTGTATTGGTATTAGAAAATGGGTTGAAGGTGCATACAGCCAGTATGTCTGCCACAGCTGTAATTAAGGGGTTGTAAAAGTGAGTCAATCCTTGATTTTGCAGGGGGAGTGTGTTGCTGATAGATTTGAGAAGTATTTACTTGTTTCTCAATATGTGGTTAATGGAATATTATTTTGCTTTGTAGGTCCCCTGGGTGTAGATGTTTTATGAGAGATTTTGGGTGCGATTCAGCGGACCAAAGTTAAGGTCTGGTTTTGGGCGAGTTTGGCAGGGTGTTTGGTGACGGCTACGTTGGCGACATCACAGCCGTATTCAACGGCAATCAGTTCCAAAAATGAGCCCCCATGAGATTCTTGATATTACTGACTTGCTTGCCATCTGATTTGCCCGACTCAAGCCTCAGTTGGTGGCTGGTAACAAGGGGAGCTGCTTTTAAACGCTCTCTCAACACTCATTCCCAGTCAACACAAAAGCTTGGCAGCGCACAGACCTGCTCCTCGCTTTGGGGGCTCCAATCTCAGGATGTTTCTCGAAGCTGTGAATTTTCAATCTCCGCTCTGATTCTCAGCTCCCGCTCTTTTTCAATCTCTGCTCTGACTCTCAGCTCCCGCTCTGACTCTCAGCTCCCGCTCTGATTCACAGCTCCCACTCTGATTCACAGCTCCCACTCTGACTCTCAGCTCCTGCTCTGACTCTCAGCTCCCGCTCTGACTCTCAGCTCCCGCTCTGACTCTCAGCTCCCGCTCTGACTCTCAGCTCCCTCTCTGATTCCCAGCTCCCGCTCTGACTCCCAGCTCCCGCTCTGACTCTCAGCTCCCGCTCTGACTCTCAGCTCCCTCTCTGATTCCCAGCTCCCGCTCTGACTCCCAGCTCCCGCTCTGACTCTCAGCTCCCTCTCTGACTTTCTGCTCCCGCTCTGACTCTCAGCTCCCTCTCTGACTTTCTGCTCCCGCTCTGACTCTCGGCTCCCGCTCCGACTCTCAGCTCCCGCTCTGACTCACAGCTCCCGCTCTGACTCCCAGCTCCCGCTCTGACTCTCAGCTCCCGCTCTGACTCCCAGCTCCCGCTCTGACTCTCAGCTCCCTCTCTGACTCCCAGCTCCCGCTCTGACTCACAGCTCCCGCTCTGACTCCCAGCTCCCGCTCTGACTCTCAGCTCCCTCTCTGACTCCCAGCTCCCGCTCTGACTCTCAGCTCCCTCTCTGACTCCCAGCTCCCGCTCTGACTCTCAGCTCCCTCTCTGACTCCCAGCTCCCGCTCTGACTCTCAGCTCCCTCTCTGACTCCCAGCTCCCGCTCTGACTCACAGCTCCCGCTCTGACTCCCAGCTCCCGCTCTGACTCTCAGCTCCCTCTCTGACTCCCAGCTCCCGCTCTGACTCTCAGCTCCCTCTCTGACTCCCAGCTCCCACTCTGACTCTCCGCTCCCGCTCTGACTCTCCGCTCCCGCTCTGACTGTCAGCTCCAGCTCTGACTCTCATCTCACGTTCTGACTCTCAGCTCCCGCTCTTTCTAAATCTCAGCTCCCGCTCTTTTCCAATTTCCGCTCTGACTCTCAGTGAGGTGTGGCACGTGGAAACAGCTGATTGGTGAGTATGGTTGGTTAAGTATATATTACTTTTCTCGCTTATAGTTTGTAAGCTCTCTATTTTGTGATCTATTTTTTTAAAGATATTTTTATTCAGTACATTTTCCATTTTATGAATAAAACGTAACACTTATTAAATATGATACAATTCTCAGAATAAACATTGGGCCCGCCCTTATGCTCCGTTTTATATTTACAAGGCAAACTGCCCCCCACCCCTCCCCCTCCCCCACTGACGATGACCAATTCTTAAAGAAGGCGATGAACAGCCCCCACCTCCGGTAGAACCCCTCCTCCGACCCCTGATGGCAAACCTAACCTTCTCCGAGTGCAGAAGTTTTGAAAGGTCACCCCCCCGCAGCGTCGCCCTTGGCCGTTCCGGAGCCCGCCATCCCAGCAAAATCCACTTCCGGAATATCGAGGAGCGAAACACCAAAACATCAGCCTCACTCCTTTCCTTCACTGCTGGCTCAGCCGTAACCCCAAATACCACTACCCAAGGACTCAGGGTCACCCTCACCCCTAAACTCTCTGACATTGTCCCAGAAAAGGACTCCCAGAACCCTGCCAATTTCGGACAGGACCAGAACATGTGTGTGTGGCTCACCGGACCCCTTAAACACTGCTTGCATCTGTCCTCCATTCCGGAAAAAACCCCACATGCGTGTTTTAGTCATGTGCGCTCCGCGGACGACTTTAGATTGAATCAGGCTCAGTCTTGCACATGAGGAGGTAGAGTTTACCCTGTGTAGGGCTTCAACTCCCCTTTAAATGTACCGCCCAGCCCCTTCTTCAACTCCTTCTTTTACCACCTCCAATGAGGCCCTCTCCCCCTCCATCAACCGCCCGTAGGTATCGGAGATCTTACCCTCTCCCATCTCATCCTCAGAAACGATCTTTACCATCAAACGAAGGGGGGTGGTAACCGTGGAAACATGGCCAGCTCCTTCCTCATGAAGTTCCGAACCTGTAATACAGGAACCCATTTCCCGCTCGAAGCTGAAACTTTTTTTACCAGCCCCGCAAATTTACCCTCCACAAACAAATCCTTAAACTTTTCTATCCCCTCCCATTCCCAAACACTGCATGACGAATCCAACCCCACTGGGATAAATCTATGGTTTCCATGTATCATGGACACAGCGACATTCGCTCCAACTGAAAATGCTGCCTGAACTGGTTCCAAACCCTAAACGAGGCGACAATTGCTGAACTTGTCGATTACCTGGCCGGTGAGAATGGAAGCAGAATCATCATCAGTGCCCTCGGACTCGAACCTATACAGAAAGCTTCCTCCATCTGCTCCCAAACCCTCCACCTTCTCAATATTTGCTGCCTAATAATAGTTCATCAAATTCATCATTAGTGGCAGCACGGTAGCATTGTGGATAGCACAATCGCTTCACAGCTCCAGGGTCCCAGGTTCGATTCCGGCTTGGGTCACTGTGTGTGGAGTCTGCACGTCCTCCCCGTGTCTGCGTGGGTTTCCTCCGGGTGCTCCGGTTTCCTCCCACAGTCCAAAGATGTGCAGGTTAGGTGGATTGGCCATGATAAATTGCCCTTAGTGTCCAAAATTGCCCTCAGCATTGGGTGGGGTTACTGGGTTTTGGGGATAGGGTGGAGGTGTTAACCTTGGGTAGGGTGCTCTTTCCAGGAGCCGGTGCAGACTTGATGGGCCGAATGGCCTCCTTCTGCACTGTAAATTCTAAGATTCTAGGAAATCCGGCAACGCAATCCCCACCCCCCCGCCCCCCCCACCCAAGCTTCGACTCCCAAAAACTGTGGATGCTGGAGGACAATTGGAATTTTGCACGTTTGAGATGAAGAGATTTTTGTTAAGTACAGTTAACAAGGGTTATGGACCAAAGAGAGGGAAAAGGACTGGAGGTCCAGATCTAATTGGAGGGCGGAACCACTTCTGTTCCCAAAGTACCACAGCAGCAACGTTGTTAATACTGGGTTGAAATTGTCCCTGCCTGTTGTGGTGTGAACAGAAGAAAAAATAATGAGCTTTAATTAAAGCTTTCATAGAATCCCATTCAGCCCATCCAGTCTGCACCGACCCTCGGAAAGAGCACCCCACCCAGGCCCCCCTTCCCATCCCTGTAACCTTATAACCCTGCCCAACCTTTTGGACACCAAGGGGCACTTTAGCATGGTCAATCCACCGAACCTGCACATCTTTGGACTGTGAGAGGAAACTGGAGCACCCGGAGGAAACCCACGCAGACACGGTGAGAATGTGCAGACTTGCACCGATGGTGACTGTGGTGAATGTAATATGATAATTCACACTATGTCTTTGTAAGCGCAGTAGCGTTATCCGACCACTAGGGGAGTAGCTCTGGGAATGCTCAGGAGCTTGTACAGGGCTCCACCCTTGGCACTGCCCCACGACTCCTCCCCCTAGTGCTGCTGTATAAATACCCTTGTCCAGAGTCAGCCTGCAGTTCACTGAGAGTTCATCAACGGGTAACAGGCTGGCTCTGTAGTAAGTCGATTAAAGCCTAGATTCATATCAGAAACACGTGTCTGGTGAATTGATGGTTCCATCAGTGACCCAAGCCGGAATTGAACCAGGGTCCCCAGCGCTGTGAGGCAGGAGAATTGACTGCTGTGCCGCTGTGCTGCCCAATTGATGTACAAGCTGTTTCCGAGAACTGGAGAAAATCAGTTGCTTCCCCTATGTGGGAATAAAAAGCAAAAGCTGCGGATCAGAGACGTGTTGGCCAGTCAGTGAACAAGTGCGGAAATACTGAAGCGACTGACCAGAATGCCAAGAGCTCATGCAAAGGGGCTCTGGTTAGCATCAATGCTTCACAGCTCCAGGGTCCCAGGTTCGATTCCCGGCTGGATCATGTCTGTGTGGAGTCTGCACGTCCTCCCCGTGTGTGCGTGGGTTTCCTCCGGGTGCTCCGGTTTCCTCCCACGGTCCAAAGATGTGCGGGTTAGGTGGATTGGCCATGCTAAATTTCCCGTAGTGTAAGGTTAATGGGGGGATTGTTGGGTTACGGGTATACGGGTTACATGGGTTTAAGTAGGGTGATCATTGCTTGGCACAACATCGAGGGCCGAAGGGCCTGTTCTGTGCTGTACTGTTCTATGTTCTATGTTCTAAAGAGCACAGACCCCATGAGTGGGAGCCATCATGTTTTTGAAAACTCACTAATCTACTGTATCTTCTTTCAGGAGGTGACTGCCGAGTAGCCGAGGGCGATCCAAGGGATAGAGTTTACTTGGATCTTCAAGGTTCATTTCACAAAATTTGGCTTGTGAGAATTTAAAAGAAGATTAAGCCTCTTTGTTCGATGTTTGCAAACTGGCTTACCAGCAAGCTCGGAAGCTGATGGTGAATGGACAAACTGACAACGGAGTAGTGGAGTGTGCCATAGTTCCGCTGTGATTCCTCTTTGGCGCTTGGATTCGGATCGATAATGTTCCCAAGCCATTTGTGAAGGAAATATTAACAGATTTAGGAATTTAAAAAAAACTTGGACTTGGGTAAAGCCTGGCTCAGCACAGCAGGACATTTTTAGTTGACCACTATGGGCTGATGAATTACTGCAGCAAGATCTCTGAAATCTAATAGACTGCATCTACGGTTCCATTAAGATAACATCTTGAGAAATTATGTCAACATAAAAGAATGTCAAGGCCTTGGAAAGGATGCTGAGGAGATTTACTGGAATGGTCCCAACGATGAGAAACCTCAATGATATGAAGAACATAGAATCATAGAATTTACAGTGCAGAAGGAGGCCATTCGGCCCATCAAGTCGGCACCGGCCCTTGGAAAAAGCTCCCTAATTATAATAATAATAAACTTTATTGTCACAAGTAGGCTTACATTAACACTGCAATGAAGTTACTGGGAAAAGATCCTAGTCGCCACATTCCGGCGCCTGTTCAGGTAGGGGCTGGTTTAGCACAGTGGGCTAAACAGCTGGCTTGTAATGCAGAACAAGGCCAGCAGCGCGGGTTCAATTCCTGTACCAGCCTCCCCGAACAGGCACCGGAATGTTTTTCACAGTAACTTCATTGAAGCATACTTGTGACAATAAGCGGTTATTATTATTACAGAGGGAGAGTTCAAAATATCCAATTCACCTAGCAGCACACTTTAGCCCACACCTCCAACCTCTCCCCGTAACCCGGAATCCCCACCTATCCTTTTGTGGACACTAAGGGGCAATTTATCATGGCCAATCCACCTAACCTGCACATCTTTGGACTGTGGGAGGAAACCGGAGCACCCGGAGGAAACCCACGCACACACGGGGAGAATGTGCAGACTCCGCAGAGACAGTGACGCAAGCTGGAATCGAACCTGGGACCCTGGTGTTGCGAAGCAATAGTGCAAACCACTGTGCTACCGTGTCGCTTGAGATGCTCGGGAAGCGGAGGTTGTTCTCCCTAGCCCAGCGAAGGTTAAGGGGAGATTTAATAGAGTTGGTCAAAATCATACTGGCCTTAATAATGTAAAGAAGGGAAATTGTTCCCACTGGCAGGAGAGACAGTAACTGGAGGAAACTGATTTTAGATAACTGGTAAAAGAGGGAGCTTTGAGGTGCCACCCCCACCCTGATTTCAGTGTAAAAATAGATTCTCCGGCCGAACGCCGAACGAGATTTCGCCGTCGGTGATTGGAGAATCCCGCCCCCAAACGTTCAAAAGGGGAATCAGGTAAATCCTGGAAAATGCAGGGCGGCGGTGGCAGAGTGGGAACATTCGGGCTGAATGGCCACTTCCTGTGCAATAAGGAAATCCAACTTCACTGCGCCCTTTTAACAAGGGGGAGAAAAAAAGTAAAAAGAACGGTCGTTAACTTTATTGACATAACAGTTGTTATTATTTGAAATGCGCTGACTGAAAGGATGCTGGGAGCTAATACAATGATGTTCTGGATTCTCCCATTCTGCGGATATGGCCGCAGGATATCTCTGGTCCTGTGACCAGAAATCGGCGCCGCACACGCACCGATCCTCCGGCCGGTGAGGGGCGAGCAGCTGCGCCACGTAAAGCCCCTGATTTACCTGCAGATATGGCCACAAAATGGCCGGGTCCGTGGCCACGCATGCGCACAGCGGCGGCCTTCAGCGGCCGCACCGTACAACATGGCGGCGTTCGCCGCGGACCGGGCCTGCCAAAAACTGCCCCCCCTGTAAGCCTCCTCGGCACCCCCGGACCACACCCCACCAGTCCCCCCAGCCCCTGCTGAAGACCCCCATGATCAGAGGAACCCCCCCCTCCTCCACGCTCCCCGACTGTGGTGCCACTGGACATAGTCAGCAGCCACCACGCCAGGTATATGAAAAGTGAGTGGACATGTGCCCCACGCCGCCGGGATGTCACCCATGGGGGGGGCGTAGCATCGGGGAAGGTCCTCAAGTGAAGACCTGTGGCCATCCCAACGGCGTAAACTGTACTCCTAGAGTACGCCATCTTTGAGGGGGCGCAGCATCGGAAAAACGGCACCCCCCCCCGATTTCAGTGTAAAAATAGATTCTCCAGCCGATCGGGGAAAGCGATTTCACCTTGGGCGATTGGAGAATCCCGCCCCCAAACGCCCCCATAAGGGGAATCAGGTAAATCCTGGAAAACGCAGGGCTGCGGTGGCAGAGCGGCCTCTTTCTGTGCAATGAGGAAATCCAGCTTCACTGCGCCCTTTTAACAAGGGGGAGAAAAACAGTAAAAGGAACGGCCGTTAACTTTATCACCACTTTCTTGGTCAAAGTCAGAACTCGCATCAAAAATGCATCTGACGAATATTCAAACTTATGGGTTTTGTCAATTATCCAGTCGGTAACACAGTGCATTTGCTGGCCCAGTCACTGGAAACATTATCTACTGATACATTTATAGAAGGAGAAGTACTGTGTGTACATGCTAATGCATTGAACTGCTTACATATATTTGATTTGCAGCTCAGTTTAAGTAGAGGTCAAACAAGAAAGGGCCAAGTCTAGAACCTTGGGCGATCTGAGCTCAGACATAATTCATAAAAATGATTACATTGTTAGAACTCATTTTCAGGTCATTACCAACCATTAATCTCACGTTCCTTGATGCAAGGTTGACTCTTCTGGTTCAATGTTGCCAACTGACATCGAGACCCAGCATTACGAACACAGACCAGATCCCGATAGTGACGAGGATACTGGACAGAAACCCCAATATTTTATTTTAATTTTGCAAGATTGTGAGGAAAGGATACCTGACTCCAGGAGTGATTCCAATGCAAAAGTGGGGACATTGTATATTAAAACAAACTTTATTACTAGCACAGTATTAAAATATCTTTAACATCACACCAGAAAACAACTTACAATTGTCCCTTAAACAATGCAAATCAATGCAGGGACACAATAACCCTTAACTGCTGTCTTTATTCCCACTCAAACAACAAAACCATCTCAGCTCTCAATCCACTTTCAAATACTGTCAGCACTCAGGAATACCTGCTGTACAGAGATGTTCTTTGTGAAAGAGACATCTTTTGACAGTGCTTTAAAGAAAATACCTGAATTCTGTCAGAACCATGCAGAAACCCTGGCTGCATTTCTCCAGAAGATGCTTATCAGCTTGTTTCTGCTCACTTTCTAATCACACATTTCTGAATTGCTTGGAAAGAAATTGCTCATATGTCTACATATCTTTAACTGAACTGCAGTGAGGGCGAAATGCTTGACTTCTGCTGACAGCCCATCTAACTCTCAACTGACCTGCTTTTCTGCAAAATGCGTGGTACCTTAGCTCCACCCGGCAACTACATCATCATACCAAGCTGAAACCAAATCAATTCCACAATGAACCCCCCCCTCAACCTAAAGAAAACTGCATTTTCCCAAGCTTTTTACGATGCATTAATTGCACCCCTAGCTCCCAAAACCTTTTACACCAGGATTCTTTAAAAACATGACTGCAGCAGTCACACACACATACACAAAAAGCCCAGGCTTTAAACCCCGACTGCACCAAATACCTATAACACAACAACTGAAATTGCTACATTCACCATACCAGAAGCACAGGGTGGAATTCTCCGTCTGTTCACGCTGACGGGATTCGCCGGTCCTGCTCCGGTTAATGAAGTTGTGGCTGAGCGCCAAATTCCCCATTCCCGTTGGCAGCGGTAGTGGTGCGGACCCGCAACGGGGAATCCCGGTGAAATCTTCATTGATGAGAAACCGATGAGGAAACCTCTGACCTTAATGTGTAAATGTCCTCTCGGATTGCCGACATCACTGGCGAGACTGGCATTCCTGCCCATCCCTGATCGCCCCTGAGAAGACGGTGCGAGGAGCTGCCTCCTGGAACCGCTGCCGTCCATGCGATGTGGGCACACCCACAGTCTGCTCGTTCGTTTCAGAGGAGGGTGACGAGTCCAGCACAATGCAGTGAGTGTGAGGCCAGGCCGGGTAAGGACAGCAGGACAGTAAGGAACCAGATGGATTTTTCATGAGATTAATATCTTATTTCAGATTAATTGAATTGATGTTCCCCCCCACAGCTGTGCTGGGATCTGAACCCATGTCGCTGGATCATTAGTCCAGGCCTCTGGATGAATAGTCCAGTAAAATACAAACTATGCTGCCATACCCCATAAGAACTGTCTCACATGTTGAAAGGTGGAGTTGAAAGAAAAGGTTAATCCTGAGTAATACATCTTCAACTTCTTCTTTCGCGTGGTTGACTTCAGAGCAACAACGAGAATTTTACATCAAGGTGGTCAAATCAATGACGGTGAACATCGCTGTAATACCGCCTTCCAATTTATTGGCAATTGAGTTGTTCTGTGTTCCACGGTCTGTTCTGGGTGACCACTGTCGCACAGGAGAGTTCTTTATTTTCCATTCGTCCATTAGGTATCCTCATCCTCCATGGTTTATACAGATGCAGGTTAGTGATGTAAGGGCAGCACGGTAGCATTGTGGATAGCACAATTGCTTCACAGCTCCAGGGTCCCAGGTTCGATTCCGGCTTGGGTCGCTGTCTGTGCGGAGTCTGCACATCCTCCCCGTGTGTGCGTGGGTTTCCTCCGGGTGCTCTGGTTTCCTCCCACAGTCCAAAGATGTGCAGGTTAGGTGGATTGGCCATGATAAATTGCCCATAGCGTTAAAATTGCCCTTAGTGTTGGGTGGGGTTACTGGGTTATGGGGATAGGGTGGAGGTGTTAACCTTGGGTAGGGTGCTCTTTCCAGGAGCCGGTGCAGACTCGATGGGCCGAATGGCCTCCTTCTGCACTGTAAATTCAATGACTATGTCCATGAGCTTCGTGGGAGGTTGAACGTAAGGACATTCTGTGTTGGACCTTTCATGAGGTGTTTCTTCCTGACTTCTTGTGAGGACCATTCATTCGCCCTGGGTTGAAACGACATTGACCGACGTTGTGTACACGTGGCTTCAAGCAGGGGTGAGGGGCGATGGTGAGGTTCCTGGTGGTTGGGGAGGACTTTGTTTTCCTTGATTGGCTGAGCTCCACAGGGGCTTGGTGCATCACCACGGATAAGCGGTGGTGGGCTGGTAGTGTGAGGCGAGATGCGCCGGCACGGTTGGCAATGGGTGTTGCGGTCGACTTGAGGATTCCAGCGATGGATCTGACTGCAGTATTCAATTGAACATCAACCAGTCGAGTGTGGCGACTTCTGGTACAGTACACAGCGACGGAGTGCACGAGTGACATCGCCAAAGTCTACAGTACTTCATTAACCATAACTGTAGCAAAGAAGGACATAGAACCGAGCTGGTCAAAGGCAGATTGTGGCTCGTGGAGGTAAAAAATGAAAAACCCATCCCAGAGGCAGTGAAATAGAGTGATAGGGTAACCAGAATGTTCGAACTAAGAAAGAAGGAGACCGTGTTGCAATCACTTAGTGTACTGATGTGGAATTCTATGGGTGGGGATTTCCAGGCCAGCAGAGGTGGGTTGCCCGATGGAAGGTGTGACGAGCCGGATGTAGTCCACTGACTTCAGCAGAACTGCAAGATCCCACTGGCCGGGTAGGGCCAGAAAACTCCGGCCTCTGTCTCCAAAGTGCTTTCTCTATTTCTCATTACTCAGCTCCTTTGATGCTGTGAGGGGGGCCTCCGGGACTAAGTCACTCTCTTGTGCTCCACCAGCCGTTAGAAGGTACAGTCCCAAAGTTCCCAACACATGATGTCCCCCCCCTCCCCCCCCCCCCCCCCACACACTCCAGTGGGCCAACACATCCATCCTCCTGACGCACTGCCCCACGACGGCAACTGGAAAGCAAAAAGGCTCGTGACATAATTGCCTGATGATTGACCGTCAGTCAAACAACCTTGTATTTTTTGCCCATTTTCAACACTTTTGTGTCTGCCGGAGAGAAATGTACAAAGAAAAATGCCAAAAACAAAACCTTTTTAATGTGCTGATGATTTTCTTTCCCCAGGGTTGCATACGGCAGTGTCCTGGAGATTGGTCTTCAATTCCTGGAGAGTCGAGGCCAATCCAGGAGTGTTGGCAACCCCACACAGGGCTCGGAAAACTTTCCTGAGTTTTCAACTCCCTTCCAATGTATAGTGTCCAGTTTATCAACGTGGGAAACTGCAGCTGAAAGACAATGATGTAATAATGGAGTTGATCATTAATCACTGTAATCAATTGCTATCACTTTTTATTTGTTTATGGGATGTGGGCATCATTGGGCTCGGGCAGCATTTATTTGCCCTTCCCAATTGCCCTTGAGAAGGTGGTGGTGAGCTGCCAACTAGAGCCGCTGCAGTCCCTGAGGTGTAGGTAGGCCTACTGTGCTGTTAGGGAGGGAGTTCCAGGATGTTGCCCCAGAGACACTGAAAGAATGGCGATATATTTCCAAGTCAGGGTGGTGAGTGACTTGGAGGGGAACTTGCAGTTGATGGTCTTCCCGTTTATCTGCTGCCGTCGTCCTTCGAGGGGGTTTATGTCGCAGGTTCGGAAGGAGTCGCTGAAGGAGCCTCAGTGAGTTGCTGCATTGCATCTTGTAGATGGTACACACGGCTTCTACTGTGCGTGGGCAATGGAGGAAGTGAATGTTGAAGGTGGTGGATGGGTCTCCAATCAAGCGGGGCTGCTTTCTTCTGGATGGTTTCGAGCTTCTTGAGTGTTGTTGGAGCTGCGCTCATCCAGGCAAGTGGAGAGTATTCCATCACACTCCTGATTTGTCCCTTGTAGATGGCGAACAGTCTCTGGGAGGTCAGGAGGTGAGTTACTCACTGTAGGATTCCTAGTGTTTGACTTGCCCTGGTAGCCACAGTATTAATATGGCTAGTCAAATTCAGTTTCTGATCAACGGTAACCCCCAGGATGTTGATTGTGGGCGTTTAGTGATGGTAATGCCATGGTTAGATCCTCTCTTGTAGGGGATGGACATTGCCTGGCACAGTGCCAGTGTCCTGTTTTGTTATGCTCTTGACGTAGCATAAGCTGCTTCCTTGATGTGCACTCTAACAAAGGAAGGTTCAGACTTGGAGATAGCTTTAATACATTTATTAAACTGTTAACAATTCTCCTACTTGGATTCAACTCTCTTGTTAATCCTGCTATAGCTACTCAGGCTGACAAACTGGTCTGTTACAATCCACGTGGTGGGTGTGATGTGTTGAATCAACCCTGTGTCTCTACTCACTCACTGTCTCCACTGGAAAGAGGAAGATCATGTGTGCTGTGTCCTTATATATTGGTTGGTGTAATGCCCCCCTGTGGTAGTGTCACCTCTGTGTGTGTCGTGAATGCCCATTGGTCGTGTCCTATTTTGCTGGCCTATTGGTTGAATGTCTGTGTGTCATGTCTCTGGTGTTCCCTCTAGTGTCTAGCTAGTCTACGTGTATTTACATTAACCCCTTGTGTATTTACAGTGATGCATATCACCACAGACTGAAGGGCGGTAATTGGCTGGGTTGGATTTGTCCTGTTTCTTGTGTAGATGACACACCTGGGCAATTTTCCACATTGCTGGGTAGATGCCAGTGTTGTAGCTGTGCTGGAACAGCTTGGCTAGGGGCGCGAAAAGTTCTGAAGCACAAGTCTTCAGTACTATTGCCGGAATATTGCCAGGGCCCATAGCCTTTGCAGTATCCAGTGCCTTCAGCTGTTTCTTGATATCATGTGGAGTGAGTCATGTTGGCTGAAGACTGACATCTGTGATGCTGGAGACCTCCAGAGGAGACCAAGATGGATCATCCACTCGGCAATTCTGGCTGTTGTTTTGAATGCCTCAACCTTGTCTTTCGTACTGATGCTGCTGGGCTCCTCCATTATTGACGATGGGGATATTGTGCAGCCTCCTCCTCCATTGAGTCATTTAATTGTCCACCACCATTCACGGCTGGATGTGGCAGGACTGCAGAGCTTATATCAGATGCATTTGTTGTGGAATTGTTTAGTTCTGTCCATTACTTGCTGCTTATGTTGTTTGGCTCTCAGGTAGTCCTGTGTTGTAGCTTCACCAGGCTGACATCTCATTTTTAGGCATGCCTAGTGTTTCTCCTAACACGTTCTCCTGTATTCAGGTGATCCTTTGGCTTGGTGGTAATGGTAGAGTGGGGGAGAAACTGGGCTTTGAGGTTGCAGATTGTGTTTGAAGACAATTCTTATGCTGGTGATGGCCGACAGCAACTCATTGATGCCCAGTCTTGAGGTGCTAGATCTGTTTGAAGTCTATCTTATTTAGCACGGTGGTAGTGCCACACAACACATGTGAAGATGGGACTTTGTCTTCGCAAGGATCATGCGGTGTCCCCACTACTGTTTGCCCGGGCCATAGAGCCTTTGGCAATGGCACTGAGCGCATCGAACATTTGGCGGTGGTCAGTGAGGAAGGGGGAGTGGAACATAGGGTCTCGCTCTATGTGGACGATTTGCTCCTTTATTCAGGAATTATGGGGTGATTAGAGGAATTTGGTTCTCAGGTTACAAAGTAAATATGGGCACGAGTGAGGATTTTGTGATTCAGGCAAGGGGGCAGGAGAGGAGACTGAGGGAGATGCTGTTCAAAGTGGTGGGAAGGAATATTAGTTACCTGGGGATTCAAGTGGCAAGGAACTGGGGTCAGGTTGATTAGAACATAGAACAAAGAAAGAACAAAGAAAAGTACAGCCCAGGAACAGGCCCTTCGGCCCTCCAAGCCTGCGCCGACCATGCTGCCCAACTCATCTAAAATCGTCTACACTTCTGGGGTCTGTAAACCTCCATTCCCATCCTATTCATGTATTTGTCAAGATGCCCCTTAAATGTCACTATCGTCCCTGCTTCCACCACCTCCGCCGGCAGCAAGTTCCAGGCACCCACTACCCTCTGTGTAAAAAACTTGCCTCGTACATCTCCTCTAAACCTTGCCCCTCGCACCTTAAACCTATGCCCTCTAGTAATTGACCGCTCTCCCCTGGGAAAAGTCTCTGACTCTCCACCCTGTCTATGCCCCTCATAATTTTGTAGACCTCTATCAGGTCGCCCCTCAACCTCCTTCGTTCCAGTGAGAACAAACCACGTTTATTCAACCGCTCCTCATAGCTAATGCCCTCCATACCAGGCAACATCCTGGTAAATCTCTTCTGCACCCTCTCCAAAGTCTCCACATCCTTCTGGTAGTGTGGCGCCCAGAATTGAACATTATACTCCAAGTGTGGCCTAACTAAGGTTCTGTACAGCTGCAACATGACTTGCCAATTTTTATACTCAATGCCCCAGCCTATGAACGCAAGCGTGCCGTATGCCTTCTTGACTACCTTCTCCACCTGTGTTGCCCCTTTCAGTGACCTGTGGACCTGTACAACAAGATCTCTCTGACTGTCAATACTCATGAGGGTTCTATCATTCACTGTATATTCCCTACCTGCATTAGACCTTCTAAAATGCATTACCTCACATTTGTCTGGATTAAACTCCATCTGCCATCTCTCCGCCCAAGTCTCCAAATGATCTAAATCCTGCAGTATCCTCTGACCGTCCTCATCGCTATCCGCAATTCCACCAATCTTTGTGTCGTCCGTAAACTTACTAATCAGAGCAGTTACATTTTCCTCCAAATCAGTGATATATACTACGAACAGCAAAGGTCCCAGCACTGATCCCTGCGGAACACCACTAGTCACAGCCCTCCAATTAGAAAAGCGCCCTTCCATTGCTACTCTCTGCCTTCTATGACCTAGCCAGTTCTGTATCCATCTTGCCAGCTCACCCCTGATCCCGTCTGACTTCACCTTTTGTACCAGTCTACCATAAGGGACCTTGTCAAAGGCCTTACTGAAATCCATATAGACAACATCCACTGCCCTACCTGCATCAATCATCTTTGTGACCTCCTCGAAAAACTCTATCAAGTTAGGGAGACATGACCTCCACTTCACAAAACCATGCTACCTCTCGCTAATACGACCCCTTGCTTCCAAATGGGAGTAGATCCTGTCTCGAAGAATTTTCTCCAGTAATTTCCCTACCACTAATGTAAGGTTCACCGGCCTGCAGTTCCCTGGATTATCCTTGCTACTATTCTTAAACAAAGGAACAACATTGGCTATTCTCCAGTCCTCCGGGACATCACCTGAAGACAGTGAGGATCCAAAGATTTCTGTCAATGCCTCAGCAATTTCCTCCTTCAGTATTCTGGGGTAGATCCCATCAAGCCCTGGGGACTTATCCACCTTAATATTTTTCAAGACGCCCAACATCTCATCTTTTTGGATCTCAATGTGACCCAGGCTACCTACACCCCCTTCTCCAGACTTAACATCTTAACAAAGACCAATTCCTTCTCTTTGGTGAATACTGATGCAAAGTATTCATTTAGTAACTCGCCCATTTCCTCTGGCTCCACACATAGATTCCCTTGCCTATCCTTCAGTGGGCCAATCCTTTCCCTGGCTACCCTCTTGCTTTTTATGTACGTGTAAAAAGCCTTGGGATTTTCCTTAACCCTATTTGCCAATGACTTTTCGTGACCCCTTTTAGCCTTCCTGACTCCTTCCTACTTTTCTTATATTCCACACAGGCTTCATCTGTTCCCAGCCTTCTAGCCCTGACAAATGCCTCCTTTTTCTTTTTGACGAGGCCGACAATATCCCTCGTTATTCAAGGTTCCCAAAATTTGCCGTATTTATCCTCCTTCCTCATAGGAACATGCCGGTCCTGAATTCCTTTCAACTGACATTTGAAAGCCTCCCACATGTCAGATGTTGATTTACCCTCAAACATCCGCCCCCAATCTATGTTCTTCAGTTCCCGCCTAATATTGTTATAATTAGCCGTCCCCCAATTTAGCACATTCACCCTAGGACCACTCTTATCCTTGTCCACCAGCACTTTAAAACTTACTGAATTGTGGTCACTGTTCCCGAAATGCTCCCCCACTGAAACTTCTACCACCTGGCCGGGCTCATTCCCCAATACCAGGTCCATTCCCCAATACCAGGTCCAGTACAGCCCCTTCCCTAGTTGGACTATCTACGTATTGTTTTAAGAAGCCCTCCTGGATGCTCCTTACAAACTCTGCCCCGTCCAAGCCCCGAGCACGAAGTGAGTCCCAGTCAATATTGGGGAAGTTGAAGTCTCCCATCACAACAACCCTGTTGCTTTTACTCCTTTCCAAAATCTGTCTACCTATCTGCTCCTCTATCTCTCGCTGGCTGTTGGGAGGCCTGTAATAAACCCCCAACATTGTGACTGCACTCTTCTTATTCCTGATCTCTACCCATATAGCCTCGCTGCCCTCTGAGGTGTCGTCCCACAGCACAGCTGTGATATTCTCCCTAACCAGTAGCGCAACTCCGCCACCCCTTTTACATCCCCCTCTATCCCGCCTGAAACATCTAAATCCTGGAACGTTTAGCTGCCAATCCTGTCCTTCCCTCAACCAGGTCTCTGTAATGGCAACAACATCATAGTTCTAAGTACTAATCCAAGCTCTAAGTTCATCTGCCTTACCCGTTATACTTCTTACATTAAAACATATGCACTTCAGGCCACCAGTCCCACTGTTTTCAGCAACATCTCCATGTCTGCTCTTCCTCAGAGCCATACTGGCCCCATTTCCTAGTTCTCCCTCAATTTTTTCACCTTCTGACCTATTGCTCCGGTACCCACCCCCCCTGCCATACTAGTTTAAACCCTCCCGTGTGACACTAGACCAGTACAGCACAGTACAGGCACTTCAGCCCACGATGTTGTGCCGACAATTTATCCTAATCTAAGATCAACCTAACCTACACCCCTTCAATTTACTGCTGTCCATGTGCTTGTCTGAGAGTCGCTTAAATGTCCCCAATGACTCTGACTCCACCACCTCTGCTGGCAGCGCATTCCACACACCCACCACTCTCTGTGTAAAGAACCTACCTCTGACATCTCCCCTATACCTTCCTCCAATCACCTTAAAATTATGTCCCCTCGTGACAGCCATTTCCACCCTGGGGGAATGTCTCTGGCTATCCACTCTATCCATGCCTCTCATCACCTTGTACACCTCTATCAAGCCACCTCTCTGCCTTCTTCGCCCCAGGGAGAAAAGCCCTAGCTCCCTCAACCTTTCTCCATTAGACATGCCCTCCAGTCCAGGCAGCATCCTGGTAAATCTCCTCTGTGCCCTCTCCAAAGAATCCACATTCTTCCTATAATGAGGCGACCAGAACTGGACACAATATTCCAAGTGTGGTCTGTAAAGCTGCAGCAAAACCTCGCGGCTCTTAAACTCAATCCCCCTGCTAATGAAAGCCAACACACCATATGCCTTCTTAACAACCCTATCAACCTGGGTGGCAACTTTGAGGGATCTATGTATGTTGAACCCCAAGAGCCCTCTGTTGCTCCACACTTCCAAGAATCCTGCCTTTAACCCTGTATTCAGCATTCAAATTCGACCTTCCAAAATGATGCTGAGGGGATTTTGGCAGGGGTTTCCAGATGTCATGTCAGAGGTCCTGGAAGGGAGAGTGACTCCGAGCCCAGACGTGGCAATATTTGGAGTGTCGGAAGACTAGGGAGCCCAGGGGAGCAGAGAGCCCTCCCTGTTGGCCTGGAGACGGATTGTGCTGGGATGGAGGGACTTGGAACCTCCAAATTCGGGGGGGTTTGGATCAGTGACATGGCAGGGTTGCTTAGGTTGGATAAAATGATGTTCGCCTTAAGGAGTTCATTACAGTTCGCTTGGAGATGACAGCTGTTCATCGACTTCTTCAAAGAGCATTGACTGTCAGCGGGGCGGGGGGGGGGGAGGCATGAAAGTGACAAATAAGTGTAAGGACTCTAATGTATGGGGAATTAGGGTTTAGGGCTGGGGGGAGTTGGCTATGTTATTGTGGGTATTTTGTGTGTGTTGGATCTCTCTGTTATCTAAAATGTTGAAATTTTGAAATTAGAAATGCCTCAATAAAATATTTTCTTAAACACTTAGTCACTCTTACCGATAGTGTCATGGACAGATGCATCTGTAGTAGGCAGATTGGTGAGGATGAGGTCCAGTATGTTTTTCCCTCTTGTTGGTTCCCTTACCACCTGCTGCAGTCCCAGTTTAGCAGCGATGTCCTTTAGGACCCGGCCAGCTCGGTCTGTGATAGTACTACTGAGCCACTCTTGGTGAGGGACATTGAATTCCCCCACCCAGAGCATATTCTGCGACCTTGCCACTGTCAGTGATTCCTCCAAGTGGTGTTCAACATGGAGGAGTACTGATCCCCAGGGCTGGGCTTGCCGTTATCATTTCTGGTGCCAGGGTCGATGGTGGGTGGTCTGTCCGGTTTCATTCTTTGGTTGACTACAACTGAGTGGCTTGCTAAGCCATTTCAGAGGGCATTTAAGAGTCAACCACATTGCTGTGAGACTGGAGTCACATGTAGGCCAGACCGGGTAAGGATGGCAGATTTCCTTCCCTCAAGGACCAGATGGGTTTTTACGACAATCGACAATGGTTTCCTGGTTATCATTAGACTTTTAATTCCAGATACTTTATTGAGTTTAAATTCCACGTTCTGCCGTGGTGGGATTCGAACCCACATCCCCAGATCATTACCGTGGGCCTCTGGATTACTCACCCAGTGAGAATACCACTACGCCAGCGCCTCCCATGATTACTTAGGCTCGGGTCTGGTGATCTGCGAAAGAGAGGCTAAGCTGAAGTAAGGAGCTGTAAGCACGAGAGAAGGGATTCTGTGACTGTAGACAGATTTTTAAATAGCTGCAATTAAAGTTCCTGCACACGTATAATGTCATCGCTACATATCTTCGAGCCCTCAAACACAACGGCCGGAATTCTCCGGCCATTCATTGACGGCGGGGTTCTCTCGTCTCGGATTTCCCGGTAACGTGGGTGGCCTCAATGAGAATTCCCATTTGGAAGGGCCTCGTTAGTAGCGATAGCGGGCGGACTCGCAACTGCGAATCCAGCCCAACATATAGGCTGATATCATGGAACCCAAGAGCTAAGGGAGGCAGGGAGAGAAGAGAAAGAAAGACAGATCTCCATTTCTATAGCATCAACCCGCCCCTCAGTACTCCCCAAAGTGCTTTACAGACAATGAAGTCCATTTTGAATTGTAGTTGATGTGACCATCAATTCACACGAGACGGAGAGTTGAAGTGAAGAGTGGTTTTAATCAGTTAGAACTGTGCCTGCCTGCGACTGCTCTGCACTGAGTGCCGCCTACAGGGCAGCAGATCTATATACCTCCCCCGAGGGGGCGGGGCCGGGGCGGAGCCCACAAGGGGACCAACATGATACAATGCTATGTAATGTAATACAATGGTCCATAGGTGGAGCCCACAAGGGCACCAACATAGTAAAATGCAATACAGTGGTGAATGGTTGTTGTAATACATTCACCACAGTAGTCACTGTTGTCATGTCGAAAACACGGCTGCCAGCTTGTGCACAGCAAGCTCCCACAAGCCGCAATATGATAAATGACTCATTTTCATGATGTTGGTTTGTTTTTGGTTAGGGCACTGGGGAGAAATTCAACGTTTTGCAGTAACATCAGGAACATGGAATCTTTACATCCAACTGGCAGGTTTAACCTTTCATCAAAAGGTGGCAACTCAGACGGTATCGCACCTACTGCAGTGAACGGTCAACATTGTGTCCTTTCAGTCTCTGGAATGGGAACTCACAAGTTCTGACTCACAGGCGAGGGAACTAGCAATCGAATCATGAGTAGCAGTGTTCCGGTTTCCTATTTTCCGCTTTGGAGCGAGCGACGTCAGGCGCTGATTGCCTGATGGACATGGGTGGATGTTGCAATTTAACACCGGGGACTGCTTTACGCTCAAATATAAAAGGCGTTTCAGAGTGTGATTAGGATGTACATTCTGCACTGACAGGCCAGTGCCCGTTGACGGAGATACAGATGAGGTGCCAACGGCCTGCTTGATGCTCGCCAGTGCAATTTGAAAGATCTGAACGGGAGCAGTGACATGTCGGACTGTGGGAGGGCTCAGAGTTCTATGCAACAGATGCTAAAACATCAGTCAGGGGCAGTTTGGCACATCAATCAAGAGGAGCCCAGGCTGTCAGTTGTAGGAAATCTGGAATATCCTTTGGAAAAGCTCAGAGCATCATAACGATTTTGAACTGATCAGATAATGGACAGGCGGCCAAGCCGTAATCAACAGCATTAGAGAGAGAGGAGAGTTGGTGATAATGGCTGGAGATTAAGGTCAGGCCCCTTGATGTATAGCACTGAGGTCATAAGGGCAGCAGAGTTTAGATGATGTGTTTTTTTGGAGGCCTGTGGGCTACTAAACCTATCTAGTGATTTCATTGTTACCTGCCAGTGAAATTCATAGAATTTACAGTTCATAGAATTTACAGTGCAGAAGGAGGCCATTCAGCCCATCGAGTCTGCACCGGCTCTTGGAAAGAACACCCTACCCAAGGTCAACACCTCCACCCCATCCCCATAACCCAGTAACCCCACCCAACACTAAGGGCAATTTTGGACACTATGGGCAATTTATCATAGCCAATCCACCTAACCTGCACATCTTTGGACTGTGGGAGGAAACCGGAGCACCCGGAGGAGACCCACGCACACACGGGGAGGATGTGCAGACTCCGCACAGACAGTGACCCAAGCCGGAATCGAACCTGGGACCCTGGAGCTATGAAGCAGTTGTGCTATCCACAATGCTACCGTGCTGCCCACTTGCCTCATTCGGAGGCACCGACAGTGACATCAGGTAATGTGAGTTATGGGATGGAAGACTATGACCAGCATCTGAACAGTGTTAGTGCTTTTAGCCTATCCAAGGGCTGTATTTCAATTAAAACAAATGTTATGAATGCCTTTGGTGCTCTGTATAGTAAGAACAAGCATTTTTATATCATTTTCTGTCACGTTTATTCAAATATATTTCGGGACGTTGCTCCTCTACAAATACTCACACTTTCACTTATTATGGCCGAAGTTCTACGGTCGTTCGTTGGCGGTGGGATTCACTGCTCCCGCTGGCAGCGCACCCCTGCCACAGGTTTCCCAGCGGTGTGGAGTGGCTTCAATGGGAATTCTCAATGACAGCAGCGGGAACAGAGAACCCCCCCCCCCCAGTGAATGGCGTGCCGTCTCCTGCAGCCGACACGCACTCGGCTGGGAGGTGGGAGAATCCCACCCTACATTCCGCTGTTGGAGCAAGTGACTTTTTCTCCATTACAGGCAAAAGCACCAGGTCATGGCGAAGTGAAAATGACACTTTTTGAAGTTCATTCATGGGATGTAGGCGTCACTGCCCACCCCTGAGGGCACTCAAGAGTTAACCACATTGCTTCCATGTAGGTCAGACCAGCTAAGGACGACAACTTTCCTTCCCTAAAGGACATTAGTGAACTAGATGGGTCTTTACAACAATCATAGAATCAAAGACTTTACAGTGCAGAAGGAGGCCATTTGGCCCATTGAAACTGCACCAGCCCCTGGAATGAGCACCCCACCTAAGCCCACATCTCCACCCTCTCCCCATAACCCAGCAATCTCACCCAACCTGTTTTGGACACTAAAGGCAAATTAGCCTGGCCAATCCACCTAATCTGCACATCTTTGGACTGTGGGAGGAAACCGGAGCACCCGGAGGAGACCCACGCACACACGGGGAGAACGTGCAGACTCCGCACAGACAGTGACCCAAGCCATGAATTGAACCTGGGACCCTGGCGCTGTGAAACAACAATGCTAACCACTGAGCTACCGTGCCGCCCTACTGCAGTCAATGGTTTCATGGTCATCACTAGACTTTTAATTCCAGAATTTCATTGAATTCAAATTTCACCATCTGCAGTGGTGGGATTTGAACCTGGGTCCCCAGATACCGCTCGTCCAGACATCGCCTCCCCTTAGAAACTCTTGTAGTGTAGGCAACGCAGCAGCCAACTTGCACACAGCAAGCTCCCACAGAGAGCAATGAAACAGTGGCCACAATTAAGGGATAAATATTGGCCATGTCTCAAATCTCCCTGCGTCCTTCTTTGAGTACTATTGTGGGATCTTTTACATCCACCAAAACAAGCAGATGGGACCTCAGCTTAACACTGCGTCTGGAAGACATCCTGACAATGTAGCGCTACATTGCGGTGACCGCCTAGATTCAATTTTCAAGTCCCCGAAGTTGGGCTTGAAACCCACAACCTTCTGAACTTTATGGACAGTCGTGCCGTTGCACCTCACATCCTCAAAATGTAAAATGATAACTCTCATTCAGCCCCACTTTATTCCAACAGTTTCATGCTGCCAGCTAGCATGTTACATCAGCAAGCTATCACAATGAGTTGAAAAATATATATGCTATATATATAAAACATTAAAATACATATTTTTCCAATATTAAGGACAGAAATTAAATCACACAAGCTTGGGTATGCTCTTACCAGCAATTTCCTTCTTTCGAGCTTTTAAAATAAATTTACTGTACTCAATTCATTTTTTCCAATTAAGGGGCAATTTAGCGTGGCCAAACCACCTACCCTACACAACTTTGAATTGTGGGGGCGAAACCCACGCAAACACGGGGAGAATGCGCAAACTCCACACGGACAGTGACCCAGAGCCGGGATCGAACCTGGGACCTCGGAGCCGTGAGGCAACAGTGCTAACCACTAGGCCACCGTGCTGCCCACCCCCTTTTTTTTTAGAGCTTTGAGTGTAAATTTAAACAACAATATTTTGACCTCAGCATGCAGGCAACAGTTAAAGCTAGCATTTATATAGTGCCTGTAACATCCCAAGACACTAAAGATGGGGTGATCAATTTGATAATATTAAGGACAGGCAACCAAAATCTGGGAGAAAAGGATTTAAGGTAGATCGAGAGGTAGAAAAGTAGAAAGGCTTCGATTAGAAATTCCTGACCTTCAGATGTCAGCAACCAATCACCAATGTTGGAGCAATTAAAACCGGCGATGTGCCAGAGGCCAGAACTGTTGGAGCACGGAGACCTCGGAGGATTAAAGGGCTGGAGGAGATTACTGAGATAAGGATCAGTGACAAAGAAGCAAAGGGTGAGAAGCTCCAATCTGAGGCAGTGCTGGACCAGGAGTTGGTGTGGGTCAAAGGGCAGAGAGGAGATGGACGAACAAGACTTGGTTTGAGTGAGGATCTCCAGCCAGGGTGAGATCAATGTTCATAATTCAATCCCCATTTAAAAATCTTGAGTCCCTTTTTAAATTATTTTCACGTATCAATTCCAATATCCACGTTGATAATGGCAACTCTCTATGTCAACATGTCACGCTGTCATTACACCTATTCACCAGTGGAGACACGGCAGAACCAACTTTGGCAGGAATATATATTACCGCACAGCTAGTTTACATAGTTCCTATTAGGCGGCACGGTAGCACAGTGGTTAGCACTGTTGCTTCACAGCGCCAGCGTCCCAGGTTCAATTCCCGGCTTGGGTCACTGTCTGTGCGGCGTCTGCACGTTCTCCCCGTGTCTGCGTGGGTTTCCTCCGGGTGCTCTGGTTTCCTCCCACAAGTCCCGAAAGACGTGTTGTCAGGTGAATTGGACATTCTGAATCCTCCCTCCGTGTACCCGAACAGGCGCTGGAATGTGGCGACGAGGGGATTTTCACAGTGACTTCATTGCAGTGTTAATGTAAGCCTACTTCTGACACTAAAAAAGATTATTATTATAACTGAGAACATTGGAATTTACAAGGAGGAAGGTTGAAATGATTGTGAGCAAGATTTTATTTGCCTTATGAATTGATTTTCTTTGGTTTTGCATTTATTAAGTTGGAGAATAAAGATGACTCTTCTCCTGCTCTATAGTTTTTAATCTGCAGATCAGAATTGAGTCGTGGGCCCCAGTGCAGGAAAGGAACCTTTCCCCTTCATCCCTGATCCACACTCCAAACACAAGAAAGCTGCCCATTTGTGATGTCGCAGATTTTTAAAAGTTCGGTGACCTCCAGTTTGCATTCTAGAACTTTCCAGATGATGCAGCCAAAAACTGAACACGTAACCTTCCCCGGAATGTTTGCTCCAAACGCAGTTCCCAGTAGAGAGTGCGTAACGTATTGACCGGCAGCCAACTTAACCTCTGAACGACCCGCTTGAGGTCCCACCGGTTTGTCCCTGTGGTTTAAGTGAGTGCAGAAAGATCCCATTGTGTCGGGGACAGAGCTGTGTGTTCGCCTGGAGTACAGACAATATTCTTCCCTCTCCAGCTCCTGGAAACAAATAGCAAATTAGCAGCTTGTTTGGTGCTTTGCAGCTGGCACAGGTCTGTCTTCTCACTTTGCCAGGCTCGGAAAGGCAATTAGACTTTACAAAGCGCATTTGGCCATTTGTGACCATGTGACAGGCGCTGCTGAAATGCAAGGATTGCTTCTCCTTCCCTGGTTACGTAGTGGGCTGGCCGCAGAGGATAAACGGTGGGGCAATAAATACTGGAACACTCGAGTTTATGAGGTATTAAATGGCAATTCAGCTGCTGAATGGACAGCAGGGCAGCGCGCCAAAGACTTTTACTAGTGAACTGGGCAGCACTTTATGACAGAACCCACTCAAGAATTCAGAAGATTATAACTACTGCACCATGTGTCGGAGGCTGTTGATTCAAAATAGTGAAAGAAAACACAGCAAAGTACATTTGAAGATGGGAGGAACAGAAAATAGGCGCAGGCCATTCGGCCCCTCGAGCCTGGTCCTGCCATTCAATGAGATTGCGGCTAATTTGTGGCTGACCGCCATGGGCTGGATTCTCCGATCCCCGACGCCAAAATCGCGTACGGGGACGGGGCGGAGAATCCCCCATGACGCCAAAATGGGGGGGGGGGGGGGCAGTGCTGCTTTCGGGATGCTGCGCACCCTGAAAAGCGGCCTACCCAGAGAGCACGGCACACGCCATATCCACGGTCTCCGGCCATTGCCTGAGGCCGGCTGTGCGATGCTCCGTCCCCAACCGGCCGAGTTCCCGGCGGCGTGGGACACGTGTGGTCTTACCCGTCGTGAACTCAGCCTGGCAGCTGCGGACTCAGTCCGGCACAGTCGGGGGAGGGCCGATCCGCGGGCAGGGGGGCTGGGGGCACTACGGGGTTGGTTCCGTGGTGTGTGAGCGGCCAAAGCGGGGGGTACTATTTTTGCGGTCCGGGTCCGCAGGCGGAGTCCGCCATCGAGCACGAGGTGAGATATCTGCCATTCTGAATATTGTGGCCTGACCATTGAAATTTAGCACCCCCCCCCCCCCCCCCTCCCTGCCTCAAATCCTGCCAGTGGGGGGGGGGGGACATAAAATTTGGAGCCATGATTTTAAACACTGCGTTCTGCTCTCAGGGAGTTTTTGTACCTCCTCTACGAGCAGGAGGCTGGAATCTCAGTGCGACATTGGCAGCGTCCACTGTGAGCATGGACATGGGTGAGGGCGGAACTTTCAGCTGTGCTAGAGGGTCTCGCAGTGGGGGGTGGGGGGGGAACATAAAATCCTGACCTAAGGGAATTAAGGAAATTGGGGATAATGTGGGAAGGTGGGGTTGGGGTGAAAGATCGGCCACAATGAATGTCACAGCACGCTCGAGGGGCCAAATGGCCGGCTACTAAGTCCTATTTATGTTCTAAACCCCATTGTTGTCCAAAGTAGCCGGACAATTGAGATTTTCTTGAAATGAGTTTGCTCGATTCCCACTCTTACCTGACGGCACAGTGCCTGACGGGATTACTACACTTGCACAGTTTAACAATAAGAAGTTGTCCTTTAAAGATGGGAGTGGGGGGTAAGGATAAAGAAACTCGCCCCAAGAGGCATTTGTCTGTGGAATTTCCTTGCCCAGAAAGCAGTGGAGGCTGGGTCATTGAATTTATTCGAGGCAGAGTTAGATGGGTGTTTGATAGACAAGGCAGCCGAGGGTTACTGGGGGAGGCAGGGAAACGGAACAGGGAGAACAAACGGATCAGCCAGGATCTTATCAAAATGATGGCATAGAGGCTGGGAGGGCTGAACGTTCTAATCTCGCTCCTGGATCTCGTGTACCGAGAACTGTATATGGTTCAATCCACACTCCTGCAGGCGCTATATAAATGCAAGTTCTCTCAGCCCCTCACAGAGCCCACTCCTTACAGCCCGTATCAGAGAAGAGCTTTCAATTACGCCCTTTGAAAGGCAGCTGTACCAGAAATTCCTTTGACCTTTTATTAACTATTTCATAGAATTTGGGGTGCAGAAGGAGGCCATTCGGCCCATCGAGTCTGCGCCGGCCCTTGGAAAGAGCACCCCACCCAAGCCCACACCTCCACCCTATCCCCATAACCCAGTAACCCCACCCAACACTAAGGGCAATTTTGGACACTAAGGGCAATTTAGCATGGCCAATCCACCTAACCTGCACATCTTTGGATTGTGGGAGGAAACCGGAGCACCCGGAGGAAACCCACGCACACACGGGGAGAACGTGCAAACTCCACACAGACAGTGACCCAGGCTGGGAATCGAACCTGGGACCCTGGAGCTGTGAAGCAACTATGCTAACCACTGTGCTACCGTGCTGCCCTGTGGCTGGTCATGGCGGATTGGTTCTGCCACGACCAGCCTGGAGTGTGGATCTTGCGAGGCAACCTTGACGATGGCAGGTTGGAGTGGGGGAGCTCACTCTGTCGAGGAACAACAACAATAACACGGCAAAATGTCCTGAGATGCTTCACAGGAGCATTGACAAGCAGAATTTGACAGAAGGGGATATGACATATGGCCAAAAGCTCGGTCAAAGAAGAAGGTGTTAAGGGGTGCCTTGGAGAAAACAAGAGGGAACGGGAAGTGGAGAGATGAGGGACCGGGAAGTGGAGAGATGAGGGACCGGGAAGTGGAGAGATGAGGGACCGGGAAGTGGAGAGATGAGGGACCGGGAAGTGGAGAGATGAGGGACCGGGAAGTGGAGAGATGAGGGACCGGGAAGTGGAGAGATGAGGGAACGGGAAGTGGAGAGATGAGGGACCGGGAAGTGGAGAGATGAGGGAAAGGGAAGTGGAGAGATGAGGGACCGGGAAGTGGAGAGATGTTTTGGAATCCCAGGGCTTGGACCTTGGCAATCCAACGCATTGATTAAAATCGGAAATCTGCAAAAGAGCAGAATTGGGGGGGGGGGGGGGGGGGGGCGCGCAGAGCTCTCTAAGGATGGTAGAGCTGAAGGGGATTATCGAGATAGCAATCGAGGGCTGGGTGGGGCGGGAGGAGACCACAGAGGAATTTGAAGACCTGAACGAGAACTGCACTTCTCTCTGATTCCACAAGGGGCAGCGCAAGGTTAATTCTATTAAAAACATCTTCAGGGGTTGAGGGGACTTCCTTTTCCCCTTCAGGCTTTGGTATGTTTGGTGAACGAAGTGGATTTTGAGGCCAGCTAAAGGATCAGTGATCCCCGCTGTGATCTGTTTCAGTCGGGATTTCCAGCTCATTCCGTTCGGCGTAACAAACAAAAAGTAAATACCCTGGTGTAATCGGTGTAACTTAGACAGGGACATGTTGCACCTCGTGTCGCCTGCCTCATGCTCCTCTATCTTGTCCAACAATGGGGAAGCCTGTAAATAGCAATTTCGCAATATCCCCCACAAGAATCCTTCAGGGACCCTAATCCATTGCTTTTTTTTTGTTGCAGCTTATTTCCAGGCCTTTACTGAACGGTGTCTTTCTTCCAGTAATGCCCTGTTATAGAGTCGTACCTGGTGACTTCAAAGTATTTAAGAGGGCACCTCATTCAGCCTACTTGACAAATGAACGGCCCAGGAATCTGGTTTGAATCTTGCAGGCACACGATATCCTAATGAGACAACATAAAGAGCTTATCCAGTTCTATAAATCACTGCAGTTGACTAATTAAGGCTTACAGAGGCTCCTGTGTGTAATATAAGGCAAGCTTTCAACTAGCAGACGTTCCTTGCATTCTCAAATTCTCTTTCTTAAACTACCTCGCTGAGTCTCGAGCCCTCTTTCCAGCTTCAATGAGAGCCAGTGAGCTTCTCATGCAGTGGGACCTGGACGTGTGGGATTTGCCCACTCTCATCATATCGAGGCAGCACGAAGGCCGCACGGTGGCGCAGTGGGTTAGCACTGCTGTCTCACGGCGCCGAGGTCCCAGGTTCGATCTCGGCTCTGGGTCAGTGTCCCTGTGGATTTTGCACATTCTCTCCGTGTTTGCGTGGGTTTCACCCCCACAACCCAAAGATGTGCAGGCTAGGTGGATTGGCCACGCTAAATTGCCCCTTAATTGGAAAAAATTAACTGGGCACTCTAAAGTTATAAAAAAAAAACGTGGTTAGCACTGTTGCTTCACTGCTCCAGGGTCCCAGGTTCAATTCCTGGCTTGGGTCACTGTCTGTGCAGAGTCTGCACGTTCTCCCCGTGTCTATGTGGGAAAGATGTGCTATTAGGTGAATTGGACATTCTGAATTCTTCCTCTGTGTACCCGAACAGGCGCCGGAGTGTGGCGACGAGGGGCTTTTCACAGTAACGTCATTGCAATGTTAATGTAAGCCTACTTGTGACAATAAAGATTATTATTATTATATGGCTTGTGGGCAATGAAATTCCTGCCTCTACAGATTTACGCCCTGCACTGGTAGAAGGATAGGTAAAGCTATACACTTGGGTGTGAAAAACAGAAAGGGAGGGTATTATTTAAACGGTGGTACACTGGGAAGTGTGGATGTGCAATGGTAGCTGGCTGTCCTTGTACACCGGGCAATGAATGTGGAGAGGCTTGTGTCACAAGCAAGTCGGAAGGCAAATAATATGTTGTCCTTCATTGCAAGAGGGTTTGAGTTCAGAAGTAGGGATGCCTTACTGCAGTTATTAATAATAGTTTTTATTAGTGTCACAAGTGTGGCATTATCATAAATTTACAGAACTGTGAGGGTTAATGTTATGTTCAAATCAACCACTAGAGGGAGCTAAATGTAGAACTATTTAAGGCATTGATGCTAAGCCTTGTGAGAGGTTGAGGAGAAAGCTAGAAGCCAGACTGTAGGAAAGGTAGTGGCCAGGATTCTCCGAAATCCTGGCCAAGTGTTGACATCGGCGGTCCAGGCCCAGTCATTCTCCCCATCCTCGGGGGCTAGAACGGTGCCAGAGTGTTGTGCGCTGCTCCGGTGCTAAAACCGGCCCTACGTGGCCAGCATGGTCCGCACATACGCACCACGGCCGTCTCCGCGCCGGCCCACGGGCAACATGGCGGAGCCCTACAGGGGCCCGGCACGGAGGAACATAGGCCCTCCCCCCCCGGAATTGTTGCCCCCGATTACGGGCCTGACCACCGTGATCCCCCCAGCTCCCCCTCCGCTCCCCCCCCACCATGACACGCCCCACAGCTAGAACGCCGAGGTCCCGCAGGGTAGGACCATACGCAAACGGCGCCGGAGGAACTCGGCCGGCACTCAGCCTATCAAGCGCGCAGAATCACCGCGGGGGCCACTTTCAACAGCCCCCGACCGGTGCCGTGGCGACCACGCTGGTGCGATTGGCGCAGATTCTCCGGTCGCTGGAGAATCGACGGCCCAGCAGTGTGGTGGGATTCGCGCCCTTCCCGGCGATTCTCCGACCCTGCCGCGTTCCCCTAGTCGCCACATTCCGGCCCCTGTTCGGGTACACAGAGGGAGAATTCAGAATGTCCAATTCACCTAACAAGCAGGACTTGTGGGAGGAAACCGGAGCACCCGGAGGAAACCCACGCAGACACGGGGAGAACGTGCAGACTCCGCACAGACACTGACCCAAGCCGGGAATTGAACCCGGGACGCTGGCGCAATGAAGCTAACTCCCTCTTCGACAAGTTCAAGCGGGGGTTCACCAGGCTGATGCCGGGGTTGGTGAAACTGCCTATGGGAAGAGATTGGTTCAACTGGGCCTGTATTCACTCGGGTTCGAGAGGCGATCTGATTGAAACCTGCAACATTCTAGCAGGGCAGCACAGCCTAGATGTGAGGCGGATGTTTTCCCTGGCTGGGGAATCTAGAACCAGGGACCACAGTCTCAGGATACAGTGTAGAACATTTACAACTGAGCTGAGAAAACATTTTTCCCCTCAAAGGGGAATGAACTAGTGAATTCTCTATCACAGAGGGCTGCGGAGGCCGAGTCGCTGAATGTATTCAAGAAAGAGATAGATATTTTTAGATTTCAATGGCATCGTGGCGTGCGGGAGAAAGTGGGAAGATGACAGTGAGATAGGGGATCAATCATGGCCGTATTAAATGGCAGAACAGGCTCAAAGGGCCGAATGGCCTCCTTCTACTCCTAGTTTCTTTGTCTTTATGCTTTTGAACAATTACTCTGTGGACTAGACTACGATCCTCACACTACTTATAAAGGAAAGAATTGAAAATAAACAACAGCGGGCGCTTTGGGAGGTGTGTTTTGTGCTGTGTCTCGTCAAATCTGGGTACGTGAAACCTTCTATCGGGACCGTTTTGGCTGCCTCAGTCACTTGGGGAGAACTGATTTCATACACATTGAAATATTAAACTGTGTGCTGTGGAACCGTTCCCCAGTACGTCTTTCCTATCCGCCCCCCCCCCCCCCCATGATAAAGTTTGGTTTTGTAACAGTATCTGCAACTTGGCAGGAGTAAAACACTCAGAGCTCCCAAAAGTTCACACTGACTCGTTTAATTGGGCCAGCCGCCTGTGACTTGCTGAGCTTGCAACTAGAGCCTGAGTCTGGCTTGGCCTCGCTGATTCTTTACTCTGGGCCTACACTACACCCTTCCCACCAACCAGACAACACTTAGATCTTTATGGACAAGTGCCACTTAGAGAGAATTATAAAAACAAAGTACCTCTGCTGGAAAATGGGTGTAGTTTGCTTTTTGGGGGGGTTGATAGGGGTCAGGGGGAGGGCAAGATTGGGTACCTCAGTCAGGGGCTGCATGGGTGGATGCCTCCCCTCAAAATGAGCCAGTGCCAGACAATTTTGTTGAGGTAAACCTAGAGTTTGGCTCAGGAAGGACCTGCAAGAAGGTCCGGGGTAGATATTGCTCAATCTCCAGAAGCCTACACCATTGAAGATCCATCCCTTGGCTGTTTCTACCTGAAGCTCCAGGAGAAATGTTTTTGGGACGTGTCACGGGATTGAGGTGCAGTCAGGAAAATTCAATCAATGCTCTCTTACATCACAGAAGGAGGCCATTCAACCTATCCGACCTGTGCTAGCTCTTGGGAGGAGGTGTCCAGCTAGCACCTTGGAAAATATATCGCTCCACAAATCCCAGCTGCGGAACCCACACTCCCAACGTGACTGTAATTTTAATCCTTAGAACACTTGCCCACATGACCACCCACTGAGTCAGCCTTGCATCAATGGATACTGGAGAGGGGCTTCTGAATAGGGCTGACTTTACCAGAAGGCAGAGAAGGGGCTACAGGGCCTGCTGTCCAATTGCAGGTTGGTATGATTCAACATGTTTCTCGACGGAAGGAACCTGGGGGCTTTTAGGATCAATGGTGAGCCAATGGGATGGACCTAGCCCCTGAGTGATTGATACTGGACCAATGGAATGGTGCTCAGGATTTGAATGATCTCCACTCAGCCAATGGGATTGAGTCTGTAATGTAAACTACACTGAGCCAGTAGGATGGAGCCTGGCCTGGTCCTTGCTTCACCCCATTTCAGTAACTTCAGCTCTGCAGCCTTCGAGAACCCTAAACTCTTCCAATTCCGCACATCCTGATTTGAAACGTTTCACCTCGCCACTGTGTTCTGGAAATTCCCTCATGACGCCTCTCTGCCTCGTCACCTCACTCTCTTCGTAGAAGACACTTGCTAAAACCAACCTCTTTGATCAAACCTTTGATCGCCCGCTCTGATGGTGCTGGTGTGCAACTCAACTTTCTTTCCAAGGCTCCTGAGAGGCAGCTCGGGGTGGTTTTAATCGAGGCACAACCTTTTGTTGTTATCCCTGTTCTCCTTTCCCATCCCCAGCCATGGGGGTCTTAGTTCCTGAACTTTAAAAAACTCCAGTTTCATTGGCTTTTGCATTTATGGATCAGTTTAGTTTGAAAAGCAGCCAGGAAGTCATAACAGCTTTGACCTTCCAGAGCATTGACGTCTGGTGAATCAGAGATGGATGCTAAAAGTCACAACAGTGAAGGTAATCAAGGCATTCGCTAAGTTGTGAAGGAATCACCATCCTGGGTTATTGTACAGTTGGATCAGGAACAAAGAAACCTGTATGCTTTATCTTCAAAATGATCGAGGAGATCTCAAACCATAGTATTGAAGTACATGATAAGTAAATTATTAAAGGTAGATTTAGGAATGAGTATTGAATTCCCGGATGGTTGTCACTGAGTTGCAAATCAGTCCAATCAAATAGTTGTCGTTAGGTTACAATAAAAAGGCGGTTACATAAAATTATCGAAGCGTGACATTGGCCTCCAGAATGGAACTTTGAGCAGCATTCCTGGATTATGATTGATCCCAAGATTGGGAAACTGTTGCTACAATCTGTTGATGCTCTTCCAATATTTCAGAGAGTATGCCACAGCCTGGCATTCCTTTGATGTCGCGGGTGTCTTCTTTTTAAAATTTAGAGTACCCAATTCATTTTTTTTCCAATTAAGGGGCCATTTAGCATGGCCAATCCACCTACCCTGCACATCTTCGAGGTGAAACCCACGCAGACACGGGGAGAACGTGCACATTCCACACGGACAGTGACCCAGAGCCGGGATGGAACCTGGGATCTCGGCGCCGTGAGGCAACAGGGCTAACCCACTGCGCCACCGTGCTGCCCCAATGTCGCGGGTGTCTTAAAGGGATACTGCATGCCGCGATCCAAAGAGTCCAGCAACACCTCGACCGTCTGTGCCAGGTCACAGAGGCATGAGGGTGACGCTTCCCCCCCCCCCCCATCTCTGTGGTTCAGGGAGGCCAGCAGATGGGGCAACATAGCCTTTCAATTGGAACTCGACAGGTGATGAAGGGAATGCGGGAAAGGTTTCTTCGGAGAGATGCACATGTCACATTGTTCCTGTAAAAGCCATTGACGCGGAATCCATTTGAGGTGCTTGCTTTTTACAGCAGGGCTCCCCAAACCCTGGGACAGATATCCCACCCACCCAGCCCCCGATGAGATCACAAGATGGGATTTTGGGCTGATGAACTCCAAGGCAGCAATGGCTGCTGTGGAGATTGGACTGATTTAGAACATAGAACATAGAACATAGAACGATACAGCGCAGTACAGGCCCTTCGGCCCTCGATGTTGCACCGACATGGAAAAAAACTAAAGGCCATCTAACCTACACTATGCCCTTATCATCCATATGCTTATCCAATAAACTTTTAAATGCCCTCAATGTTGGTGAGTTCACTACTGTTGCAGGTAGGGCATTCCACGGCCTCACCACTCTTTGCGTAAAAAACCCACCTCTGACGTCTGTCCTATATCTATTACCCCTCAATTTAAGGCTATGTCCCCTCGTGCTAGCCACCTCCATCCGCGGGAGAAGGCTCTCACTGTCCACCCTATCTAACCCTCTGATCATTTTGTATGCCTCTATTAAGTCACCTCTTAACCTTCTTCTCTCTAACGAAAACAACCTCAAGTCCATCAGCCTTTCCTCATAAGATTTTCCCTCCATACCAGGCAACATCCTGGTAAATCTCCTCTGCGCCCGTTCCAAAGCTTCCACGTCCTTCCTATAATGAGGCGACCAGAACTGTACGCAATACTCCAAATGCGGCCGTACTAGAGTTTTGTACAGCTGCAACATGACCTCATGGCTCCGGAACTCAATTTCTAACAACTGAGAGGCCCCTATAAATGCTCAGGCTCCTGGTGGTGGGAGTGATGAGCAGATGGATCTTTGAGGTCTGATTGCAGCTGAAATAAAAACCTGTGAAAATTCAGGGTTTAAAACCCTGCAGTTTAGGCACTTCCCTCATTGACACCCTCCCACCCCCACCCCTCACGACCCACTCAGCCCCTCACCCCATCGCAACCCCCATTCAATAACTCTCATACTCATAATTTTCACTCGGAGGTCAGGCAACTCACACCAGGAAAAAGTTTGGGAATCACAGTTCAAGAGAAATGCAGGTCTTAAGTGTCCTGGTTTGACCCATCTCCCAGTGAGAAGACTCATCAGATGTTCAAACACAGGAACCATTGAACCTCCACAGTCTTTACAGCAAATCATCTTTCCAGACAGCTAAATTGTCTGGGCTGCAATGTTGACACATTTATCCTGCGTCCAAATTTCAAATAAATTTTCCTGTGATGTGAAATACGGTAGCACAGTGGTTAGCACAGTTGTTTCACAGCTCCAGGGTCGCAGGTTCGCTTCCCGGCTTGGGTCACTGTCTGTGCGGAGCCTGCACGTTCTCCCCGTGTGTGTGTGGGTTTCCTCCGGGTGCTCCGGTTTCCTCCCACAGTCCAAGGAAGTGCAGGTCAGGTGGATTGGCCATGATCAATTGCCCTTAGTGTCCAAAAAGGTGTGGTGGGGTTACTGAGTAACGGAGATAGGGTGGAGGTGTGGGCTCAGGTAGGGTGCACTTTCTAAGAGCCGGTGCAGACTCGATGGGCCGAATGGCCTCCTTCTGCACTGTAAATTCTATGATTCAGTGATTAAATTGAGAGCTGGGTCAGGGAATGTATAGATACAGCTGTAATGGCCATCCGCAAGGTGAATCAGTCTCAACGGGCCGAATGGCCGACTGCTGTTCCTGCGCACGATAGGCTGGCCCAAGCGTGGACGTGCTCAGTTTGTGGGAGTGGACCACCATCGTTGGCGGGGGGTGGGGAGGGGTGGGTGGGCTGGTGGGTTATGTCTCCCTGGGCTGGGGGTGGGGCAGGTGAGCTCAGTACTCATGCTTTCGCCATGCCACCCCCCCCCCCCGCCCCCCCCCCCGCCCCCCCCGGATCGTGTATACCCGTAACGGGGGCTGCTGTCTGTCTGTGCCACCGAACACCCCAAGGCAAAGCCCCGTGCGCGGTAATACAGTGATGGTCACTTTTACCTCCACGGGCCATGGCGGCCGCGACAGCTGAAGGATCTGGGGAATTAGCAATTCCAGTAATGTGGGCACTTCACAGCTCCCAAGTGGATCCCCCTGGGTACACGTGCCATGTTACAGGCGACTGTTACCGCCCCACATCCCAGTCATCCCATCCCAGGGGGCATCCCTGCGACCAGGGGGTTGTGTGCGGACCGGGGAGGGGACCAGCACCCGGTCCCGGTCATGTTTCCAGCAGGGGCCTGGGGTACAGGGTCTGGGGTCCATTGCCCAGGGGCCCCTGCTGTGGTTGGGGGTGCGTGTGCAGGGTGGGTTGGATGGCACCCCGAGGGATGGCAGGGGATGTGAGGGTGCAGGAGGCAGAAGGGCCGGTAGGTCTGGGTGAAAACCATAACTGACTGTGGGTCTCCCACCCTCTCCAATTCCTGATTACAATATGGATGATATCCTGGCTCCCATGGAAGCTGTCCTTGTGGTGGTGTTGACAGGCCAGGCGACCAGACGCTGGAGAAGGTGGCGGCATCAACGTTGACAGAGGCTAGAGGCCGCGGCCCATGTGCAGGGTCCACCCCACAGCCCGGCCTCCCATCAGGCCAGGGAGGCACCCAGAGAGGGAAGCTGGTGACTGCCCAAGGTGTGCAGACGTCATTGTTCCTTTGATGATGGTGCGACACCTGTGCCATGTCCGTACGGACTTGGCACCACGTGGAAGAGGAGGATGCCCACTCCCGGTGGCAATCATGGTCACCGCAGCCCTGCACCTTTACGCCTCGGGATCATTCCAGGGCTCGAGCGGGGACCTGAGCAGCGTTTCCTAATCAACCAACTACAAGTCCATCCATGAAGACACGGATGCCCTGTATGCTCGGGCAGCTGACTGTAAACGTTGATCTGGACCAGGCCCATCAAGGTTCCCGGGTAGCAGGATTCTCCACAATCACCAGGATACCCAGGTCCAGGCGAAATAGACGGCACGCATGTCGCCTTGTGTGCATCAGAATGTCCGGAAATGCCCTTCATCAACAGGAAGGGGTTCCACTCCCTGAACGTCCAATTCATGTGTGACCACCATCTCATGCCCGTGTATGCACACTTCCCAGGGAGTCAGCACGACAGATACTTCCTGGGGCAGTCGGAAATCCCTGGCATCTTCGAGGGACACCCCAGGGTGACTCTTGGGGGGATAAGGGGTACCCACTTACTAATTATAGCATTAGAGAGGCTGCTGACCGATGCGGAGACCTGGAAAATGAAGGCAATGTGGCCAATCTGGCTGTCGTTGCGCGGTGGATCGGACTGTTGAAAGTACGGTTCCGATGCCTGGCCACTCTGGTGATGCACTGCAGTACACCCCCAGAAGGTCGCCCGCTTTGTGGTGGCCTGCTGTGCCCTCCACAACCTTGCACAGCAGCGGAGCGACGTGCTGGAGGTGGAAGAGGAGGAACTCCAAGGGGAAGGACGAAGAGGAGCCAGACCAGGAAGTGCAGGAAGACGAGCCCAGGAAAGACCCATGGGAGCAGCCGGATGGTGGAGGACAGGCAGCGATGAGGGTCTGGCATGCCCTGAGGACCAGGAGGCCCTCATCCTCCCCTGCTTCTCATAGGACATGGCTTCGTCCGTCACCCTTCCCTACTACCCCTTTCCACCCAACAATCCCCCCGCCACCTGTCCCCCCCCCCCCCCCCCCAACCAGCCCATCTTGCACGACCCTCTCCCTTCCACGCCTTCAACCTCTCCCCCATCCACCCCCCCCCCTCCCCCACCCATGGTGAGGGGCAAGGTTGAGAAGACGGGGCCTTCATGAATAACCTAAGCCGGTACGGGAATTGAACCTACGCTGCTGGCCTCGCTCTGCATCACGAAGCAGCTGCCCAGCCAACTGAACTCAACCTGATCCTCCACCTGCTTAGCCCTTCATCCTCTACCACTATGTCTAGGTGTGCCCGCAGGATGCACATCAGAGGTGGGGGCAGTCTGCTGCTTACCGTGTCCCGTGGCCTTTGGTGCCCCGGTAGGCGTCCTCTGGAGGGCCCTGTCTGACTTGGTGGTGGCACATGCTGTGCTGTGTCTCCCTGTTCTGCACGCTGACCCCAAGATGTGCTGTCATAAGTGATGTGTTACCTGTGCTGGTCTAACATCGACTGCAACTGGATGCAGTAAAACGAGAAACAGGCTTCCGACACAGGAGATGGTCCAACACGGTTTTATTGAACCTGTTGATTGCTGTACATAATCTGCTGTGGGTTGACACTCTATTAACCTAACGGATAACCTCCTATTGACCGGCCAGACTAGCTCTCTATCACATGGTGTGCACCTCGACTATCTCCCTGTGAGAGAGGGAGAGCCTTAATGCCCTCTGGGCTTTATCGTGGTGGTGTCCTGTCTGGTGATTGGCTGTTCTGTGTCGTGTGTGTTCATTGGTTATCCTGTGTGTCAATCACTGCCTGTCTGCATCTCATGATATACATGAGTGGATATTATGACAGTAAGGGGGTGAGGGGGGGGTGGGGAGGAGGGGGTATCGGGGGGTGGGGCTCGGGAGAGCTGGCGTCTGCCATCGTCACTCTGTAAGGAGGCTCCGGGTTGGCTTCCAGCGCTCCCTCCTCCCAGTCGGTGGCCGTAGGGCATTGGGTGTCACCTCGGGGCAGCTGGGTTTGAGCTCTGGGTGCTCCTGGGTTACCTGGCACTGCCAGCTCCTCAGCGACCGGGACTGCTCTGGAGCACCTCAGTAACACCAAGCTGAGACTGGGAACCTGAGACTGGGGCACGCTCCGCAGCGACCCGGCAAGGTCTGGACGACGTTAAGGGGATAGGGTGCGGGATTGGGCTTGGATGGGGTTGCTCTTTCAGAGGGCAGGTGCAGACTCGATGGGCCGAATGGCCTCCTTCTGCACTGTAGGATTTCTAGCAATTCTTTGCTCCCCAAACGGCCTCTATGGCCTCTCATGCCTACATCCGGAGTATGCCCCGCATATACACCCTATGGATCCTCCATGCCAATCTATACCCCTCCACCTGTCCCATGATCCTTTACAGCCCCATGCCAACTTAATGTCAATTCATACCAACACATGCTCCCACCAACCTTTGTCCTTACACCTAGCATACCAGCTCACAATATCCACCATTGGCAGATCTCACAGCCCATGCAGAGATTAGGATAATTAAAGTTCAGTGAAATACAGTTCTAAGTATCTATTGCAGACTTCTCTATATTGAAAAAAATACTCATTTATAGAAACCCATCCATTACATTTTCATTCATTATACTAAATAAAGCCTCATAACCACAAACATTTCATTCAAGTTCTCAATCCCTTACAACTACATGCATTGGAATTCATAGTCCCACATCAGAGTGTATAACCACTTGTATCTATCAATCAATCTGTCAAATTGCAGACGCCTTACTGTGATAAAGGTTGTGAAATCAGTCCTTCACACTAATCAAGTAATGGAAACGCTCAATTCACATCACAAGACAGAGAAAAATAGCAAGCAATCTTTTTCTTCAACTCTCCTGACATTTCTTTCAAGGATTTAAAGGAGAGGGTTTTTAAATGCCGTGCCAGCTTGACAGCTCCCTTTGACTGGTCTTTTGGACAGGTCCTCTTGAGAGGTGCTGCTGACAGTTGGTTTTGACAGGTCTGTTGATAGATCTGTTGGGGCAGCACAGTGCCGTAGTGGTTAACACTGCTGCCTCACAGCACCAGATCCCTGGGTTCAATTCTGGCGTGGTTTGAGTGGTTTCCTCCGGGTGCTCCGGTTTCCTCCCACAGTCCATAGATGTGCAGGTTAGGTGGATTGGCCATGATCAATATGAGGTGTTACGGGGATAGGGCAGAAGAGTGGGCCTAGTTCGAGTGCTCTTTTGATGGGCTGAATGGCTTTCTTCTGCACTGTAGGGATTCTAAGGCCAGTTCTGATTAGCTTAATAGAGTTGAGTTTACACACTTTTTATACACATTTATGCCGACATTCAATCTTCTAAGGACACCTTACCTCCGCCAAAGGTGCCCCAGGACCAGGTCCAAAGATTCTGATTATTCAAACCAATCCACAAAGTTCAGACTTGGTCTTACCAGGTTCCATCTGCATAATTCAGGTTTCACACTCAAAGGCTATCAAATCCCACTTCAGTGGGGGTAGCTAATTTAAGTGGCCAGCTGCCTCCATAAAACACCCGAGGAAGAAGCAGTGCTCCGAAAGCTCGTGTTTGAAACAAACCTGTTGGACTTTAACCTGGTGTTGTAAGACTTCTTACTGTGCTCACCCCAGTCCAACGCCGGCATCTCCACTCCATAAAACATGCACGTGCAAAGCATGGCTCGCGCCAATTCTCACGGACATGAACATGGGAAGTGCCGTGATTGGGGCAGGTCCACTATTTTTGCCACAATGGAGAGGCTCCCCGTTGTGTTGAAAATCTGGGCCTGTGTGTCTTCTCTTTTCTCCTGTGTTCTTCAACCTTGGGGCAGTAGTATCATAGAATAGAATTTCACAGAATTTACAGTGCAGAAGGAGGCCATTCGGCCCATCGAGTCTGCACCGGCTCTTGGAAAGAGCACCCTACCCAAGCCCACATCCCCACCCTATCCCCATAACCCAGTAACCCCACCCAACACTAAGGGCAATTTTGGACATTAAGGGCAATTTAGCACGGCCAATCCACCTAACCTGCACATCTTTGGACTGTGGGAGGAAACCGGAGCACCCGGAGGAAACCCACGCACACACTGGGGAGAACGTACAGACTCCGCACAGACAGTGACCCAATCCGGGTATCGAACCTGGGACCCTGAAGCTGTGAAGCAATTGTGTTAACCACTATGCTACTGCGGTGCCCTTGAATGAGCCCTCCTTGATCACCTGGTTTCCCCAACTGAATGTAAATGCTGTGTGTTTAATAAGTAACATGTCTCAAGATAGTCAGCCACAAAAGATCTAATCCTGAAAGTCAACAGACACCTTAGTTTGTGGATTTAGGAAATGTTCACTGCAGGTTGGACTGTAGATCATTAACTGTGCATTACACAACAATACAGTTCATCTGATATAAAAACAATGAATGGTCACTGGTTCCCACTGGAAAAGGTACAGTTGAGAGATAATATAATGGCAACATTTAGAATTCAAAAGGGATTATCTTTTATTAATTTCATCAAGGGATGTGGGCTTTGTCGGATAGGTAAGCAGCTATTGCCCATCCCTCTGTGCCCTCGAGAAGGTGGTGGTCAGCTGCCTTCTTGAACCGTTGAAGTCACTGTTAGGTGTTAGGGAGGGAGTTCCAGGACTTTTGACCCAACGACAGTGAAGGAACAGTGAAATATTTCCATGTTAGGATGTGGAGTGGCCTTGGAGGGGAACCTCCTGCTGGTGGGGTTCCCAGGTATCTGCTCTCCTTGTCCTTCCAGATGGTTGTGACCGTGGGTTTGAAAGTTGCTGTCTAAGGTACTGGTGAGTTGCTGCAGTTCAACTTGTAGATGATAGCCCATGCTGCTGCTATGCGTTGGTGGAGGGATTGAATGTTTGTGATGGGGTGCCCATCAAGCGGGGCTGCTTTGTCCAGGGTGGTGTCCAGCTTCTTGAGTGTTGTTGCACTCATCCAGGCAAGTGGAGAGTATTCCATCACATTCCTGATTTGTGCCTTGTAGATAGTGGGAAGGCTTTGGAGAGTCTGAAGGTGAGGTACTCACCGCAGAATTCCCAGGCTCTGACCTGTTCTTGTAGCCACAGTTCTATCTAGTTCAGTTTCTGATCAATGGTAACCCCAGGATGTTTATAGTGGGGGATTCACCGATGGTAATGCCATTGAATGTCAAAGACCGATGGTTAGATCCTCCTTGTTGGAGATAGTCATTGCCTGGCACTTGTGTGACGTAAATGTTACTCTCCATTTGTCAGCCCAAGCCTGGGTATTGTCCAGGTCTTGTTGCATTTTGACATGGTCTGCTTCAGTATCTAGGAGTCGCGAATGGTGTTGAACATTGTGCAGTCACCAGCAAACCTTATGATGGAAGGAATGTCATTGGTGAAGCAGCTGAAGATGGTTGGTCCATATACACAACCCTGAGGAACTCCTGCCCTGGAGCTGAGGTGATTGACCTCCAACCACCACAACCATCTTCCTTTGTGCCAGGCATGGATTACATAATATTGGCCATGATAAGATATCCCATCTTGTCCAGAACAGTAGAACAAAAACCATAGAACCACAGAATGGTTAGAAGACGAAAGGAAGCCAATCGCCCCATTGTATTTGAACTCCCTCTCTGAAGGAGCAATTCACCTGGAACAACTCTCCACAACTCATTCCAGATCCTAACAGCTCCTCATATGAAAAACAAAATGTTTCCTTATTTTGCCATTGCTTCTTTTGCCAATTTCTTTAAATCTGTGCCCTCTGATTCAAGAGAACACGGTCTGGATTTGAGTGGCCTCATTTCAAAACAAATCCAGAGAATGAGTCTTTGGTGAGTGAGTGGTCAAGTACCCTCACTGAGGAGGCAGTAGCCTAATGGTTATGTTTCTGTTTGCAATCTAGCAAGATCTCGACAGATCATCCTGAGACAGAAGTTCTAGATAAGCGGGGATTGTTTATCATGGCCTATATTCTCTAATCCACGCCTATCACAGAGGAAGATGATTGGGGTTGTTGGACGTCAAACATTTCAGTTCCTGGATATGACTGCAGAAGTTGCTCAGTTTAGTGTTCTCGACCCAACCATCTTCTGCTGTGTCATCAATCACTTGCTTCCAAAGCGGTAAGGGGAGTTTGAAGTTAGTTACCTAAAATTAATCAAGAATTGTGGTGGTATGATTAGCATAGCTGCCTGACATTGGTGCAGAACACCGGCTTACCATTGGCCCTGGTCGGTCATGTACCTCTCGAACGATTGGTTGAGACCAGTCATGTGACGGCTCTCCGATTGGTCGAGAGGCTGAGTTAACCACGCCTCCATACCGAGGTATAAATAGTCAGAACGCCCAGCGGTCGTCCATTTATTGTAGTCGACCGCAGGGCTAAGTTCTAGCTTATTAAAGTCTAACTTTTGTACAGCAACTCGTCTCACGTGCAATTGATGGCCCATCAAGAATAAAATGGTTCACATAAATTACTGAATTGTTGTAAACAAAAACGATCAGAATAACTCATGCCCTTTTCGGTAGGGCATCTGTTTTTCTTGCCTGCAAATATCTAAGCGTTGCCAATTTAAGGGGAACAATGACCCTAACATCGCACGATTTCATGACAGGAAAACAATCTCCCCACACAACAGAATAAAACTATTTGAGTCAGGCAACACTTGGAAATGTAACCCAATTCTAGTCTGGTATTACACCTCAGGTCATGATAGTTTGGGAATTTATTAGATTTTCCAGTTAATCATTCATAATCAATGGATCAGTTGTTTTTGTGTCAAACAGGGCTGATTTTTACTGAGGCACAGCTATCTGTCATTCCTGACAGGGCTTCGTGTGTGGCATCAGCTGTGGATCAGTGGCCACCACTGAGTTTGGAGGCTGTGACGTTTGGGCCCCGTGCCAAAGTCTTTAGCGCAAAACCCTGGGCTGACACTCCCAGCGCAGCGTTGAGGGAGCGCCGCAGAAGTGGAAGAGCAATGGTAGACAATGTGTTGGGAGACACTGAGGAATGAATCAGGGTGTTGCGGAGATCAGAAAGGTCAGGGAGTGCTCTCTGTTGTATATTCAGTTGGTGTCATGAAGAGATTCTAAATCTTGTATAGTTCAATGTCAGGTAATTATTGACATTACTAGGTACATATATACAGGGTATAATCCAAGCTATGGACTAACTCCATGCTTGCTTCTACACAGGTCTCGGTCCAGTCTGCAACTCTTTCTAGTCTCAGGTCATGTGTCTCTTTACATCACACTGCTTCCCAGTCTCACATTAACCCTTGCTGTGCAGATACCCTGATACCACACCGCCTCCCAAGTCTTTGCCCCATGCATCTACATTACAATCATGCGACCCCTTCTCCCCCCTCAAGTCTTTAACTTGAAAATTCTGAGGGTCTGGAGGCTTGACAATTCTTCCAGATCTGGTTCTGATCACATTTGCTGGAGTGGGAGGCTTTGCTAATTTGGGAAACCTTGTTGATTCAGAGTTTGCATTGTAGTCAGTGTTTCTCTCGCTCCTTGAAGTTGGACTTCTCGTTGCCAAGTCCCCACCTGCTCTGCTCGGGGGCCACCAGCTTATCCTGTTCTTTCTGGAGAACGTGTTCACTCCGTTCATTCACGGTACGAACCCAGTTTTTCTTTTCCGTCTGGTCCGCTGTGATTTTGTGGTGTCTCTCCCTGTCACTTGGATGGTCCTCATGGGCTAACCTTGCAGTTTGGATTTTCTCACGATGCAGTGTTCTTCAGGGTTTTTCTACGCCTCCTGAGGTGCCCTCTGGTGAGTTAATGGGCGCTGCTTCCTTGCCCCAGCATCACCTTGCCGCTTTGTGCATTGGCGGGAGGTTGTAGTGTTTGTGTTGAGGTGTTTACAGCTAGTGTGACAGTAACCGCTGGAGCCCAGGGTTAAGGCTCATTCTTCCATAGCTGGTGATTTTCCTGTGTGCCTTCCCCACTCGAGGTGAGTGGTGATTATCTGCAGGGTTTGGCTGCTCTGACCAAAGAGGGGCTTCTGCCCCTGCAGAGAAACGAGACAAACCGGCTCTGCAAAGAGTGAAAGTAATTCCGAACTGAAGTTCCCATCGACCTTTATTGACCCCCATCAGCCTCGTGTAACTTGCAGTTCCATGTAGTTGGCGGCTGTTTGCAGAATTTTAAGGGCAAAATGGGCATCTCTGTTCAAGAGAGAACAGGATTAGTTTTGGATGGCATACATGACTTTGAATATCTGCTTGTTGACATTCAGGTTCAGATGACCAGGGTCCTGATTCCAGGCCAGGGGCGTGGTGTGTTTGTTATTGGCAGCCAGAGGTCTCTCAGCCTCGGTTCCTTGTCCGAGGTGACCATAACTCTGGCTCCTGTGTCCAGTCTGAAGTTGGTGACCGTTTACTGACCATTTGGCTGCATTACAACAAAGAGATCCTTGACCTGACCCAAGAAGCTTTGGGTTGGATGTCTTCCAGCTGTGGTACTTCAGTCTCATGGATTGTCACGGGATTCTCCACCAGTCTGGGTGTCTCAGCTTTTGTGTAGCTTTCCAAAGTGCCCCAGGAAGTTGCAGTTTGAACACTGCACTGAGGCTGCTGGATGTTCTTCTGCCCGTGAGGCCATTCTGCTCCGCATTGCTGACATGGTTTGTCCACCCTGTTGTGGTCCTTGGAGTGAAGTCTCTCTGCCCCATTGTTATTTTACTAACTGGACAGTTGGGGTGCTCTGTATTGTGGCTTGTTTTCTCCATGTAAGATGGATTAGTGCTTTGGGCAGATTTATGACTATTTGGATGGCCTTTTGTACAGTCAGATCTTCCTTGGCCTGTAGCATGTGTGAAAGGGCGTCGGCCGCCATTCTAGCAACAATTCTATATGAGTACTGACTTAAGGTCACAGCCTTCAGCCTTTCTGTACAGTAATTTATAAAGCCTATCATTTATAAGAGTCAATCAATTCGCCAGACTGTTGGACAAATGTGTTGAATTTAATTCTCTGAAATGTTGTTACCTCTTAGATTAAAATATGTATCAAATGAACATAGAACATAGAACAGTACAGCACAGAACAGGCCCTTCGGCCCTCGATGTTGTGCCGAGCCATGATCACCCCACTCAAACCCACGTATCCACCCTATACCCGTAACCCAACAACCCCACCCTTAACCTTACTTTTTAGGACACTACGGGCAATTTAGCATGGCCAATCCACCTAACCCGCACATCTTTGGACTGTGGGAGGAAACCGGAGCACCCGGAGGAGACCCACGCACACACGGGGAGGACGTGCAGACTCCGCACAGACAGTGACCCAGCCGGGAATCGAACCTGGGACCCTGGAGCTGTGAAGCATTTATGCTAACCACCATGCTACCATGCTGCCATGAGTTTAGAATGAGTTTAGAACGTGATCAGATTTATCTGAGGACTTGTTTATTCCTTGCCTCGCAATAATATCATCGGCTATTGGACCTACTGAATAAAGTAGTGTGTTCATTTGTTCAGCTTCTGTCTTTCTGTCTAACTCTGAAGCTGTCATGCATCTTAAGAATCTTTTCCACCAAGGACCCCAATTGTGTGTTTGGTCTGACACTAGGATCAGTCCAAATTGGTCTGATGATGTTGATTTGTTGTCCATGGTTGCTTTGAAGTTCAGGCTCGTACAGCTTTAAATGCTGCACATCTTGACCATTTGATAAAATTGACCTGATTGTGGCCTCAGTTCCATCTACCTGTCTGCCCCTATGACCCCTCATGACCCTTGACACCATTGCCAATCAACAATCTATCTAACTCGGCCTTAAATTTCAATAACCCAGCCTCCGAACTACTCATAATGCAATTAGGTCCTTTCTTTTTTTATATAAATATTTTTATTAGCTTTTTCAACATTGTTCTTGCATTAATTACATTACACATATTTAACTATCATTTAACAATCCCTTCCTCAACCCAAAAGCAATTAATTAACTGCTTGGACACTAAGGGGCAATTTAGCACGGCCAATCCACCTAACCTGCACATCTTTGGACTGCGGGAGGAAACGGGAGCACCCGGAGGAAACTCACGCACACACGGGGAGAACGTGCAGACTCCGCACAGACAGTGACCCAAGCCGGGAATCGAACCCGGGTTCCTGCCGCTGTGAGGCAGCAGTGCTAACCACTGTGCCGCCACCAATTCCCCTTGGAATAAACACCAACATTCCATTTACCTTCTTAATCACTTGCTGTAGCTGCAGGCTAACACTTTGTCATTTATGCACCAGGGCACCCAGATCCCTCTACACCGCAGATCTCTGCAGTCCATCTCCATTTGAATAATATTCTGCTTTTCTATTCTTCCGGCCAAAGTGGACAATTCACAGTTTTGCACATAATGCTCCATCTACCAAATTTTTGCCCACTCTCTTCACCTATCTAAATCCCTTGGCAGACTGCTTGCGTCCTCTTGACAACTTATTTTGCTATTTATTTTTGTGCCATCAGTCAATGTGTTTCCCATCCACTCAATCTATTCAATCCCACTCTGTGGAATGCACAGTTCAGTCGAAAGCCACTTTGATTTTCCACAATTCCAGCACTTGGATTTTGCATCGTTAAACATCCCAAGACACCTCCCAGGTTAGTTGCCAGACCAGGACAACTTTGCGCCTGATTCATCGAGAGCGCAAACAGCAACACGTTTCTCGATTTCCCCCGCTCCTCACCAGTGACGTAACGAGGTCCCTGCACATGGGAACCACATTCAAATACATTTCGATACATGTGAATACTATTAATGGTTCTCCCCACCGCATGATCCCCCTCGCTGATTATTCAAAGCACACCAACATGACGTGATTTATTGATGACAGCTCCGCCTTCAACACCATAACCCCAGCCAAGCTCATATCAAAATTCCAACCCCTGGGACTTGGCTCCTCACTCTGCAACTGGATCCTTGACTTTCTGACCCACAGACCACAATCAGTAAGAATAAACAACACCTCCTCCACAATAGTCCTCAATACCGGGGCCCCGCAAGGCTGTGTACTTAGCCCGCTAATACACTCCCTGTACACATGCGACTGCGTGGCAAAATTTGATTCCAACTCCATCTACGAGTTTGCTGACGATACGACCATAGTGGGCCAGATCTCGAATAACGACGAGTCAGAATACAGGAGGGAGATAGAGAACCTAGTGGAGTGGTGTAGCGACAACAATCTCTCCCTCAATGCCAGCAAAACTAACGAGCTGGTCGTTGACTTCAGGAAGCAAAGTACTGTGTACACCCCTGTCAGCATCAATGGTGCCGAGGTGGAGATGGTGAGCAGTTTCAAATTCCTAGGGGTGCACATCAGCAAAAATCTGTCCTGGTCCACCCACGTCGACGCTACCACCAAGAAAGCACAACAGCGCCTATACTTCCTCAGGAAACTAAGGAAATTCAGCATGTACACATTAACTCTTATCAACTTTTACAGATGCACCATAGAAAGCATCCTATCGGGCTGCATCACAGCCTGGTATGGCCCAGGACTGCAAGAAACTTCAGAGAGCCGTGAACACCACCCAGTCCATCACACGAACCTGCCTCCCATCCATTTACTCCATCTACACATCCCGCTGCCAGGGGAAAGCAGGCAGCATAATCAAAGACTCCTCCCACCCGGCTTACTCACTCTTCCAACTTCTTCCATTGGGCAGCAGATACAAAAGTCTGAGAACACGCACGAACAGACTCAAAAACAGCTTCTTCCCCGCTGTCACCAGACTCCTAAATGACCCTCTTATGGACTGACCTCATTAACACTTCACCCGATGCCGGTGTTATGTAGTTACTTTGTATACAAGTCAGAATACAGAATGACCCCTCTACCCTGGGACAAAGTCTCTGACTATCCACCCTGCCTATGCCCTTCATCATTTTGTAGGATTGATTATAAAAATTGGCAAGTCAGGTTGCAGCTTTATATAAATTTAGTTAGGCCGCGCTTTGAATATAGTGCTGAATTCTGGTCACCACACTACAAGAAGGATGTGGAGGCGGTAGAGAGGGTACAGAAAAGGTTTACCAGGATGTTACCTGGTATGAAGGGCATTAGCTATGAGGAGAAGTTGGAGAAACTTGGTTTGTTCTCACTGGAACGATGGAGGTTGAGGGGCGGCCTGATAGAAGTCTACAAGATTATGAGGGACATGGACAGTTTGGATAGTCAGAAGCTTTTTCCCAGGGCGGTAGAGTCAATTACTAGGGGGCATAGGTTTAAGGTGCGAGGGGCAAGGTTCAAAGGAGATATACGAGGCAAGTCTTTTACACAGAGGATGATGGGAGCCTGCAACGCGCTGCCGGGGGAGGTGTTGGAAGCAGATACGATAGTGATGTTTAAGGGGCGTCTTGACAAGTACATGAATAGAATGATGTGGAGATACCGGCGTTGGACTGGGGTGAGCACAGTAAGAAGTCTTACAACACCAGGTTAAAGTCCAACAGGTTTGTTTCAAACACTAGCTTTCGGAGCGCAGCTCCTTCCTCATTCCTCATTCACCTGAGGAAGGAACAGTGCTCCGAAAGCTAGTGTTTGAAACAAACCTGTTGGACTTTAACCTGGTGTTCTAAGACTTCTTACTCTGAATAGAATGGGCATAGAGGGATGTGGTCCCCGGAAGGGTCGGGGGTTTTAGTTCATGCGGGCAGCATGGTCGGCGTAGGCCTGTTCCTGTGCTGTAATTTACTTTGTTCTCTTTGATCTTGGAGGGGGCTGTGGAGCTGAAGGGGGTGTGGGGCTGGAGGGGGTGTGGGGCTGGAGGGGGTGTGGGGCTGGAGGGGGTTGTGGGGCTGGAGGGAGTTACAGAAACAGGAGAGGACAAAGCCTTGGAGCAATTTGAAATACAGAAGGATCAGGATTTTAAAATCGCGTGTGGGGATTTCTATAACTATTGATTGCTGGGATGGGTTTGATAATGTGATCTAATTTGTTGACATTTGTGAATTGTAATCATCCCAAATATTTACAAGAAAATCTTTCACCATTAGAAACTGGCCTCTCTGTTCTGCATCATTAAGAGGGAGATATGTTTATTGGTTTATTGATCCTAGTTAGTTATTTAGAAAGATTTTAAAAATCTTTATGACTGCAAAAACATTATCGGTTAAACTTTCTTTTGTTGTCAAGAGTGATGACATTTATCAGAGACTGGCTGGCAATCTGTGAAAAGGGGCTCGCACCTGCAGCAGGTAAGAAGAAATGGGCTCCACAATCTGTTTTATGGGTTTTTTAAAATGTGCAAACATCAGGTTAAAGGGTAAAGTTGCTCCTATTAACCAACCATTCACGCTAAGTCTGTCTGATTAAAGCCATGGCAGGTGGCTGAATGGAGGTCAGCTTATCATACAGGTGGAATTGAGTTATTGATGACTTCAGTGTGCCAGGCCAGCATTACGTCAGTGCAATAAACTGCAGAGTTACAGCAGCAATGAGAACTGGGGTGCACAATCAGCCCTTAAAGAGTAACAGCAATAACAACAACTTATATTTATATATTGCACCTTCATAATGACGAAAAATCCTGAGGAGCCTTCACAGGAGCATTATAAACCAAAAGTATGACACATAAATACATAAGGAGACATTAGGTTAGTTGACCAAGCCCTTTAGGGCAGCAAGGTAGCATAGTAGTTAGCATTGTGGCTTCACAGCGCCAGGGTCCCAGGTTCGATTCCAGCTTGGGTCACTGTCTGTGCGGAGACTGCACGTTCTCCCCATGTCTGCGTGAGTTTCCTCCCAAAGATGTGCAGGTTAGGTGGATTGGCCACGCTAAATTGCCCTTAGGTTAGAAGGGGTTGCTGGGTTAAAGGGATGGGGTGTGGGCTTAAGCAGGGTGCTCTTTCCAAGAGCCGGTGCAGACTCGATGGGCCAAATGGCCTCCTTCTGCACTGTAAATTCTGTGATTCTAAGATTTCATCATCAAAGAGGTAAGTTGTAAGGGATGTCTTGACAGATAAAAGCAGGGTAATGACGAGGAGAGCGTGAGGGAAGAAATTTCAAAGCATGGGACCCAAGAAACTGAAAGTGTGGCCACCAATGGAGGACTAATTGAAACTGGGACACAATGATTGGTGGCATAAGAGCACAGTGGTTAGCACTGTTGCTTCACAGTGCCAGGGATCCGGGTTCAATTCACGGCTTGGGTCACTGTCTGTGCGGAGTCTGCACGTTCTCCATGTGTCTGCGTGGGTTTCCTCCGGGTGCCCTGGTTTCCTCCCACAGTGCAAAGACGTGCAGGTTAGGTGGATTGGCCATGCTAAATTGTCTTTAGTGTCCAAAGTGGTTAGGTGGGGCTACTGGGTTACGGGGATAGGATGGCAGTGTGGGTTTTAGTTGGGTGCTCTTTCCAAGGGCCGGTGCAGACCTGATGGGCCAAATGGCTCCTGTGGTGATATGCATCACTGCAAATACACAAGGGGTTAATGTAAATAGTGTCTAGATAGACACTAGAGGGAGCACCAGAGACATGACACACAGACATTCAACTAATAGACCAGTAAGATAGGACACGACCCATGGGCATTAAGCTGGGAAAAGGTTAATGGGACCATTTGAAATGAAATGAAAATCGCTTATTGTCACAAGTAGGCTTCAATGAAGTTACTGTGAAAAGCCCCTAGTCGCCACATTCCGGCGCCTGTCCGGGGAGGCTGGTACGGGAATCGAACCGTGCTGCTGGCCTGCTTGGTCTGCTTTAAAAGCCAGCGATTTAGCTGAGTGAGCTAAACCAGCCCCTACAAATTGAGTGAAAAAGAGCAAAGGTGCGAGATGCATGCATTTGTAATGAGACTTGTCTGGTCAAGTGGTTTATAAGTCGATATGCTAGGTTTGGAAATTTGCATTAGTAGATATACAGGGACATTTCCAGCTGATGTCTGTCAAAGGGAGGTGAGAGGGGGCATGAAACATTTTTCATCTTACAGGAGTTCCAGGGTAAACAGAGGTGGGGATATTATATTTTATTGACCCAAACGCAGGGGCAAAATAGAAACAGAAAGAAGTTTATATTTTGGAAAAGTTCCGTTCAGTTCAAAGAAGTGGTGAGAACAATTGTTATGGGCCAGGGTTTAGCGAACCCCAAAGTGTATCATGGAGTTCACCTGACCCACAACTTTTAATATATTGTGGTATGGGGAGCTCATGGCCCACTCTACAGGTGTGGTACAGCAGAAATGGAAAAGTATTTTTTAAGCAAAACAATATTTATTCTGTGAATTCAAGTTAACCTTTTTAAAACATACAGTGAACATCTTAGCAACCATTTATTCAAATACAACCCCCAAAGAATACAACACTAAGTAATCTTTTAAGCTTTCCTTTTAACATCCATAAGACTTAAAACACCTTTTACCAGAAGCACATCAGGTTAAAGTCACTACTGTTATTAGTTTTAAATCACCAGGATCGATTTACAGTCTTTAGATTACAGAGAGAGACTCGAATACACCTTCTGGCTGTGACTGCAGCTATCCAGCTCTGAAAACGAAACTAAAACACACCCTGCAGCAAAACAGCCTAAAACAAAAGTAAAAAGCTGACAGACAGCCCAGCTCCACCCACACTCTGACATCACTGCAGTAATATGAGCAGCTAAAGATTTCTTAAAGCAACATTCTCATGACACAATGGAATCGTGGATGGAGGGGAGAAAGAATATTTAAGGAGAAATGTTGAAAAGCTCTGGGCTGGATCAATTTGAATCAACCATCCAGACAAACCAGAAAAGTCTTGGACTGCAAAAAGCCATCTTGTTTCTGAAGATTTATTGGATTTTCACAGCAGAGTGGAAGCGAATTTGAGAGATCACGAGGTATGCCTTTATTACAATGACAGCAGCTTGCCTTGGGTAATATTATTGGATTTTTAAAGTTAAACCCGTAGAAGGGAGTATTGCCTGAATGGTATTTACCTGTGGCTGTGCTCAAATAGGGAGTGTTTTGGGGGATTGTTTTGTGAGACAAATTTTAACTGTGTAACTGTAATGTTGTGCATTTGGGCAGCACGGTAGCCAGGGTCTCAGTTTCAATTCCCGGCTTGGGTCACTGTCTGTGTGGAGTCTGTACGTTCTCCCCATGTCTGTGTGGGTTTCCTCCAGGTGCTCCGATTTCCTCCCACAGTCCAAAGATGTGCAGGTTAGGTGGATTGGCCATGCTAAATTGCTTTTAGTGGCCAAAAAAGGTTAGGAGGGGTTATTGGGTTACGGGGATAGGGTGGAAGTGAGAGCTTAAGTGGGTCGGTGCAGACTCAATGGGCCGAATGGCTTCCTTCTGCACTGTATGTTCTATGTTAGGTTTTCTTTACCTCTTGTTTGTAAACCTTTTACTTTTAATTTAAATTTTAAATTTTCAAAACTGTTACTGAACCACTTGCTGCTGAAATCAGAATATGTCCCCATTCTGGTTTTTGAAAAATGTTATGGCCCTTCAGACATGTTTCCCCCAGGGATTTGGTTTGATCAGCATTTATCATCTGCTATGTTCATAGCACCTTTACGGCAGTAAATTGCCCCAATTCCTGCTTCACAGGGATATCAGACAAAATTTGACACCAAGTCGCAGTAGTAGATATTAGGACAGCTGGCCAGTAGCCTGGTCAAAGAAGTAGGTGTAAAGGAGCATCTTAAAGGAGGAGAGAGGAGTAGAGAGGCTAATGGAGGAAAATACAGTGCTTGAGGTAAGGTGAAACAATGGAAGTCAGGGAAGACAGGAGGTTAGTGGAGGAGCATGGAGATCTTGGAGACCTGTGGGGCTGAAGGAGTTTACAGAGATAGGGAGGGGCCAAGACCACAGAGGGATTTGGAATCAACAGTGAGAGTGCCACCTTGCAAGACCATACACTGAGAGATGGCTCCATGGCCAGCCCGCTGGCCACATGGTGCGGCCGTGGAGACATGTGGATCAATTGACAGTTCCTCCAGACACAACAAGGAAAGTCGCGTCGTCCATTCATCCCTTTAATCTCCAACAAAACCATTCTGACATCTCCATGCTCTGCCTGTCATTGGGAGACCAAGGGACCAATGGACCTCCTCTTGCTGATTGTAGCTCTCCCTCATCACACTGGGAGAAGGTGTCAAATTGATCCCTGGCCGATTGGTGAGATATGAAACTGGACACCAATATTTTTCTTGATAATAGGTTTATTCACAGACTGCAGCATTACATATGTCTGCTTCCTACCCACCAACCCAATATCCCAGCAGTTTCTCTTTATATGTACTCCAAAGCATATGATTAACAAATATCTTCATATTTGTAGCTTAAAAATATAATTAGCCTCAATTAACAGAACAGGATATTTGAATGAGGGTCTGTGAGTTTAAAACTCTCCAGGAAGGCCTGAAATTTAAGCCCACACAGCAATTTTGGATTGGATTGGATTTGTTTATTGTCACGTGTACCGAGGTACAGTGAAAAGTATTTTTCTGCAAGCAGCTCAACAGATCATTCAGTACATGGGAAGAAAAGGGAATTAAACAGAATTCAAGAAAATACATGAGAATACATAATAGGGAAACACAAGATATACAATGTAACTACATAAGCATTGGCATCGGTTGAAGCATACAGGGTGCTGTGTTAATGAGGTCAGTTAATAAGAGGGTCATTTAGGAGTCTGGTGACAGTGGGGAAGAAGCTGTTTTTGAGTCTGTTCGTGCGTGTTCTCAGACTCTTGTATCTCCTGCCCGATGGAAGAAGTTGGAAGAGTGAGTAAGCCGGGTGGGAGGGATCCTTGATTATGCTGCCCGCTTTCCCCCGGCAGCGGGAGGTGTAGATGGAATCAATGGATGGGAGGCAGGTTCGTGTGATAGACTGGGCGGTATTCACGACTCTCTGAAGTTCCTTGCGGTCCTGGGCCGAGCAGTTGCCATACCAGGCTGTGATGCAGCCTGGATTTAAAATTAACCCAATCTTTCTGATGTCTCTAAGTGGCGGAGATTGCCTCCGCTTCCCCTCATGTTCCCCTTCCTTGGGATTTAAAACTCGAGTTTCACATCTCTCAAGTCAGACCTACTCTCCCACCCATTCTCCTCATTCACCCTCCTGCGCCGAGATCATTGGCTCTTTCATTCAGCTCGTTTCAATCTGAGCTGACACACGGTTCCGAGGCAGTCACCCTTTCAAATACCAGTAACATATCAATATTTTCTTAATGTTCTGGCAGAGCAAATCTTGGGCAATGGATCAATCAGTATTGTTGGATGGGAAACCATTCTTTTTAATAATGGAACAATGTTAACATTGAGATTTGCGTTCCTTCACTGAGCAGGCCTACTTCATCATAACCTGAATAAAAGTAAGTTTTGAAATATGGGTGCCCATTTTCTTTAATGTTAATGATAAATAGTGCTGAAATAAATTGTTTACACTGTGACTGTATTTGGGAAGTTTCCGAAGGGCCGAATTTCAAACGTTGGTGCGGTTCCATCATCAGCGTCATGACCCACTCTCCCAGTGAAGCTCGGGATGGACTGTTAATGTGGTCTTGCTAACGGAGTTCACGAGCAGAGTGCAGATTTTTTTCCCATAAATTTAGAGTACCCAATTAACTTTTCGCAATTAAGGGGCAATTTAGCGTGGCCAATCTACCTACCCTGCCCATCTTTGGGTTGTGGGGGAACGAAACCCATGCAGACACGAGGAGAATGTGCAAACCCCACACGGACAGTGACCCAGAGCCGGGATTCGAACCCGGGACCTTGGCACCCTGAGGCAGCAGTGCTAGCCACTGCGCCACAGTGCTGCCCTCGCAGTGTGCAGACATGAAAGAAACGGGCAGCGCGGTAGCATTGTGGATAGCACAATTGCTTCACAGCTCCAGGGTCCCAGGTTCGATTCCCGGCTTGGGTCACTGTCTGTGTGGAGTCTGCACGTGCTCCCCATGTGTGGGTGCGTTTCCTCCGGATGCTCCGGTTTCCTCCCACAGTCCAAAGATGTGCAGGTTAGGTGGATTGGCCATGATAAATTGCCGTTAGAGTCCAAAAATTGCCCTTAGTGTTGGGTGGGGTTACTGGATTATGGGGTTATGGGGATAGGGTGGAGTTGTTGACCTTGGGTAGGATGCTCTTTCCAAGAGCCGGTGCAGACTCGATGGGCTGAATGGCCTCCTTCTGCACTGTAAATTCTATAAAACTGACATACGATGGGCACAAAAGCCACTGGAAATCCGAAATACAAACAATGGACGGAATTCGCCCATTTTGGGACAAAGTGCGGTGGTGGGCAACGCCGGCGGTGCTTGTCCCGTTGACCGGAATGGCGGGATCCCGCGCCAGATCCTGCGCTTGGAACCTTATTGATTATGCACAGGAGCGTTCCCCTCCAACTCCCCTGGCAAGCCGGCAGTAATAATTTGTCTGCCCGCACTATGCTGACGGGTCTGAAGCGTGATAGCCAGTAAGGAGTTCATCTCATTAAGAGAGATGCTGGTCACATTCCAGAAGGACAATGTCACCGTGAAACAAACTGCAAGATGTGTCATTTGCGACATTATGTGTAATATTTGGCACATTAAGTGTTAATGTGATACTTTATTCTCCCACCAGATGGAGCTGGGGAATCAGACCTATGAAAGGGAATACCTTCTGGGAGAGTGTAGTGAGAGTATGGTGGGAGAGCAGGGAGTGAACACATAGTCCAGAGATAGTTAAAGACTTAGCGTGTTAGAGACAGTAGTCAGCTGCAGTGTAGATAGATAGTGTTTGTAGTGTTGCTAGCTTTAGGAATAGTGTTTGAACTGTATTGAGAATAGTGCAATAAAATCAGCTTTGTTAATTAAACATGGCTTTGTGGTTCTTTGTGCACACTGCAACCTGTATCCATCCTGAGCATTAGAAACACAAAGAACACCACAGTATTTCCTGGAGTATTGTACTGTAACAAGACCACAACAGAAATGATGACATCTGGAGCCAGAGATGTCCCAACCTGGAGGCACACCCATCGTGTCCTATTGTGTAGAATAGGACAAGTGGCACTAACCACGAGCCATTCAGCAGGATGGGCCCAAGAAATAAATTCATTAACAGCACAACGGTTATGTCGAATTCCAGCAGCTCAGAAGAATGGAGGATGAAAGAACGTTTACGACCGCTCAATCCAGAGAGAGATTCCAGGACCAACTCTCCAGAAGACTGCCCGATGTTGCGCCTGGGTGAAGGTGTACCTCTGCACCAGGCCTGATAAACCTGAGAACACACAGGTGATATCGCACACACAAGAATAGTTTTACTTTAATACTTTGCTCGTAAGTTGCTTGTAGTGCAATAAAGCATTGTGATTGTTCAAAATGGAATTTGTGTCTCGGGGTTGTTACTCGATATCACTGGCAAGCGGGTGGGACCTGCTTCCATACACAGAACCGACGACCCAGATGGGACTTGGCTGCGTTACTTCGATGGTGAAGAGATTCCTTCGAATCCATACTTGGACATAACTGACCAGTGAGTGATATCGAGTGACCAGCTAAGAGAAATGGCCACAAATTCAAAGCCAGAATGGGTGCAGGTACCGTGCACGTATCTGGATAAAAAGTGGCCACGTTGTTCTGGTCTGCGTGACAGACCGCGGGAAACCTAAAGGAAGTCAGGTATGGGAGGCAGTTCTGAGGCAGCAGAGTAAAAAAACAAAGGGGTTGAGTGGTCCAACTGAGTGCTCGCCTGCTAGTGAGGGAGAGAGAGACGATTTGGAAGAAGAAAATCAGAAATTAAGAGAGGAGTTAGAAAAGCCGAAACAGAGATCCGCAGCCATTGAACAGAATCAGCACTGTTCATTCATACATATGGCTAACCTCCAGACTCAGGATGAAAAGGCCAACTGGAGTACAGCTGAGAAGGAAATGCTCGTAAAAGATCTGGGTAGTGCGGACAAATGTACTCTGATTTAAAGGCACTGGTGGAACAACATCTCACCTTCCAGTTAGGCACGCTACAGCCTTCTGGCCTGAACATCGAATTCAACAACTTCAGATGGTCAGCTCTACCCCACCTCGACCCATTTGTTTTCATTTCATTTTAACTGTCTTTTACCATTTTGTTCTTTCTTAATATATATTTATTTCTCCACCAATCTTATCCACCTTTCCTTCATATTTCTCCTCTTTGCTTCCCCCTTCCCCTCCCCCCCATATCTACAGTTCATCCTCTGATGTTAGTTTCCCTGCTGTTTGACCTTTCACATCTTTTATTCTCTCTGGGGACTGCCATTAACACTCTTTCCCCTTGGTTTCTGTGACCATTAGCACCCGGTTTTCCTGGGTTTCTGTGGCTATGACTCACCTTTCATTCCTACTCCACAGTATAAATATTTCCCACTCTCTCTGTCTGTTAGCTTTGACAAAGAGTCATCGGACTCGAAACGTTAGCTCATTTCTCTCCCTACAGATGCTGCCAGACTTGCTGAGATTTTCCAGCATTTTCTCTTTCGTTTCAGATTCCAGCATCTGCAGTAATTTGCTTTTATCTGATTTAAAGGCAGTACTTACAGTGTGAGTAAGGAACAGCAAGCTGATAACTATTATAAGCAAGACCTTACTAGATGTCAGAAAGAAATAGATAAATGAAAAGTGCAGCCGTCCACCCAGAGAGCAACCATTTGCACGATGGTCACAGCAGTAAATAGCACGGTAGCACAATGGTTAGCCCTGTTGATTCACAGCGCCAGAGTCCCCGGTTCGATTCCCTGCTTGGGTCACTGTCTGTGCGGAGTCTGCACGTTCTCCCCGTGTCTTCTACACTGTAGGAATTCTATGGATTTTATGCAACTGAACACAGTACATATTGTCATGCATCACAGTTGTGTGGGAGTGTACCCGAGGGTCTTTCTTGACACTTTAGTCGAGCAATGTGGGTGTCACGAAGCGAGAGTATCTGTGAGGGTATCCGAACTTGGAACAGCTGTTTGTGAGGTCGAATGGCTTTGTTTTGTTTTGGAGTGAAGTGAAACTCCAGTGAAAATAAACAGCCTCATCGTCATGTAACAATTATTAAAGACTGTTTATTAAAATAATGAAAAGACAAATACACGCCAACAGGACTACTGTACTCTCAGAGAATTACAGTATATGAATTACTAAACACACACACACAGTCTATGTAGAACGTGCCCCTTATTCCAATATCTCTCTACGATACCTGTACTCTTAAGATTTTCCCTATTTCCTAAACAACATCTAAATTAAATAAGCAGTTTACAGTTACTGGGATGATAGACAAGTCTGGGAAACATCTTCTCCTAGTCCAGCAAATATATTCTCTTTCCAAACATTTTCAACACCTCTTTAGCTCTGAGGCTTAGAGGCTTGTTTGATGTAAACGTGACCTCTAGGCTGCCAGCTGGAAAACTAGCTTGTCTGCTTATTGGGCCTGATAGATGTTAACTGGCCTGCCTGGCTTCTGATCACCCAGCCAGTTGTACCTTTGTTCCTTTTTGATTATGCCTTCCGCGTATTTAGCTGTCTGCCCCTATCAACTTCCTTGACTATTAACCTCATTGATCTTCCCAACTGTCTGTAAGCTCTTTCTCCTCATAAGACATTGACTCTTATCTAAATTGCCTTCTAAACCCGTTACTGGGGAGAGACGCATCTCATTGCAACCTTTTTGAATATTAGCTACTGCTGTCTCTAGGCAGATTTCTACCCGTTGTTGGACACCTCACATCCTATTATGTTGTGTTAAATTCATTTTACAGCTGTTGCTCTGAAAATTCAAGACAATGGGTATAACGTGCGAGGCAAATGTGGATAGTGTTGAATAAAGAACAAAAGCTTAGTTAACGAACAAAACTATAAATTTATTACACTACGAACTAAGATTAGTTCACATTCCGAAAGTAGAAAGTTTCTATATTGAATTATGCTATGTCTAACTGCAGAACTCTCAAGTACACAACTGCTCTCTCATGCCTCACTGTCTTTTGTCTGACTGATCTTCTTCGTCTTCTTCATCATCTATCTGACCCACAAGGCTTGGCCCCATCCCGTATGTACTTATGGGACTAGCTCCCTCTGGTGGCTCTCTCTATGCATTTCATTAACTCTTGCATTGCCTTTATTTCTGATAACACTACAACCACCACAGATGACCTGTTGTTTTTGGGAGTTTATAATGCACGAGTTCCCTGTTGCATTTCCTATCTTACACTAGTGATTATCCTTCAAAAGTCCTGGGAAAGGGATTCCGGACATCCTGAGGTTATGAAAGACACTGGGTGAGATTCTACAGTTCACCAGCTGCATGTTTCTCAGTCGCGCACCATTCACTGGTGGTAGGATTCTATCTTCCCACCGATTGTGAATGCGACCTCCCATTGTATCCACCCCCCACGCCACCATGAAACCCATTGGCCGGGCTACGGTTCCGGGAAAATTGAACAACAACTACTGGAGAATTGCAGCCGTTATATAAATGTAAGCTGTTTCTTGACAATTGAAAACTTACATCTGGCAGGCACACAATGCATAGGTTTTGGAAGACCTGAGTCTCGGATAATGCAACTCTCTTTCTTTCGGAATCTCCCGAGGATTTAAGATGTCTTTCTTTGTTTGCATTTAAGCTCCGAGATTTTTGCCTGTGGCATTAGCTTCTCCAGGGAGTGAGGCCTTAACTTGTCACTCGATTGCCAAATGTGTTCTACAAAAAAAAATGACTTCAAAAAAGGAAACCCAAGCAGCCAAGGTCAAGCCCCATAAAAGCGGCCCAAAGTACCGAGAACAGAAATATCACACAGAATGAACACAGATGTGAAGCTGGAGGTCAATTGCCTTAAATCGAACCCTCCACTCGCTCTCTCTCTCTCAAACCACAGTCAGTGTCTCCCCCCCCCCCCCCCCACCCACAATGGCGTGGTTTTTGCACTGACCCACACCAACTGACAGAACACAGGACGAGACAGAAAGCATTGAGGAGTTTATTGACTGTTTTACATTTGTCAAGCATGCGCATTTACGATTTTGCTATGTTTTAATTTGAAAAGTAACATGCCCCTAATGTGAGTCCGAGACACTTGACACCTGTGACGGGCTGCGTTTGTAAGACTGCCAAAGCAGGTCAGCCATTTACCATCCAGCCGCTGTGGTATTATCATAAATGTAAGAACTGCAAGAGTTAATGAAATGTCTGGAGTAACCACGAGAGGGAGCTACAGTTACAAGTATATAAGGCAGTGATGCTAAGCCTTGTGGGAGAGAATGTGCAGGAGTTAGCTAGAGACAGACAGAAGTAAAGATAGTGTGAGTGAGAGCAGATCATAGTTTATATCAGTGTAAAGATTATTTGTAGATGAGTGTAGTTTATATATTAATAATCAACTGTGTATTATTTAGTACGTGTCAAATCCAAATTAGTAGTGCTAATAAATTTATAGCTTTGTTCAAGTTCAAGCCATTTTGTGGTCTATGTGAAACACTGCGCCAACCATCCGGAATTTTGCAACACAAACACCCCAGCCACTTCCCAATCTGCATTACCCTATTACAACAGCAGCTTTCACCTTTAATACACCAAAAGGCACTTCACAGGGACATAATCAGACAGCAATTGATATCGAGTAGAAGGAGGTAACAGGATGACTCGTCAGCTAGTCTTAAATGATGAGAGAGAAACTGGATAACATCTAAATACTGCTGGTGCTGGAAATGAAATAAAGACACAAATGGCTGGATAGGTTCAACAGTTTTGGCAGCATCTGCGCAGTTAATGTTTCAGGTCTTAATGACCTTTCTACAGTTCTGGAGAAGGGTCATTTGGACCAGAGAGGTTCACTCTGTTCCTCTCCACAGATGCTGCCAGACCCGCTGGGTTTATCCATCAGTTTTCTGAGAGAGAACAGGAGGTGTTTAGGGTGGGGGGATCTGGAGTTTAGGGATCGAGGCACAGCCGTAAATGTTGGGACAGAAAGAGTCAGGAATTGACAATAGGTCAAAGTCAACGGAACGCAGAGTTCTGGGGGTGTCGGAGGGTGAATCGAAGAGCGAATGTGGCCATCAGTGCTGGCTGTTTCTCACTGGCATCCTGCTGAGGCTACGGCAGGAGAATGAGGGAACTTTCTCACCCCATGGTCTCCATGGTGGGTGAGGAATTTTGCATCTTTGCCATGAAACTAAAAAAGCGAGATTTGCTGTTTGCTACCAGACTGTGAGTGGTTCTCTGCAAACTTCAGACACGCGGCCAGTTATAACTGGGTTGAGGTTACACAGAATCACCTGGAAGTACAATCCAGAAACAGGCCATTTGGCCTTGTGGCCCATGTCAGCGTTTGGGTTCCACTCAAGTAACCAAATAAATTGCACCCAGAATGAACAGAGAAAGTGGCCTGGGCTGGATTGGAACCACAGGGCTAAACAAATACCGTGATGATCTTCCCAGGCAAGTAAAGGTTACACCAAGTGTCGAGATGGGAAAACGCCAACGACAACGGTTCAAACTCACACAATGTCACACGCAGAGCCATACATACACACAACCCAAACACACACGGTCACACGCATACACGCAGTCACACACATCCAAACACACACGGTCACACGCAAACACGCAGTCACACACACACACACACACGGTCACATGCAAACACGCAGTCACACACACAAACACGCAGTCACAGACACACCCAAACGCACATGTTCACACGCAAACACACAGTCACACACACAAGCACACACGGTCACATGCAAACACGCAGTCACACACACAAACACGCAGTCACACACACACCCAAACACACATGGTCACACACAAACATGCAGTCACACATACAAACACGCAGTCACACACACACCCAAACACACATGGTCACACGCAAACATGCAGTCACACACACAAACACACAGTCACACACACACAAGCACACACGGTAACACGCAAACATGCAGTCACACACACACCCAAATACACACAGTCACACGCATACACGCAGTCACATACACACACACACACAAATGGTCTCACTCAAACACGCAGTCGCATACACACCCAAACACATATGGTCACACACAAACACGCAGTCACACACACACCCACAAACACACAGTCACACACAGACACACACACGTAGTCACACACACACATAAACACGCAGTCACAGACACACACAAACACACAGTCACACACACACACGTAGTGACACACATACACACCCAAACACAGTCATTTATGACTCTCATGTAAATTGATCCATTGACTGATTTTCCAGCAATTATCTCCAAACCTGAACATCGTTCTATGTTAACATTTAAAGGGAAGGTGCCTCGCGTGTATAGGTTCAGCTCCACTGACCAAGGCCAAGATATCCTCCATTGCTACAATTGGGGTGATACCTTCCATGTGGTTTTCTTTGTGATGCTGTTTTCAGGATGAATGTTGGAGTGTTCTCGAAGACCAGAGGGTATTGGGAGTCTGGAGCTCACTGCCTGAAAGGGTGGTGGAGGCAGAGACCCTATTAACATTTATGAAGCAACTTAGGTGTGCACTTGCCATACCAAGGCAGACAAAGATATGAGCCAAGTGCTGGAAAATGGGATTGGAACAGTTAGGTTGTTGTTTTTGACTGGCGCCGATGCAATGGATCAAAGGGCCTTTTCTGTGCTGTAGACCCCTATGGCTCTAACAAATTAGAAAAAGTTGGATAACTCTTTCAAAGAGCTGGCACAGGCATGCTGGGTTGAATGGTCTTCTGTTTTGGTGTCAAATTCTCTCTCATCTCATCATCGAAGGCACGGTGGCACAGGGGGTAGCACTGCTGTCCCACAGCGCCAGGGACCCGGGTTCAATTGCGGCTGTGCGGAGTTTGCATGTTCTCTCCGTGTCTGAGTCGGTTTCCTCCGGGTGCTCCGGTTTCCTCCCACAGTCCAAAGATGTGCAGGTAAGGCCACGATCAACATGTGGAGTTGCAGGGAAAGTGGGAAAGTGATCCAAGGTAGGGCACTCTTTCAGAGGGTCGCTGCAGACTCAGTGGGCTGAATGGCCTCCTGCACTGTACTGATTCGATGGATTCAGCCCATTGCCTCCCCTCAGTTAGAATGTCGACAATCATTGGACATTCAGGCCGAGGACGTGTCCTTCCTTCCACTGAGCCTGGTGAAAATCGCAATGGGTCGGCTGATGCACCATCACCTTAGCATTGCCTCTGTTCTCAGGCTCACCGCTCAACAAGTTTACTGAACTCATCTCTCCAAACATGCTGTAATAATTTGGTTGGTAAATATCAGCTTCAATAACTTCCAAACATATGAGAAATATTTGTAGGTTGTTGCGACGCAGCTTCCATTGTCTGCACTGTGAAAGCCAGTCATTATAGGGACAGGATATCAGGCAACTGAAACTTGATCATGCCAGACCGGGCTGCCAAGGCATTTCATGGCTAGACCCAAATTCCTATTTTGTGGGAGTAAATGGAAATTTAATAAATTAGAAGCCTCTGCTTAGATTCGGGAATGAGTGGATTCAAGCTGCTGGCTTTGGTGGAGTGTGCACAACACGGACTCTTGCAATTCTGTCACAAAACAGGGTAAGAGTTCATGAAACGATCTGTTAACGCCTGTACGAGGCGGACCTCAGATGAGGTTGGCACGTGGAATTTAGGGGCAGCTCGGTAGCACAGTGATTAGCACAGTTGCTTCACAGCTCCAGGATCCGAGGTTCGATTCCCGGCTTGGGTCACTGTCTGTGTCTGCACGTTCTCCCCGTGTGTGCGTGGGCTTCCTCCGGGTGCTCCGGTTTCCTCCCACAGGCCAAAGATGTGTAGGTTAGGTGGATGGGCCATGCTAAATTGCCCTAAGTGTCCAAAAAGGTTAGGTGGGGCTACGGGGATAGGGTGGAGATTGGCATGTGGATTCTGAAATCGGCAGTGCTCATAGATCGCAGAGTCAACGGTATTTTCGTCTTGCGAGACACTTTTCAGCAGAATTAGGCAGCTTTTGTTCACAAAGGACGGGCTAAGCCTCATTGGACCAGTCAACCTAACGTGTATTGGCCACATCCTTGATCATCAAAACATTGGGGGGCTCAGAGGAAAGAGCGATAGACTGGGGATCATTGGAGTGCTCTTCCTGACAGAGCCACAATGGGCCTCTTCCTCTGCGGCTGGGCTCTTGGATGATTGGGTTAATGTCTGCCCTTTCGTTGAAATGAATGGGTCAAAGCATCATTAAAGACTGTCCTCCTGCCTCATCATCCATTTGAGGGTTAACACTGGTGTATCACAGGCTGACAATCATTGGGTACTCCCCATTGCTGAGTCATAGAACTTACAGTGCAGAAGGAGGCCATTCGGCCCATCGAGTCTGCACCAGCCCTTGGAAAGAGCACCCTACTTAAGGCCATGTCTCCACCCTATCCCCGTAGCCCTGCCTAACCTTTTTGGACACTAAGGGAAATTTATCATGGCCCATCCACCAAACCTGCACATCTTGGGAGTGTGGGAAGAAACCGGAGCACCCGGAGGAATCCCACGCACACACGGGAAGAACCTGCGGACTCCGCACAGACAGTGACCCAAGCTGGGAATCGAACCTCGGACCCTGGAGCTGTGAAGCAACTGTGCTAATAACTGTGCTACTGGGCTGCCCCTAAATTCCACATGCAAAATTCAGTGGTGCAATTGTCCTCCATAAAATCGTCCAGTGTGAAGTCACATGCTGCCAAGCATTGTATCAGGACATCCGCAGGTTGCAATATTCAAGCAACCCTTAAAACAGGCCTTTAGTCCTGAAGCCGTCTTCTGTCATTCAACAAGGTGATGGCTGACCTGTGTTCTAACTCCATACATCAAACTTTGGCCCCTATCCCCGGTACCTTTGATTAACAAAAATCTAACAATCTCAGTTTTATAATGAAGAATTGATCTATCATCAATTGGCACTTATGGATGGTATTTACAAACTTCTGCAATTCACTAAGATCTGGCACTAATTTTTAGACTGTATCCTAGATTACCCAACTAAACTATCCATTAATATCTTACTTTACCTTGAACACCACAGCGTCTAAAATAAATCTGCCTGGGGCCCCAATGAGGAATTTCTTTATCCGTCAACCATTATTGGCTGGAGATTTTATTCTTTCCCTTCCCATTCCTTTTTATTTTTACTTTTGAGGAACCTAGCAAGGTTGGGAGGGGTAGAGGACAAAAATTGATTGGGTCTTCAAAGCATATAATTGGAAAGAGAGACTAAGGAAATATCGTATTATTATGATATGACTTTGAGGGGAATCAACATGATATCACGGCAGCACAGTGGTTAGCACTGTGGCTTCACAGCGTCAGGGTCCCAGGTTTGATTCCCGGCTTGGGTCACTGTCTGTACGGGGTCTGCCCGTGTCTGCCTGGGTTTCCTCCGGGTGCTCCAGTTTCCTCCCACAGTTCAAAGATGTGCAGGTTAGGTGGATTGGCCGTGCTAAATTGTCCTTAGTGTCCAAAAGGGTGAGGAGGGGTCATTGGGTTATGGGGATACGGTGGAAGTGAGGGCTTAAGTGGGTCGGTGCAGACTCGATGGGCCAAATGGCCTTGCATGTTCTATGTTAAAAAGAAAATCACTTGAAGTGAAAGATGTCATGTGTTCGAGCCTTAGTTTCACTTTTGCTTTTAGCAGAGTACATACACACAGCTCTGGTGTCTTCAAGTTTTACACCCATGTAGAGCTGTTCTGATGTGCCTAGTCTCAATAAATGAACCCATAATGTATTTACCCAATCCCTTCTAAACAATTGGTGCATTACAACTTGTACAGTAAATAAGCACACGATACTATGTTGTAATAAATGACAAGCATGCTACAGTTAGAGTCTTGGGAAAGAGTGATCATAATAAAAAATCAGTGGTGAAAAGGATTGAGAGAGAATCAGAAGGCACCAGTTTAAGGCGATTGGTAAGGGAAGCAACGACGACATGAGGACATTTTATTTTCATGCAGAGAGTGGTTAGGATCTGCAATGCATTGCCTGGAGGCAGATTCGAGCAGATTCAAAACAGAACAGGACAATTACCTGAAGGGGAAAGGATTTCCAGGCTGCAAGGAAAATGCAGGAGAGTGAATCTCGGTATGTTGCTCTTACAGAGAGCCAGCACGGATATAACAGGCACGAATGGTCTTCTTCTGGGCTGTGACTGTTCCACAATTCTTTCTGAGAGAGAGGTCACATCAAAGTTTTATTTTCATCCTGTCTCAGCATATGAAACAGAAGCGAGGCAAGCTCATATTTACGGGAACTGTGAAAGGTATTACGATTTTATAAAGTGTCATAAAATGTTGAGGTGAATGGAGTTGCTGACCAAATGCAGGGCGTAATTCCTCTCTCGCGCATCAAGTTTCATAGGTTAAAACGTACACTGCACTCATCCTTTATCACCCCTCAGAGTGAGACTGCCTATATCAGCGAGTATCTGTGGACAGAGAGGGAGAGAGAGAAAGAGAGATGGAGAGAGAGATGGGGAGAGAGAGAGATGGAGAGAGAGGGAGAAAGAGAGAGAGAGAAATGGAGAGAGATGGAGAGAGAGAGAGAGAGATGGAGAGAGAGATGGGGAGAGAGAGAGGGAGAAAGAGAGAGAGAGAAATGGAGAGAGAGGGAGAGAGAGAGAGAGAGAGATGGAGAGAGAGATAGAGAGAGGGGGAGAGAGAGAGATGGAGAGAGAGATGGAAAGAGAGATGGAGAGAGAGATAGAGAGAGATGGAGAAATGGAGAGAGAGAGAGAGAGAGAGTGGGAGAGACAGAGGGAGAGAGCGAGAGATGGAGAGAGAGAGATATGGAGAGAGATTGAGAGAGAGAGATGGAGAGAGAGTTAGGGAGAGAGAGAGGGAGAGAGGGGAAGAGATAGAGATAGAGAGAGAGAGATGGAGGGAGATGGAGAGAGAGTGAGAGCGATAGATGGAGAGAGATGGAGAGAAAGGGAGAGAGATGGAGAGAGAGATGGAGAGAGAGGGAGAGAGAGATGGAGAGAGAGATGGAGAGAGAGGGAGAGAGAGAGATGGAGAGAGAGTTAGGGAGAGAGAGAGAGGGAGAGATAGAGAGAGAGATGGAGAGAGAGAGATGGAGAGAGAGAGATGGAGAGAAAGAGAGAGAGATGGAGAGAGAGAGATGGAGAGAGAGAGATGGAAAGAAGGAGAGAGAGATGGAGAGAGAGATGGAGAGAAAGAGAGATGGGGAGAGAGATGGAGAGAGAGGGAGAGAGGGAAAGAGAGATGAAGAGAGAGATGAAGAGAGAGATGGAGAGAGAGGTGGAGAGAGAGAGAGATGGAGAGAGAGATAAAGAAAGAGATGGAGAAAGAGAGGGAGAGAGAGAGCGAGATGGAGAGAGACATGAAGAAAGAGACAGAGAGAGAGGGAGAGAGAGAGACAGAGATGGAGAGAGAGAGATGGAGAGAGAGATGGAGAGAAAGAGAGATGGAGAGAGAGGGAGAGAGGGAAGAGAGATGGAGAGATGAACAGAGAGATGGAAAGAGAGATGGAGAGAGAGATGAAGAAAGAGATGGAGAGAGAGAGGGAGAGAGAGAGAGAGAGAGAGAGAATGTTACAAGTTGAGATGATCTGAAAATTCTGATGAAAGATCATCTGGACCTGAAACATTGGCCTGAATTCTCCGGCCATTGTGATTCCCCGGCAGTCCATCTCCCGCCCACGGATTTCCCGGCGGCGTGGGTTGGCTGCAATGGGACATCCCGTTGATACGGGGCGGGGCCCGCCACCAGAGAACGATCAGAAGGCGTCTCAGAAACACACAGCTGGGGGAATCAGAGAACCCCCCCCCCCCATTAACTCTGTCTCTCTCTCCACAGGCGCTGCCGGACTTACTGAGCATCCCCGGCACGTTCTGTTATTTTTCCACAGCTGAGGAGGTTGCGGAAGTTAATTCATTTCGGGCCCTTATTGTGGGAGAGCTTCGTCCCCATCTGTCAGGAGTGGAGTTTGTTGCTTGTTCTGGGTGAGTGTGCTTAACACTCAATTTGGCTCTGTTTCGTTCCTTAGCTCTAGAGTCGCCAGGTATCGTTAAGATACCGCCACAAGTTTCAAGGTCAAGTTCAAAGCAATAAAACCATACACCAATTAGTAAGTTCGAACAAATAAGTTTATTATAATACAATTATAAACTACTCATGCACACGCTAAGATGACTAAACTATTCCTACCACTAAATAGACCAATACTTATCTGAATAAGGAACTGCCAGATCAGGGGACAATAGCCTCTTGCTCTGCACTGGGTCCGCAGACTTCAGGTTGGTATGGGTTAAAAGGGGTCAGGAGTGTCTATCTCTGGTAGCGATCGTTGTGAGACACTTACTTGCTGGCGGCTGCTGTCCGAACCTCTCCTCTCTCTTGGTCAAGGTCTTCTTCGGTAAAGGCTGGTCAAGATGGCTGGTCAAGAGAGGAGGGCTGGTCAAGAAGAATGAACTAAGTTTGGGACCTGTCTTTTATAGGTCCCAGGGCTTCGTGCCCTTTTGGGCGGACCCTCTACCTGCTGGGAATCGATTGGGTCTCTTCCCAATCGATTTGTTTGAATCCCCCCAATACTGAGGCTGTCCCTCAGTTGCTGGGCAGGCCTTCAGGTGCTTTGTCTTTGAACCCCTCTGGTGCCGGGGTGTCTGGCTTCCCATACAATGTTGCAATCACTTCTCCATTTGTGTCCTTTGTCCCTGGGATCGTCCCATTACCATGCTAACTGTCCTGGAGATTGCTTCATTTGTATGTGGAATGCTCGTTTCGGTGCTGTCTGCTCTCTTAACAGACAGAATACACAGTGGCTTGTTGCAGCCTGCTTGTGCTGCAAACTTTGTCCATTTTACCCTGCAAGCTTTGGGTTCCTCCATTTTGTATTGAGGGAATGGCCAACTTCGGTGGTTACAAGTTGCTCTCAAATCCCAGATGGGGAGAGGTCACCCCCACTCCTTTAGTTTGTGTGCGTATCTTTGAAGGACACTTGTTCCGTCTTCAAAGGGAAAGTCGAGGTCTGCTCACACATCCCTTCCAGCTCATGAACAAAAATATTGGTTTGTGAGTAAGGAAGCTGCGCGTTGTAATCTTACGCCGTCTACCACCACAATCCTTCCCAAGAACCGATGTTCCAAAGAATTAATATTTATGGTCTGAGAATTGTTTCTAGCTTGCACATATGTTTCTACACTTATCGGAGATGTTTTTATTCAACTGGGTTGCGGAACCCTGTATCTTCTCCCTCGTTTTGCATTCTAACATGTTATCCAGGCTGCATTCCTCGAGACAAGTTGGTTTTGAGCTCAATCAGCCCACCCAATCCGATGCCACAACATGTTAATTGAGCCTTCTCACTTCTTCCCTTGGGGGAGTAGCGTTGCAGTAAAAACATGACTTGCTCCAATTTTTGTTCCATGTTTTTGTCGGTCACTCGACCTCACAGAATCGTACAGCACAGAAGGGTGTCTGTGCTGGTTCTATGAAAGAGTTGGCCCCAGGGCTCTGCTCCTGCCCTGTAGCCCTGCAGATCCTTTCCCCTCAAGTGTTCGTCCCTTTGGAAAGTGATCACGGGATCGGCTTCTGTTGTCACCCTGCCAGGCAGTGCAGTCCAACACCATTACAAGTTGCTATGTCAAGAAAAAACACCTGTGCTCTTCTCGTCTCTGCTTCTTCTGTCACTTATCTTAAACCTGTGCCCTTTGCCGCGGCAAATAGTTTCTCCTTATTTACTCTGTCATCATCCTTCAGGGTATTAATTCACCCCCTAGCCTCCGGTTTGCCGATGGGCGTAATCTCCAGCTTCAATCAATGACGCCCCTCGTCCCTGATGCCATCCTGGTAAACCTCCTCCGCGCCCTCTCCAAGGCCTGGGCAGTTTTTCGAAAAGTCTGGTGCCCGGGATTGAAGACAATATTCCAGCTGAGGCCAACAAGCGTTGATTGGCAGAATCCCATCTCCGGGAAGGAGTTGCGTCTTGGAGAGCTGCCAGCCAATCAGATTGGCCGGCAGCTCTGCAGTTATTCCCGGAACGGCGCTAGGGTGGCCAGAAGAGGCAGTGCAGGGAGCTAAGTGCCAGCAACTGGAGGATAGGTAAGTGGCAGGGGTCAAGTGGGGGCGGGGGAGGAGGAGGTGGGGAAGGGCTGGGTGGGTCGCGATGGGAGCTAGTGGGATCTCGGGGGACAGGTTGGGTGGGGGAAGGAGGGCTGCAGGTCACATCTTATGGAGGCAGACCCCCCCCCCCCCCCCCCCCCCCCCCCCGCCTGAGGTTGAATTTAGGTCAAATCTGGCATTCCCCTCTTGACCTATCATCCGACTCCCATCCTAAAAATTGAGGTGGGCAGAAAAGGCCCTCAAGTGGCCACCGTGGCGTTAAAGCCAAGGATCCTGTTCACTTGCCTGGGAACCTCCGAAGATTCCTGTGAGTAGATCCCCAGATCTTTTTATTTCTGCACCCGCTTTAAAGTTCTACCTCTCCTCAGTTGGGCGAAATCCCATTCAGGCCCACATTTGAGCCTTGCACAGAACGTCTCTGAATTCGTTACCATGGCAGCCGTTCATTAGGGGGTTCAGGAGAAACAGAGTTTGTGAGACAGGTGTCAGAATGTGGAGCTGACTTCCACCTGGAGTGATTGAGAGGAGCAGAATAGATACAATTTAGGGAAGTTGGTTGAACAGATAAGGGAGAAAGGATTAAAAGAATATTTTAGAGTTGGAAACAAGGGGGGAAGACGTATACTGATACAGGCCATTGGGTTGGATGACTACGCTGTACATCCTGTCTAAGATGTAGAATGTCGAGCCCTTCCTTACGAGGTAAATGGGGGCAATTAAGTATACCCAGGGTTCCAGAGCTTAGGTTGGGAGTTCAGGGTTTGTTCAGGGACTGGTTTCGGAACCATGGGCTGCAATGCTCCAACCTTCAGAATGGAAACTGCGGGTTTCATTTGATGTGCCTGGGTCAGTTTGAGCAGCTTGGGGCTTGGTGATAAAGGTAGCAAAAGAGCTCTCTGGGAGTGAGGGGGCCATGATAAGAGTGCGGTCGCACCCCCTTCCTCCTCCCTGCCGTCTCACAGGCAGGTGGGACTGACATGGGAAGAAGGGAGTTGGAGACGTGCCCATGATAAAAGAAAGAAGTTACATTTATATAGCATCTTTCACCACCTCAGCATGTCCTGAAAGTACTTTCGAAGTGCCAAAGCAGGATATCATAGAATCATAGAATTCCCACCGTGCAAAAGGAGACCATTCAGCCCATCGAGTCTGCACCAACCCTTGGAAAGAAACCCTACCTAGGCACGGGTGGGGGGAGGACTTGGGTCCCACCCCATCCCAGTAACCCCATCTAACATTTTGGACACTAAAGAACAATTTATCATGGCCAATCCACCTAACCTGCACATCTTTGGACTGTGGGAGGAAACCGGAGCACCCGGAGGAAACCCACGCAGACACGGGGAGAGCGTGCAAACTCCACGCAGACAGTCACCCGAGGCTGGAATCGAACCTGGGTCCCTGCCGCTGTGAGGCAACAGTGCTAACCACTGTGCCGCCGTGCCATCCCCTTCGGGTAACCACTTTGCACACAGCAATGTGATAATGACCAGCCAATGGGGTTGAAGTTGATCTTTGGCCAAAGCACAAAGCAGATGATACCCAGAGTCCAGGTTGATAGTTGCCGGTGATCTACCCAGAGGCAACCTTGTGGAAATTAGGCGTCGTCACCCCCCCCCCCCCCCCCCCCCCCCCCCCCACCCCCGCCCACCCTCTCCCGACACCACTTAGTGGCAGGGCCGGCTCAAGGCACCGGCAACTCGGGCAGTCGCCCGGGGCGCCATGTGCTAGGGGGCGCCAGAGACTCGGGTCCCACGCATGCGCAATTGGGCCGGTGCCAACCAGCGCATGCGCGGTGGCTGCCCTCCCCCAGGGCTGCCCCCCCCCCCCCCTCGGTCCGCCCCCTCGGTCCGCCCCCCCCCCCCCCCCCCGCTCAGTCCGCTCCCCCGCGCGGTCCGCTCCCCCCTCGGTCCGGTTCCCCCGCCCCCCCCCCTCGGTCCGCTCCCCCGCCCCCCCCCTCGGCCCCGCCCCCGCACCCCCCGGCCCTGCCCCCCCCGGCCCCGCCCCCCCCCCCCCCTCCCCCCAAAGGCGCCGAAGTTCAGCTTGCCCGGGGCGCCAGCAACCCTAGGGCCGGCGCTGCTTAGTGGGCACTGCGGAGCAGCCATTGAGCACAAACCCTGGTGGGAATTCATGCAGCCTGTTTCATTCCCTACCCCTATAAAAGGCGCTAGGCTCATGAAGGATGTTCCACTCTGCACCGAAGCGACAACTGTTATAAATAATGGAGGAGACTGAAAACAGTGATTAGGAAGCTGGAGCAACTCCAGACCACAGAGAGGCAGAGCAGTGCCGAGCGGCTGTAACCTGTTACTTTGCGGCTGGCGTCTAAATGAAGACAGACTCTGACACAGCAAGCTGACTTAGCAGAGGAGACGTCAGAATGAGGCCCCATCTTCCCTTGCAGGTGGACATGGTACTAATTCAGAGAAGGCCGGGGGGGTGGTCAATATTTGTCCCTCAGTCAACATCGTTAAAGCAGGTGATCATGATCACATTGCTTTCTGTGGGATCTTACTGTGTGCAAATTGGCCGCTCTTTACAACAGTCAGAAGTCTTCCAACACCAGGTTACAGTCCAACAGGTTTGTTTTGAATCACTAGCTTATGGAGCGCAGCTCCTTCCTCAGGTGGGCTGGTGATTCGAAACAAACCTGTTGGACTTTAACCTGGTGTTGTCAGACTTCTTCCAGTGCCCACCCCAGTCCAACGCCGGCATCTCCACATCGTGGCTTTACGCCAGTGGCTGAGCGTCAAAAACACTTCATTGGCTCTGCTGCGCTTTGCGACATCCTGAGGTTGCGGCAGGCGCTATGTCAATGCAAGTCTTTCCGTTTCAAATTTTCTTCCTTGGTTGGTGAGAAAAGAGAACGCCACTGCCCCCCCCCCCCCCCCCGGCAGGCATCTCTCACCCGCCAGGTGAAGACAGAGGGTTGGCCTGGCATCCAGCAGGACCAGTGTGGGCAAACTGCTGTCCCAATGTTAACCTCCACCCCCCCCCCCCCCCATCTTCTGTCTGTCCACCGAATGATCAGGGCGAAAGTCAGAGCCGCCCGTCTCATTGCATTTTTGTTCATGTTTATTTTGTTGCAGGATGTTTCAGGTCGCTATTGAAATTTTCCACTCACGGCATCCTTCTCTTTAAACGAAGGAGGGCTGGAGGGGAGTGGGGGGGGGGGGGGGGGGGGGGGAGAGAGACGGAGGAGGGGGTGGGAAGGGGGTGATGGGAAATAAAGGCTTTCAACTTGTGCCAGAGCTATGCAGACTCCCCTTGACAATGCACTCACATTGTTTGTGATGGCAGGCCACATCCCAGCATGACGCTGATGATTGCTTTGGAGTTGGACACATATGTCAAAGCGCAGAACCCTCCACTGTTGTTGTATTATCGTAAAGTGGGGAGTTAAGATAAATAACCGGACAATCCTGAGGAGGGCCAAGAGAAGGGGGGTGGGGGGGGGAGACGGAGAGCTGAAGATATTAACTCTTTGCTGGAGCGTGTGAGTCTGTGCAAGGGAAAAGCTGAATCCAATCCCTGTCCCCGTTTGCTCTTTGGCTTCAAGCCCTTGCCCTGAGGCCCACAATCCAGCTTCAAAGCTGGCCTCAATACAACAACAATTTACAATTAGCGAGCGCCTTCAGCGGGGTTAAGAAACTGCCCCGAGGCACTTTCACGGGAAGCTGAGGCAGCGAGGGAGGATCAATGCTTGGAGTACAAAAAGCAACGGGGGCGAGGGGGGGGGGGAACGAGATTAACTGGATCGCCCTTTCCAAGAGCCAGCACAGAGACAAAGGGCCAAATGGCCTCCTTCTTTTACTGCCCCATCCTATGATTCAGGTGAATATCGTCACATTCCCCCTCCTTGATTCTATGCTGAGATGTCATCCTCTGGTCAACATTCGGTCATGTCCCCTTTGCCCCTTCGACAGTACAAGAAGGATTGGGCTAGATTGTCCTGGGGGGGTAGAGGGGGGTGGGGGTAACCCCGTGAAGAAGGGACCTCTGGAGGGCAAGGAAGGAATCTAAAGAAAGACAACACCAAAAAAACACAGGGACTGAGAGTTGAGGTGTGAGGATGTGGGGGGGTGGGGGGTGGGGGGGGGGGGGGGGTGGGGGGGGTGGGGGGGGGGGGCATTAATCGGGCAAACTTCCAAGAAATTCAGTAAGCCAAGGGTAAGCTTCAGTCTGGCTGATCCCGAAATATCCTGTTCCTCACGGAGCCCAGAGACGACGGCCAAAAGTAAAGGAGGAAAGTATCGAGTATCTTGAATCAAAATAGTCTCAGCCACATTGGACTGGGGTGTATCTTTGTGTATTTGTCCCCTCACGTTCCTTTCTGCCTCCCTGTATCTGCTTCACACTGAACAATTCCTCCAGTCTCCCCTTACCCCCGCTCTCACACTCGCTGATATCCCATTTGAAGAGCAGCGTGTTGGGCGATGGGTAGGGTGCAGCGCGAAAGAAGAACACAGAATGGGAACGCCAGCTGCCAGCCGTGCTACGAACGCCTCATTAAAGAGAATAACATCATAAATCTATCGGCTGAGCCGGCGCCGAGATGGACCTTGTGGTTTTATTTATTTTTTAGCTCTGTCCCTGTACAGAGCTAAAATATGTTTCCGGGATCAAGAACAACAGCGCGAAACAGAACCATAAATTCATCACTCTCTGCTCTGCGTTGCGAGGGGAAGGCCTGCATTTAGATGGCGCCTTTCGCAGGGCCCCAAGCCACTTCCCAGCCAATGATGCACTCTCTGAGGTGTAGTTGCTGTTGCAATGTAGGAGGCATGGCGGCCAATACTCGCACAGCAAGATCCCTCTAAGAGGAAAGCGGTGATGACCTGTTTCAGGGATTGGTTGAGGTCAACGAGGATCTTTTATGTCCGCCCAAGAGGGCAGACAGGTTCCCGGTTTTGTGTCTCATCTGAAAAACGGTCCTTCCATCAGGACCACACTGGGGTTTCGGTCTAGATTTTGTACACAAGTCTCCGGAGGGGGCCCATCAATGTCCACCCCATTGGCAGGAGCACGACCCAGTCAGCCAACTGGCTGACACCATGAGGCGGGTAAGCATAAAATCGGCCTCCTTTGAAAGAGATAAGTGATATTTGTTTGTTGTTTAATAAATACCTGTTTGGTGATGAAAATGGAGGATCCAGGACTAGCTCCTGAAAGTGAAGACTCAATAGCTTTCTCAGCTATCTGACCGTCATGGTGAGTATGGGTGACAGCAAGATCTGAGGATGGATGAATGTTCCACAATTTTGCTGAATCACCTTTGTGTGTCAACATATATTTATCCAGAACATTTCACCAAAGGTTAAACGCATAGAGCACTGGAGGGAACGGTACATGAGCTGGGAAAGGAATAAGTTTGACGTCTCAATATCCCGATGGGCTGAATGGCCTATTCCTGTGAAAGAGTCAGTGACGGTTTGTATAGTCTGAAGTACTGACAGAACCACTTCTTCAACTTAATAACGATAATAATCTTTATTGTCACAAGTAGGCTCACATTAACACTACACTGAGGTCACTGTGAAAATCCCCTCATCGCCACATTCCGGCGCCTGTTCAGGTACACAGAGGGAGAATTCAGAATGTCCAATTCACCCAACAGCACATCTTTCGGGACGTGTGGGAGGAAAGCGGAGCGCCCGGAGGAAACCCACGCAGACACAGGGATAACGTGCAGACTCCGCACAGACAGTGACCCAAGCCAGGAATCGATCCTGAGACCCTGGAGCTGTGAAGCAACAGTGTTGCCCACTGTGCTACCGTGCTGCCCTCTGAATCCCTTCTAAATTCCTCTGCCTCCCCACCTCTCTCCCCCTGCCTTCTGACAACCTTCCTGTTTAAGTCTGCTTTCCCTCACTTCCTTAATTTCTGTCTCCCTTTCCCTCTTTTTAAAAAATAAATTTAGTGTATCCAATTTATTTTTTCCAATTAAGGGGCAATTTAGCGTGGCCAATCTACCTACCCTGCACATCTTTGGGTTGTGGGGGCGAAACCCACACAGACACGGGGAGAATGTGCAAACTCCACACAGACAGTGACCCAGAGCCGGGATCGAACCTGGGACCTCGGCGCCGTGAGGCTGCAGTGCTAACCCACTGCGCCACCGTGCTGCCCGCCCTCTTTCCCTCTTGCTTCCCGTTTTGAGAAAATGTATTTCTTCTTGCGGAAGCGCTCTCTGAAATCGGAAAATGCTGGAAATAGCCAAAGGGTCATCCAGCGTTGATGAAGGAAGAGATAGAATGGGACGGAAGCTTGTGCCCTCCCCCATGTGAGTTTCAAGCGGAAGTGGGGTGGGGGTGGCAATGAATCAGGTGGAGAGTACCAGTGGAGACCCTGCCACCTTCCCACCTCCACCCTGGTTAGGTCTGTGGCAGGAAGACCCATAGAGATCCTCTTGCCTCCCCACCAATTGAGGCCTTCAAGTGGGTATTAATTGCCTCCTTCCAGCCGGGGAACACTTCAGCAGTCAATGGCATTCAGCCTCTGATCTCCGGGTAAGCGTTCTCCAAGGCGGCCTTCAGGACGCGCGACAACGCAGAATCGCCGAGCAGAAACTTATAGCCAAGTTCCCCACACATGAGTACGGCCTCAACCGGGACCTTGGATTCATGTCACATTACATTCACCCCTCCCCCCCCCCCCCCCCCCCCCCCCCCACTATCTGGCCTGGGTTTGCAAAATCCTACCAACTGTCCTGGCTTGAGACAATTCACACCTCTTTAACCTGTGATTATCCCTCTCTCCAGTCGCACTCTCTGGACCTGCAAAGACTTAAGTACTTGCAAAAACCTGCATTCGAAATATCATCTTGCATCATTGAATTTGTCTATATATGTGTTTGTGGAACCCACCTCTTGATTCACCTGAGGAAGGAGCAGTGCTCTGAAAGCTATTGATTCGAAACAAACCAGTTGGTCTTTAACCTGGTGTTGTGAGGCTTCTTACTGTGCTCACCCCAGTCCAACACCGGCATCTCCACATCAAGGGCATAGGAAGAGGGGAGAGAGGCTGCTCCGAGCATGTTCTTGACCTTTCTGCTAAGTTTCCCTTCCCCACCTGTGACCATCCCACACCACAAGTCTCCTCCCACTATCCCTCACCTGTGTGTGGATCCCTCCTCGACCCCCTCGGGCGGGCCTTGTCCCAGTGGCGTCCTTTGTGGAATTAGAGCTGCTGGCCTCTGATTGGCTGGCAACCCCCACGGTTTCCCCATTCCCCGGGGTCCTTGATCCTCCGGGAAGGCCAATACTGGCCTGAGTGGCACAGGGAGCTGAGGGTCTTCCCAGAAAGGCGACGTGGGAGTCTCACTAACTTTGCGTCCACAAGGATCTGCCCAGTGGTTCAGGCCAATGGCCTTTCATCAGAACAGAAAAAGCTTAGAGATTTCCACAACAAGCACAGAGACAGGGAAAGATGGAGCTGAAGGATAGAACAAAGGGAAGGTGTGTAATAGGTTGAAGGTCAGCAGTGACATGTGTTACTGTAAGTCTTCTGTAATTTGCAGATCGCCTGTGGATGAGTAATGCGTTGTCTCATTCCGACATGAAATCCCATAATAGCTTCCTGGTTTTTCAGATTGGCCATGTGATAGTGGGGTTTCCAGGGATTGTGCAGGAGCAGTGGAAGTCCAGACCGAGAGTTTCTTTCCAAGCTCCAGGGGTGGGGAGGCCCCAACCAATTGCTGTGATGTGGCCAAGAGACCACCTGCGTGAAAGGGAAAAAGTCCTTCAGAGGGTCTGGCTCTTCCGGCTGGGGAATCTGCCCAGTGAACAATCACTGCGGAGGTTAAAACTTCCTGAATGCCTTCTCCTTTACTCACAGTTCAAGGCAATGTGCATTGGCAAAAGCGATTTAATACACTGGAGATTAAACAGGAAGGATTGTTCTCGGGCAGGGATACAAATCCTTTCGCATTGAAGGGGATGAGGGAAAGAGCACAGCATCTGGTTAGGAGTAACCTCCGGCCCTCTTTGAAGAGGACCTTCGATCACGATCATTCTCTCCCCCCCAAACTGGCCAATTTTGTTTTCACAGGAGTCAAGGGCTTAGCACTGCTGTTCCACAATACCGCTGGTCTGGTTTCATTCATAACGCCAGGGTCTACGCTGAAATTCGCTGCTCCCAGCCGGCCATTGCTGATGGGACTAAAATCCTCTCCCTTCTGCGGGCGTGAGGGTTGCACAATGAACCACCTTTGTGCTCAGCATCCTGGTTACCAAGGAGAGAATGGCCCACTGAGGTATAGATTTATTTGTATTCATTCTTGGGATGTGGGCTTCGCTGGCCCACCATTTGTTGCCCATTCCCAGTTGCCCTTGAGAAGGTGACGGTGAACTGGCTCCTTGAACCGCTGCAGGCTGTGTGGTGTAGGTACACCCACAGTGCTGTTAGCGAGGGAGTTCCAGGATTTCACCCAGCGACAATGGAGGGATGGCGAAATATTTCCAAATCAGGGTGGCGAGTGACTTGGAGGGAAGCAGCTTCCAGGTGGTGGCATTCCCAGGTATCTGCTGCTCTTGCCCTCCTAGTTGGTAGTGGTCACGTGTGTTGAGGTGGAAACTCTTGAAGACTCATCAAGGGTGGGATGAATGAAGCCCAACGTTGATTTGGGTCTTTGTTTCCTTTCCATTATGACCAGTGTGTAATGCTTATTGGGATCATAGAATCATAGAATTTACAGTGCAGAGGGAGGCTATTCGGCCCATCGAGTCTGCACCGGCCTTTGGAAATAGCACCCCACTTTAAGCCCACATCCGTAACCCAGTAACCCCACCTAACCTTTTGGGACACTAAGGACAATTTAGCATGACCAATCCACCCAACCTGCACATCTTTGGGCTGTGGGAGGAAACCGGAACACCCGGAGGAAACCCACGCAGACACGGGGAGAATGTGCAGACTCCGCACAGACAGTGACCCAAGCCGGGAATCGAACCTGGGACCCTGGAGCTGTGAAGCAACAGTGCTAGCCACATGTGCTGCCATGCTGCTCCTGGGATAGCATGGGCAAGGCAGAACAGGGAAATTGGAACATTTTTCGAATTACTTTTCAAATACCAAATGTTAGATTTAGAAATTAAATAATCTGTGTTTAATCTGTGTCTGCCGTGCTGCAATTTGGCTCCCACCTCTCAGAAAGTTGTGGGTTCAATTCCCACCCCAGGGGTGGGATTCTCCGGCACTTCCTGACACTGGGATCTTCTGCCCCCGCCATAGGCTGACATCACGCCCCGTGGCGGGTTCCCCGGCAGCGGTGGGAGGTCCCATGGTGGCCAATGGCAAGCCAGGGGGAAACAGGGAGCTGAATGCGTCAACCAGGTTGACACCCCAGTGAAGTGGTGACGGAGTGGTGAATTGTCAGAGGTGCCCGCTTTCAGGCGAGGTGTTGAACCGGAGGTCCTCCTCCCCTCTCAGGTGAATGTAAAGGATCCCGTGTCTCTTTGTTGAAGAAGAGGAGGGAAGTTGCCCCAGGCCAATATTGATTTCTTCATCAACATCTAATAAAGAGGTTACTGGGTTTGCAGTTTGTGGGAGCTTGCTGTGCAGCAATTTTCTGCCACATTTCGTACATGACTCACTTTAAAAGCCCACAATTGGCTGTACAATGTTGCAAACGGTGATGGTGTAGTGCTAATTTCACTGGACCAGGAATCCAGAGACTATGGGGAATGCGCTGGGGACCCGGGTTCAAATGGTGACCTTGGAATTCAATTTAAAATGTGGAATTAGAAGTCTGTCTAACGATGACCATGAAATCACAGTCGATTGTTGTAAAAACCCATCTGGTCCACCAATGTCCCTTCGGGAAGGAAATCTGCCATCCTTACCCGGTCTGGCCTACACGTGCTTGCAGATCCACTCTACATGCCCCAGGCTGAGCAAGTTCAAGGGCAACTAGGGAGGGGCAATGAATGCTGGCCTTGAATGAATCGTAGTCATAGAGAGCAAAGACTTTATTTCCTTAGTGTCTTTCATGATCTGAAGGTCTCGCTTTAAGCCAATAACAGAGGCGGCTATTCCAATTCCACAATCTATGGGTGGGATTTTCCTGCAATCGGCGAATTGACCCAACGCCGGCGCTAAGAACGGTGTGAACCACTCCAGCGGCCAGCTAAGCGTAAGTTGCGGAATCCTCCGCACTTCTGGGAGCTAGGCCGGCGCTGGAGGGGTTGGCGCTGCGCCAACTGGCGGCGAAGGGCCGGCGTGAGTCAGCGCATACGCAGAACCGCTGGTGTTGTATTCTTGCGCATGCGCAGGGGGTGTCTTTTCCGCGCCAGCCATGGTGGAGCCCTACAGTGGCCGGCGCAGAAGGAAGGAGTGCCCCCACGGCACGCGCCTGCCCGCATATCGGTGGGCCTGGATCCCCCGGCGCGCACCCCCCCCCTCCCCCCCACCCGAGGGCTGTACCAGCCGGCCTACCAGCCAGATCCCGCTATGTGGGACCATGTCCATTTCACGCCGACGGGACTGGCCGAAAATGGACGGCCGCTCGGCCCATCGAGGCCCGGAGAATTGCCGGGGGGGGGGGGCGCTGCCAACGGCCCCCGACCGGCACGGCACCATCCCCGCTCCCACCGGCGGGGGGTCGGAGAATCCTGCCCTATGTGTTCATCAGTGGGAATTTGATATGAAATGGTGCGTTTGAGGCCTTGTCCTCTGGGAAGCTTTTCACCAAATCTCTGCATGTACTTTCAAGGATGGAACCGCCAATTGGCAGGAGCCTCAACTGGGTTCCGAACTGTCAATCTTACAAGGAATTATTGGAAGAGATCAGTGTTTGACCCGAAGAGAAGCTGAGACCCTTCACAACGTGGTGACTGTAAGGATCCAGGCAAGAGACCAGGAGGAAGCAATATTGGATGTGGAACAATAGGTTTGATATACAATAGCTACTTCCTCCCCATGTCTGCGTGAGTTTCACCCCCACAACCCAAAGATGTGCAGGGTAGGTGGATTGGCCTCGCTAAATTGCCCCTCAATTGGAAAAAATTATTGGGTATTCTAAATTTATAAAAAGAGAAAAAAAAATACAACAGCTACTTCCGCTCACTACTCCCTGAGGGGCCGGGATGATAGTTATCAGGTTGACTTCAGGATGGAAAGCAAAGGGCAGCACGGTGGCTCAGTGGTTAGCACTGGGACTACGGCGCTGAGGACCCGGGTTCGAATCCTGGCCCTGGGTCACTGTCCGTGTGGAGTTTGCATATTCTCCCCATGTCTGCGTGGGTTTCACCCCCCACAACCCAAAGGATGTGCAGGTTAGATGGATTGGTCACGCTAAATTGCCCCTTAATTAGAAAAGAAATAATTTATAATTTATTAATAAATAAAAAAGGATGGAAAGCGTAGTGTTCACAACGTCACTTGAAGCAACGTTCATCAACAAAGCTAAATTTATTTACACTAATTAAATTAACGTTCAAAACTTATTCCTATAGTAAATGAATAGACTATATTAAACGACACTCACCAACACTATATCTGTACTCTAACTGGAACTATATGCTATCCTCTCATGCTCTACTATGCCCTTTGATTCCAGTCTCCTCGCCTCTACTCGACTCGACTCTCTCCAGAAGCTTAGTCAGTGCCTTTTGTCGTACTGTTGCTCGCTCCACCTATTACAAAAGCTCTTTGCATGCTGTACATTTCGATAATGTTACAGGGTCTCCGGCGCCCAACCCACACTGGGGCCCAGGTTTATTATATCCACCAAGCTCCCCGGTTAAGGATTAAGCCCGGTCCCCTCATCGGGGCAGATCAGGGATGTGGTGAGGCCATGGGGAGCCTAATATTCCAAATCCCGTTTCCTCCGCTTGTTTGGTTGACAATCTTGACCACACACCAGCTGTAAATTGGTTTCAATCTGAAAATTCCTGGGAGTGAGTTAAAATGAACAAAGAACCGGATATTGAATACTGACCAGAGACCAGGCCTTGATCAGCCAATGCTTAGCCAGGAGAGATGGGCCTCGTGCTTCCCCGTAGCTTCTCTGATATTAGAACATGACACTGAGCTTCCTGGACCTTGCAGCACAGATGTAAGTGCTGGGACTGTGCCGAGTTAGTTGCTGTCAGCTGGGGGGGGGGGGGGGGGGGAGAGCAGTGGAGGTTGTGTAATTGACCTCTGCTCTCCCACGTCCAAGGAGAGTAGAAAGGAATGAGCCAAGATTCCTGTCCAGACCTCCAGTGAGTTCAGACCGAGCCTTTGATGGCCCAAAGTATCAGCTTTGGATCAGTGGATAGTACTTGCATCTCTGAGTCAGAAGGCTGTCCCGGCTCAAGTCCCCGGTCCGGAAACTTAAACCCCAAATGGTGTCAGCTGTCGCTCTGTTGGACACACACCTCTGAGTCGGAGACTAGAGTACAGAATTCAAGGCTGACACTTCAGTGCAATCCCAAGAGAGTGCTGCACTGTTGGAGATGCTGTTGCTTGAACGAGCTGTTCAATGGAGTTCGGGTGGATGATAAATATCCCACGGCACTATTTCGAAGAAGAGCCGGAGAGCAGGGGCAGCACGGTAGCACCATGGTTAGCACAGTGGCTTCACAGCTTCAGGGTTCGATTCCCGGCTTGGGTCACTGTCCGTGCCGAGTCTGCACGTTCTCCCCGTGTCTGCGTGGGTTTCCTCCGGGTGCTCCGGTTTCCACGCACAATCCAAACAGGGTTAGTTGGATTGGCCATGCTCAGTGTTCAAAAAGGTTGGGTGGGGTTACTGGGTTACGGGGATAGGGTGGAGGGGTGGGCTGAGGTGGAGTGCTCTTTCCTAGGGCCGGTGCAGACTCAATGGGCCGAATGGCCTCCTTCTGCACTGTAAATTCTAAATTCTAAAAAAGCTCTCCCCTCCCAAACCGGTGTCCCTCCATAACATCACAATGCAATAATGAGAACATTACTGCAACGTTCTCAACCTAACCGAAAATTCAGATTTATACTCCCAGTACAGTACCGAGTGCTGCACTGTTGGAAGTGGCGTCTTTCAGATATGCTGTTAAACTGAGGGCTTGTTCTTTCAGCTGGATGTGTACAATCTCATTGGACTGTGAGGGCAGGGGAGTTTTCTGCACTGGTCAAATGGATTAACCTTGGCTAAAAATATTATAAAAGCCCAGGAACCGACACCATTTGCGAATTCCCCGGTGATGACCCTTCCCTGAGCGCTCTCTCCCCTCATTCTGCCAAGGCATCCAGTTAACCAGGCTGCTTCGATGGGCATTGATTCCCTGTGAATATTTTACAGCGAGTGATCTTCAGGAGTCTTGATGTCGGCACGGTGGCACAGGGGTTAGCACTGCTGCCTCACAAGTCCAGGGACCTGGGTTTAATTCCGGCCTCGGGTGACTGTCTGTGCGGAGTCTGCACGTTCTCCCCCTACCCCATGTCTGCGTGGGTTTCCTCCGGATGCTCCGGTTTCCTCCCACAATCCGAAGGTGAGCAGGTTAGGTGGATTGGCCATGACAAATTGCCCCTTAGTGTCCAAAGGGTTAGTTGGGGTTAGTAGGTTACAGGGATAGGGTGGAGGCGTGGGATGGTGGGGTGCTCTTTCGAAGGGCCAGTGTAGACTTGATGGGCCGAATGGCCTCCTTCTGCACTGTAAATTCTGTGGTTCTATGGCTGTGGTTGAGTGCACACAGTACACAGAACATACAGTGCAGAAGGAGGCCATTCGGCCCATCAGGTCTGCACCGACCCACTTAAGCCCTCACTTCCACCCTAACCCCGTAACTCAATAGCCCCTCCTAACTTTTAGGTCACTAAGGACAATTTAGCATGGCCAATCCACCTAACCTGCACGTCTTTGGACTGTGGGAGGAAACCGGAGCACCCGGAGGAAACCCAAGCAGACACGGGGAGAACGTGCAGACTCCGCACAGACAGTGACCCAGCGGGGAATCGAACCTGGGGCCCTGGCGCTGTGAAGCCACAGTGCTAACCACTGTGCTACCATACAGTGGGTAATACCGCTGCATCCGCAGGTTGTGGGTTCAAGTCCCACTCCAGAGGCTGGATCACATCATCCAGGCTGTGGAGTACTGAGGGAGTGTTGCACTGTTGGAGGTGCTGTCGCTCAAATAAGAGGCTAAACCAAGGCCCCGTCTGCCCAGACACTCATGTGAACGGCCACTGTTCTGGGGAAGGGCAGGGGGGTTAACCCCGGTGTCCTGGTCCGTGTTTATTCCTCAATCAGGAAATAGAGCGGATTAACTGGACACTACCACGTTACTGAGGGGGCTCCTGGACCAAATGACGCTCGACACAGAGATGAACACCGCGGCACAAACCACCATCTTGTGAGATGGAAAGCTGCCACTAGTATTTTTGATGAATAGTCAATGGGCGGAGTTTTCTACCCGCCCCATCCCCCCGGCGGAATGTTTTCCGAAGGCGGGGTCGCCTCATCATTGGCTGGTGGTGGGATCTTCTGCTCACCGGTGTTTTGCGTTATTCGCCGGTCACGCCGCGGGGGCCAACATCGGCAGGTCCGGAAGATCCCCCCTGGCGGGAAGTGATGGAAAATTAGATCCCAAAATCTATTCAGCATGCAATGGGTTAAATCGACACAACAAAGCATAAAACATTTCATTGTGCAGCATTGGTCTCCAGTGAAAGACTCCTCTGTTGCTATGAGTGTCTTCTTGATGGCTTACACAGACTGATCCTATTTCCTCTCTTTTCAAGATGTGCTATAAAAACATTTCTCCTCACTATAAATCAATCTTCCTGTAAAATTCTGAAGGGAACAGATACGTACGCACAGCATGTCCTCAGTTGAATATGACTAACCTGGCAGCAGCCGACAGCGTTTGACTCGATCACCGCCTCCCTCCAGGTTGGCGGGACGCTGAGTGGGTCGCGCTCCCGTCACTGAGTCAGGAGGCTGTGGGGTCAAGTCTCCACTCCAAAGACTTCAGCACGACCTCCACTCAGACACTCCAGTGGGGTACTGACGGAATTCTGCATAGTCGGAGATGCTGGGCGGGATTCTCTGTAGTTGCCCGACTCCGATATCGTAATTGGCGATTGGGCAGGGAATCCCTTCCGATGCCCAAATTGGGGGGCAACGCTGGTTTTCGAGTCTCCGCCCCCTCTGAAATGGCGTCGGCGCACGCTGTTGCAACGCCGTCGGCGCGTCTTCGGAAAGCCCTCCCGCGATGCTCCGCCCCCGATGGGCCGAGTCCCCGATGGCGCGGGACACGTGTGCTCTGAGTGGTTTGGAACCTGGCGTGGTGGGTGTGAACTGTGTCCAGCACAACTACACACTCGGCCGGGATCCAAGCTGCTAGCCGGGGGGGGGGGGGGGGGGCATCCGCATGGACTGGGCCAGGGGTTGTCCTGTGGGGTCGCAAATGGCGGGTCGGGTCCGCGCACAACCGGCGCCATGTTGTACGGCAAGGTCGTCAGCCTTGTGCATGCGCGGCCAGGGACCCGGCCACTCTCCAGCCGTTTCCGGGCCGGGAGATTTTGGCCTTGTTAAATGACCTCGAATTCTCCGTTTCAGCTGGTACTGAGCCGCTGAAACGGAGAATCCCACCCTCTGTCTTTTGGTGTGAGAAATTAAACTGAGGGTCTGGGGTGCCCTCCCAGATGCAAGAAAATTATCCCATAATTCAAAAGAAGTACTGGGGAGTTCTTCCCGGTGTCCAGGTCAATATTTATTCATTTATTATTTTTCCAATTAAGGGGCAATTTAGCGTGGCCAATTCACCTACCCTGCACACCTTTGGGTTGTAGGGGTGATACCCACGCAGGCACGGGGAGAATGTGCAAACTCCACACGGACAGTGACGCAGGGCCGGGATCGAACCCGGGTCCTCGGCGCCATGAGGCAGCAGTGCTAACCACTGTGCCACCGTGCCGTCCAGCAGGTCAATGTTTATCCCCCAACTATCATGATTGAAATATCTGGTCAATACCGTATTGCCCTTTGTGGGATCATTCTGTACAAAAAATAGCTGTCATTTTCCCCATATGACAACAGTGACAACACTTCATTGTTGGTGAATCGCATTCTTGAAATGCAAGTCTTATTTCTATGACTTTGATAGCGTTTCTGTGTGAACAATGCACCTCTACAGTACTAACCATTACCCACCTTCGCAGAGTCATATGTTGCAGTACAGAAGGAGGCCATTCAGCCCATCATGTCTGCTCCGCCTCTCTAAATGCGCAATTCACCCAGCGCCTTTCTCCTGCCTTCTGTCCGTAACTCTACAGATTGTTTATTTTGTCATGTGAGAGTACCTTTAAGAAATGGGTGTTTATAAATGGGTGTGTATATAAATATCTGTAGTGAGAGTACCTTTAAAAAATGCGAGTTTACTACTGCAGTGATGTCAGAGTGTGGGTGGAGCTGGGCTGTCTGTCAGCTTTTTACTTTTGTTTTAGGCTGTTTGCTGCAGGGTGTGTTTTAGTTTCGTTTTCAGTGTTGGAGCTGAAGCCAGACAGAGCGGGTGTACTGCTGTTCTCTCTGCCATCAAAAGACTATCTCTCAATCATTTGGTGAACTCAGAATTCTAAATGTTTTCAGTAGTGACAGAAGTGACTTCTGGTAAAAGGTGTTTTAAGTCGTATGGATGTTAAAAGGAAAGCTTAAAGGATTACTTAGTGTTGTAGTCCTCAGGGGTTGTATTTGAATTAATGGTTGCTAAGATCTTCACTGTATGTTTTAAAAAGGTTAACTTGAGTTCATAGAATAAACATTGTTTTGCTTTAAAAAATACTTTTCCATTTCTGCTGTACCACACCTGTAGAGTGGGCCGTGTGCTCCCCATACCACAATCTAGTGAAAGTTGTGGGTCAGGTGAATTCCATGATACACTTTGGGGTTCGCTGAACCCTGGCACATAACAATTTACAAATAATATTCTCATCCCTTCTTGAATACCTGGATTGAACCTGCTTCCACAACAGTCCCAGAAGTGCATTCCTGAACCAAACCACTCGCTGTGTGAAAAAGGTTTCACTCATCTCACTTTTGTTTTCTTCTGCCAATCACTTCAAATCTGTGTCCTCTCATTCTCGATTCTTTGTGAGGGGGAACAGTTTATCACTGACTACTCTGTCCGGACTCCTTGTGATTTTGAACATCTCTATCAAACCTCCCCTCAGCCTTCTCCTCTCCAAGCTCTCAGTCCCAACCTCTCCAACCTTACATGGGCAGCACGGTGGCACAGTGGTTACCTCTGTTACTTCACAGCGCCAGGGTCCCAGGTTCGATTCCCGGCTTGGGTCACTGTCTGTGCGGAGTCTGCACGTTCTCCCTGTGTCTGCGTGGGTTTCCTCCGGGTGCTCCGGTTTCCTCCCACAAGTCCCGAAAGACGTGCTTGTTAGGTAATTTGGACATTCTGAATTCTCCCTCAGTGTACCCGAACAGGCGCCGGAGTGTGGCGACTAGGGGCGTTTCACAGTAACATCATTGCAGTGTTAATGTAAGCCTACTTGTGACAATAAAGATTATTAATTAAAATTTCATAACCAAAGTTCATATGGAATCGTTCTCGTAAACCGCTTCTGCATTCTCTCCAATACTTTCACATCCTTTCTATAGTGTGGCGCCCTGAACTGTACACAATCCTCCAGCTGACGTCTGTGGTATCATCATAACTGTAAGAACTGCATTGGTTAATGAAATGTCTAGAGTAGCCACTAGAGGGAGCTACAGATACAAGTATATAAGGCATTGATGCTAAGCCTTGTGGGTGAGAGTGTGCAGGAGTTAGCTCGAGACAGTCAGAAGTATTATTAGCATGAGTTAGAGTAGATCATAGTTTATACCAGTGTTAAGATTAGTTGTAGATGAGTGTAGTTCATATGTTAACAATGAACTGTGTATTATTTAGAAGTACGTGTCGAAACCAAATTATTAGTGTTAATAAATGTATAGCTTGGTTTAAGTTCAAGCTATTGTGTGGTCTTTGTGAACACTACGCCAACCACCCTGAATTAAGCAACACAAAGAACACCACAAGGTCTAACTTGTGTCTCAGACAAATTGAATATAACCTCCTCGTTCTTGTGCTCTCTGCTCCTATTAATAAAGCTCAGAATACGACCTGCTTTATTAACTGCTCTCTCCACCTTCAATGATCTATTAACAAATACACCCAGATCCCACTGCTCCAGCATCTCCTGAAGAATTTTACACCTTATTTTATATTGTCTTTCCATCTTCTTCCTGTCACAGTTAATCACCTAATATTTCCCCACAATGAATTAATCTGTCACCTATCCCCCCATTGCACCAAATTAACTATGTCCTTTTGGAGTTCCACACTATCCTCCTCACAGTCTACAATGCTTCTTTTGTATCTGAAAATATTGAAACTTCTCCCTGTACGCCAAGGCCGAGGTCATTGATATATATCAGGAAAAGCAAAGGTCCCAATACCTGGGGAACTCCACTACAAACCTTCCTCCAGCCCGAGAAACATCCATTAACGGGTCAGACACGTTTTTGAACGAGATTTTACTCTGTATTTGCGTGGCTACTGCCCCTTTTACTCAATGAGCTTCGACTTTGCTCACAAGTCTGTTGTGTGGAGCGGCACCAAATCAACTTCATACCATTGTTCCTCCTCTTGCTTTTCTCCACTGTCCTGACACCCCTGGTGCTGCTCCGTAAACAGCAGAAAGGAAGCGTGTGTGGAAACTTAAAACGGTCGGCCATCTTGATTTTCTCTCCCTCCCAACTTGTGGCTCGGCAGGGTAGGGTTGGTTGAGACCCTCACTGGGCTGTCCTTTAAACTAACTGATTCTTCCCTCAGTGCTCCTCATCTCTCACAGTTTTCCACTTCTTTTACAATCTTCAGCCTCTTAAAATCTTGCAAAGTTAACACCCCCCCCCCCCCCCCCCCCGCCATTAACACCCACTCCTGACCTTGGTCGACCCATCCGACTCCAGAGCATCTTGCACACTGGGTGTGGATCCCCCAGCCTTTACTAAAGTCCCATCAGGCAGGTTCCACCAGCGGAGGTTGGTTTACTGGAGTGAGAGTCTCAGAATTGGCGGAAGGAGGCTTTTTCCAAATGGTCCGAAATTCCTTCTGGTCCTCTGCAACCTGTACACACCTTCCTCAGACCATCACCTCAGAACCGCAGAACTGTTGCAGCTCACAAGGAGGCCATTCGGCCTGACATATCTGTCCCAGCTCTCCAAGTGAGTAATGCGCCTTGTGCCATTCCCCTGCCTTCTCCCCGTTACCCTGCACATTCCTCCCCCCCCCCCACTCTCAAATTTATTTTCCCCAAGGAAAACAGTCCCAACTTCTCCAGTCTATCTCTGTAATTGAAGTTCCTGATCCCAGGAACCATTCCCACGAATCTTCTTTCTGGTCATTCTCAGCTCAGGTGAGCCTCCGAGCCCCGTATCCCTCGCCATCACTGAGACCTGGTGCCTCAGCCCGTCCCCGGATGGAGCACCTATCCACGCTTTTGCTACCTCCAGACTCAACTATTCCAACGCACGCCTGGCCGGCCTCTCACTTTCCAGGCGCGCCAAACCTCAGTTCATCCAAAACTCTGCTCACCGTATCCCAACGCATCCCTGCGCTCGCTAACCTAAACCGGCTCATACCCTGGCAATGCCTTGATGTTAAAATTCACATTTCTGCTTTCAGATCCCACCGTGGACTTGCCCCCTGCATCATAGTAGACTCCGTCAGCACGGCAACACTGGAAAATCTCTGCACTCCTTCAATTCTGGCCTCTGGCACTCCCCCGATTTCCATCTCCTCCCCCTTTGGCAGCCATGCCTTTAGCTGACTAGGCGCTAGGCTCAGGAATACCCTCCCTAAACCTCTCCACTTCTTGAACCCTCTCTCCTCTTTTAAGTCCCTCCTTAAAACCTAACACTTGAACCTCTCTCCTGGGGCTGGTTTAGCTCACCAGGCTAAATCGCTGGCTTTTAAAGCAGACCAAGCAGGCCACCAGCACGGTTCAATTCCCGTACCAGCCTCCCCGGACAGGCGCCGGAATGTGGCGACTAGGGGCTTTTCACAGTAACTTCATTGAAGCCTACTCGTGCCAATAAGCGATTTTCATTTTCATTTTCATTCCTGATACTTCCTGAAGGGGGGGTTCAGCGATGATACCTCTTCAAACTTTATAGTTAGCATGCCACTAGGGTAGTTTTACATAAGTTACTTTATTAAGGATTGAGATGAATTATAGGACTGAGTTATCATTATTAACCATTAAACATGTATTTTTAGGACAGCAGTAATAAATAATCAAATGGGATTTAGGAGAGTTAACTTGTCCGGCAGGTTATCTTGGCCGGGATTCTCCGGTATCCGGCGGGGTGGCCGTACCGGCGCCAAGGAGTGGCGTGAACCACTCCGGCTTTGGGCCGTCCAGAAGGTGCAGAATCCTCCGCACCTTCAGGGGCTAGGCTGGCACTGGAGTGGTTGGCGCCGCGCCAACTGGCGCCGAAGGGCCTCCGCCAGCCGGCGCGAGTTGGCGCATGTGCAGGAGCGCCAGCTTGTTACCAGAACCGCTGGCGTAATTCCTGCGCTTGCACAGGGCGTTTCCTCTCCGCGCCGGCCATGACGGAGCTTTACACAGGCCGGCGCGGAGGGAAAGAGTGCCCCCACGGCACAGTCCCGCCCGCAGATCAGTGGGCCCCGATCGTGGGCCAGGCCACCATGGGGCCTCCCCCCCCGGGCCCAGATCCCTCCGCCGGCCCCCTGAGGACTCCGCAGGCCGCCCTCAAATCCATGTCGCGTCGGTACGGACCTGGTGTAATCCACGCCGGCGGGACTGTCCGAAAACGGCCAATGGCTCCCCACAGCCAACGGCCCCCGACCGGCGCGGCGCGATCCCTGCCCCCCGCCAAAAAAACGGCCCCAGAGAATTTGGCAGCTGCCGTTGGAGCGGCGGGGCTGGATTCACGCCGCCCCCCGGTGATTCTCCAACCTGGCGGGGGGTCGGAGAATCCCACCCCTTGTCTTTGTGAAACAATGCAGGATGCGAGTTTTGCTGTTCTGCTTCTCACAGACAATGAATGCACAGCAAATTACTAGTAAGCACCGCTGTCAGGATGAGGATCAATCATGCACTGCTTTCAATTCTATTGGGTGAAGTTTAAACATTGCTTGCAATTCTATTGGATCAGTTGAAACGTAGCAGCTTCAGGGATTGGATCGCGTCCACCTGGGGTGGGCTACTGATTTTTGAAAATTGTATAAGTACTATGTTCTGACCTTTGTTCAGCAGAACAGATCTTGGCAGTCACCCAGGTCTGTTCTCCGTGGAACACGTAACAAGTTTGATTAAATAGCCACCTTGTCCAGGTTGAATAACCCCACATGGAAGCTGACTCAATACACATGTCTTAAAACCGCTCCTACACTTCCTTATGTCAAATTTTGTCAAATAATCACTGGTTTATGAAGTTATAGGCGCTATATAAATGAAAAATATTACTTGGATGCTTGTAGGATCTTATCTGTCCCTCTGCTTCTGTTCAAACGTTAGACACCGGAATCTAACTGGCTGCCTCGATATCTTGTGTGGGCGAAGAGAGAGAAATACATTGGAGACAATCATGCATCCGTCATTTTAATAGAGTTTCCAAGCTCCTCCAGTCTGCTGGTAAGAAAATGGAAGAGAGGCAAATGTAAAGCACAGCAGGACACCAAGGCCCTGTTTGTCCCAGGTCCCACCAAAGAACTAGTGCAGGATCGGTACAGAATGCCAGGCCAGTTAATCTCAAGCTGCATTGACATGCGCAATAAAATAGAAACAGCCAATGGCACGTCAAGGGGAAAAAAAATGAGAGTGAAAAGACATAAAGAAAAGGAGCAGGAGCAGACATTCGGCCCCTCAAACCTGCTCTGCCACTTGACAAGATTGTGGTTGACTGGATCGTGGCCTTAACTCCACTTTCCTGCCCGTCCCCATACTTTTGACTCCCTTGGCCAGCATAAATATGCCAACTCAACCTTCGATATATTCAATGGCTCAGCTTCCAATTCACCCTGGGATAGAGAATTCCAAATGTCCACGACCCTCTGAGAGAGGAAGTTAAGTTGGGTTTACTGGGTTGCGGGGATGGAATGGAGGTGTGGGCTTAAGTGGGGCGCTCTTTCGAAGGTGCAGTCTCGATGGGCCGAATGGTCTCCTTCTGCACTGTAAATTCTATGATTCGATGATCCTCATCGCCATCTTCATCTCCATCTTTATTTTGCAATTGTGCCCCCCCAGCACCCCCAGTCCTAGAGACTCCCCCAAAAGGAAGGGAAACATCTTCTCAGCAACCACCCTGTTAAGTCCCTCCTGGATCTCACCAGATCACCTCTCGTTCTTCGAAACTCCAATGAGTACAGGCTCAACCTGTTCAACATTTCCTCACACGACCTCTTCCCAGGATTCAAACTAGTGAGCGTTTTCTGAGCTGCCATCAGTGCGAGTATATCCTTCCTTTAATAAGGAAATGCAAGGCTAAACATACCCCCAAGTTAGTTGTCTCTTGCCTCCGTGAAGATGGTGGCAGGGTTGAGATGCGTTTGGGATAACGAGCAATCACAATTTATTGGATAAGTGCAACTAAACGTCGATTTTTCTTTTTAACATAAAGGAAGTCCCTGTGCTCCGAAACCCCCTGTGCCTCCTTTCCCAGACACCGGAGGCCCTCGAAACTCTGTGCAGAACAGAGGAGCTTCACAGTATCTTGTCCGACTCCCCTGCCTCGTTCATTCTGCTGTGAGGGGAAAGGTCGTGAACTCTCCTCTGAGGGTACATTTCCTTATTGATTGCAGGGTGGCTGACCGAGGTTGGATAACATCAGTAATGTTGTGTAACACAGCAAACAATGAGATGCCACGGCCATTCCGAACATTCCATCAATGATTCCAGACAATGGCCACTCAATTCCCTCAGGGTATTCACAAGATGTCATGGGAACCGGCAGCCTACTCTCATTATAGCAAGGTTCTCATGATTATTTTTGGCAAAGTGTTTTTTTTATACATGTATATGTAAAATAAAGCTGTGCGGTAGGTCAACCTCGATGTCACAGTTGATAGCGGTGTTGTAAATTTACCCTCAGCTCTCACAAGGCGAGCCGCAGCCACCAATCAGGCGCACTACAGCAGCTTAACCGTGGGGGCCTTAGTAATTGCGCTTCACAAGCCCTGGCGAGGGCAAGGAGCTTCTGTTGTCCAGGTCTGAATGGGGCTCAGGAACCTCATTTTATTACTGGAACAACAAGGCCGGTGCTCACTTCAGCCGTCTTAAATAAAAGGCCTCCGGCAATTTAGCAGTGGCCCCGACTATAAAAAAAAGATGTTATAAAAATGATATGGAGGCCATGGTGACTGGCCGGGAAGATTCACAAGGATAATGCCAGAAGTGTAGTTTTTGCTTATCACTACACAGTCTGGGGTCTCGTCTCTCTTGAAACAAATGAGACAAAGGGGTGACCTAAATAGAGGTCGTAATAGAGCACCCAGCTGGAGTATTGTGTCCAACCCTTGGTCACCACACCTTTGGAATGATGTGAAGGATTTAGAGAGGATGCGAATATGATTTACACAATTGGTTCCCAAGGATGGGAGATTACAGTTATATGGGGCGTGATTTAATGGCCTCATCCCGCCCAGCTTGGTGACACGCTGAGGCTGGTGAATCTTGCGAGGGGCTTCTCGCAAGATCCAGGTCGCTCGAAACGCCTCGCAGGATTTAGCGAAACCTTGCGTGATATCGTGCTGCCAGGTTGGCAGGGGCTCTGCCAGGGTGCCAGGCTGGCAGGGCCAAGGTGCCTGGGTGTCAGGTTGCCCCCGCCAGGGATCGGGCCCAAGGGGTGCCCTGCCCGTACGAGGAGTGAGGGGGCGCTCAAGGACTTTGCACGAGGCATGTTGGGTGCAGCAGGAGGGTCCAGAAACTGCGATGGGATGGCTGAGGGGGGGGGGGTCAAAAGATCGGGAAGTCATTTAGAAATGGCGCCCCCCCCCCATCCGTGACTGCTCTTCAGTGCAGGAAACGAGGTAAGCGCGGCCATGGCAGGGCGTCTCACACCCAGGCCAAAACAAGAGCAAATTGCCATTAAAAAGTAGTGTTGTTGTCGGCGCCTGCCCTGCCAAAGGTGCCCAAAATGCGCCTGTCTCTTCCCCATTAAATCATGTCCCTGGACAATCTGGAGAAGCTGGTGTTGTTCTCCTTAACGCAGAGAAATTTGATAGAAGTGTTTAAACTTCTGAAATATTCAGGTTGAGTAAGTAAAGAGACATTGTGTTGGAGTGGGTTGGAGGGGCCGGGGGGGGGGGGGGGGGGGGGGGGGGGAGACCTACCCAGACTTTTCCCAGTTGGAAGCAGGCTCTGAGGCAAGGGGGTGGAAAAGTCCCAGAGAGCAGCGTCGGATTAGGATCCTATTTTGATCCCACCCGCTTGCGGCATTCCCGAAGTTGGGATTTAAGGAGATGAGGGAGTTCCAGTGGGTCTGATGAGAAGTTGTTGAGGTTGTTAAGAAACCACCTGAGAGGTCACTTAGCACTGGAACCCACATGTATCAACTGTGTTTCCCTGTGTTCAGCCCATCGAGTCTGCACCAGCCCTTGGAAAGAGCACCCTACTTTAGCCCCTGCCTGCACCCTATCCCCGTAAACCAGTAACCCCAAACATTTTTGGACACAAAGGGCAATTTAGCACGGCCAATCCACCTAACCTGCGCATCTTTGGACTGTGGGAGGAAAATGGAGCACACGGAGGAAACCCCACGCAGACACGGGGAGGACGTGCAGACTCCACACTGGGAGGAGTGGGATAGGTGAGTGGGGGAAGCGGAGGGTAAGATGGTGGGGGAGGAGCGGGGTAAGTAAGTGGGGTAAGTGAGTGGGGGGGAGTGGGGTAAGTGAGTGGGGAAGAGGGAGGGTAAATGAGTGGGGGGTAGGGTAAGTGAGTGGGGGGAGTGGGGTAAGTGAGTGGGGGGAGTGGGGTAAGTGAGTGGGGGGGTAGGGTAAGTGAGTGGGGGAGGAGTGGGGTAAGTGAGTGGGGAGGAGTGGGGTAAGTGAGTGGGGGGAGTGGGGCAAGTGAGTGGGGGGAGTGGGGTAAGTGAGTGGGGAGGAGTGGGGTACGTGAGTGGGGGAAGGGGAGGGTAAGATGGTGGGGCAAGAGTTGGATAAGTAAGTGGGGTAAGTGAGTGGGAAGGGGTGGGGTATGTGATTGGGGGAGGAGTGGGGTAAGTGAGTAGGGAGGAGTGGGGTAAGTGAGTGGGGAGGAGTGGGGTAAGTGAGTGGGGGTGCAGTGGGGTAAGTGAGTGGGGGGGAGTGGGGTAAGTGAGTGGGGGAGGAGTGGGGGAACTGAGTGGGGGAGGGGGAGGGTAAATGAGTGGGGTGGGGAATTGGGGGTGGGGTAGGTAAATGGGGGAAGGGGAGGGGAAGATGGTTGGGGAGGAGTGGGGTAAGTAAGTGGGAGGAGTGGGGTAAGTGAGTGGGGAGGAGTGGGGTAAGTGAGTGGGGGGGCGTGGGGTAAGTGAGTGGGGTAAGTGAGTGGAGGCAGTGGGATAAATAAGTGGGGGAGGAGTGGGGTAAGTGAGTGGGGGGACTGGGGTAAGTGAATGGGGGTGGGGGGTATGTGAGTGGGGGAGGAGTGGATAATGTGTTGGGGAAGGGGTAGGAGTTGGGACGTGGTAAGTGAGTGGGGGAGTGGGTAAGTGAAGTGGGGGGAGTGGGAGTGGAGGGTGGTAGTGAGTGGGGGGTGTGGGGTAAGTGAGTGGGGGAGTGGGGTAAGGGGGAGTGGGGGGAGTGGGGTAAGTGAGTGGGGGGAGGGGTAAGTGAGTGGGGGGAGTGGGGTAAGTGAGTGGGAGGAGTGGGGTAAGTGAGTGGGGGGAGTGGGGTAAGTGAGGGGGGGAGTGGGGTGGGGGGGTAAGTGAGTGGGGGGAGGGGGTAAGTAAGTGGGGGGAGTGGGGTAAGTGAGTGGGGGAGGAGTGGAGTAAGTGAGTGGGAGTGGAGTGGGGTAAGTGAGTGGGGGGACTGGGGTAAGTGAGTGGGGGGGAGAGGGGTAAGTGAGTGGGGGGAGTGGGGTACGTAAGTGGGGGGAGTGGGGTAAGTGAGTGGGGAGAGTGGGGTAAGTGAGTGGGGGTGGAGTGGGGTAAGTGAGTGGGGGGAGTGGGGTAAGTGAGTGGGGGGAGAGGGGTAAGTGAGTGGGGGGAGTGGGGTAAGTGAGTGGGGGGAGTGGGGTAAGTGAGTGGGGGAGTGGGGTAAGTGAGTGGGGGAGAGTGGGTAAGTGAGTGGGGGGGAGTGGGGTAAGTGAGTGGGAGTGGAGTGGAGTAAGTGAGTGGGGGGAGTGGGGTAAGTGAGTGGGAGGAGTGGGTAAGTGAGTGGGGGAGGAGTGGGGTAAGTGAGTGGGGGGAGTGGGGTAAGTGAGTGGGGGTAGTGGGGTAAGTGAGTGGGGGAGTGGGTAAGTGAGTGGGGGGAGTGGGGTAAGTGAGTGGGGGAAGTGGGGTAAGTGAGTGGGGGAGTGGGGGTAAGTGAGTGGGGGCAGTGGGGTAAGTGAGTGGGGGGAGTGGGGTAAGTGAGTGGGGGAGTGGGGTAAGTGAGTGGGGGAGTGGGGTGAGTGAGTGGGGGGAATGGGGTAGTGAGTGGGGGAGGAGTGGGGTAAGTGAGTGGGGGAGGAGTGGGGTAAGTGAGCGGGGAGGAGTGGGGTAAGTGAGTGAGGGGAGTGGGGTAAGTGAGTGGGGGCAGTGGGGTAAGTGAGTGGGGGGAGTGGGGTAAGTGAGTGGGGGAGGAGTGGGGTAAGTGAGTGGGGGAGTGGGGTAAGTGAGTGGGGGGAGTGGGGTAAGTGAGTGGGGGGAATGGGGTAAGTGAGTGGGGGAGGAGTGGGGTAAGTGAGTGGGGGAGGAGTGGGGTAAGTGAGTGAGGGGAGTGGGGTAAGTGAGTGGGGGAGTGGGGTAAGTGAGTGGGGGGAGTGGGGTATGTAAGTGGGGGGAGTGGGGTACGTAAGTGGGGGGAGTGGGGTAAGTGAGTGGGGGGTGGGGTAAGTGAGTGTGGGGACTGGGGTAAGTGAGTAGGGGAGGAGTGGGGTAAGTGAGTGGGGGGAGTGGGGTAAGTGAGTGGGGGAGGAGTGGGGTGAGTGGGGGGAGTGGGGTAAGTGAGTGGGGAGGAGTGGGGTAAGTGAGTGGGGGAGGAGTGGGGTAAGTGAGTGGGGGCAGTGGGGTAAGTGAGTGGGGTGGGGGGAGTGGGGGTAAGTGAGTGGGGGGAGTGGGGTAAGTGAGTGGGGGGAGTGGGTAAGTGAGTTGGGGGTGAGTGGGGTAAGTGAGTGTGGGGGAGTGGGGTAAAGTGAGTGGGGGGAGTGGGGTAGGTGAGTGAGGGGAGTGGGGTAAGTGAGTGGGGGGAGTGGGGTAAGTGAGTGGGGGGAGTGGGGTAAGTGATAGTGGGGGAGTGGGGTAAGTGAGTGGGGGGAGTGGGGTAAGTGAGTGGGGGGAGTGGGGTAACTGAGTGGGGGGAGTGGGGTAAGTGAGTGGGGGGAGTGGGGTAACTGAGTGGGGGGAGTGGGGTAAGTGAGTGGGTGAGGAGTGGGGTAAGTGAATGGGGGGAGTGGGTAAGTGAGTGGGGGGAGTGGGGTAAGTGAGGTGGAGGGAGTGGGGTAAGTCAGTGGGAGTAGTGGGGTAAGTGAGTGGGGGAGTGGGGTAAGTGAGTGGGGGGAGTGGGGTAAGTGAGTGGGGGGAGTGGGGTAAGTGAATGGGGGAGGAGTGGGGTAAGTGAGTGGGGGGAGTGGGTTAAGTGAGTGGGGTAAGTGAGTGGGGGGAGTGGGGTAAGTGAGTGGGGGGGAGTGGGGTAAGTGAGTGGGGGGAGTGGGGTAAGTGAGTGGGGGAGGAGTGGGGTAAGTGAGTGGGGGGAGTGGGGTAAGTGAGTGGGGGGAGTGGGGTAAGTGAGTGGGGGGAGTGGGGTAAGTGAGTGGGGGGAGTGGGGTAAGTGAGTGGGGGAGGAGTGGGGTAAGTGAGTGGGGGGAGTGGGGTAAGTGAGTGGGGGAGTGGGGTAACTGAGTGGGGGGAGTGGGGTAAGTGAGTGGGGGGAGTGGGGTAAGTGAGTGGGTGTGGAGTGGGGTAAGGGAGTGGGGGGAGTTGGGTAAGTGAGTGGGGGGAGTGGGGTAACTGAGTGGGGGGAGTGGGGTAAGTGAGTGGGTGAAGAGTTGGGTGAGTGGGGCAAGTGAACAGCGACAGTGGGGCAAATGAGTGGGGGTGGAGTGGGGCAAGTGAATGGGGGATGGCTGAAATTTGGGGGTAGGGTTTGCTCCAATGTTCTTCTAAACAGGTTGGTCCTTTTTGGCAGATTTGAGTTCCACACCACTTTGGCATTGATCATAAGAATCTCATTGGTGGCTCTATGTGGCTCCAGGTAACCACAAAAAACAATGGCCTACCAGGTGGATTGTTCTGAACTTCTTTGGTATGCTGTCCAGTTTTACTGGTGAGACAGGCTCTTAGACCCACCCTTGACCCTTCTGATTTGATCCATTGCTGCCGTTTCTACTGTTCCCTCTGACCACATCCTTCCATTCATCTCAAACCTGTGGTAGTGAGTTTCACATTCTAACCATTCTCAGGGTGAAGAAGGTTCTCGTTATTGATGATGTGGAGATGCCAGTGTTTGGACTGGGGTGGGTTCAGTAAGAAGTCTTCCAACACCAGGTTAAAGTCCAACAGGTTTGTTTCGAATCACTAGCTTTCAGAGCGCAGCTCCTTCCTCAGGTGAAGGAGAAGTGCTCTGAAAGCTAGTGATTCACCTGAGGAAGGAGCAGCGCTCTGAAAGCTAGTGATTCGAAACAAACCTGTTGGACGTTAACCTGGTGTTGTAAGACTCCTTCCTGTGCTCTTTATTGATCAAAGAGAGGCAAAAAGACTTGCATTTATGTTGCACCTTTCATGATCATCAGATATCTGAAAATGCATGAAAGCTAATGAAATATCTTTAAAGAGAAGCCATTTTTGCTATGTAGAAGTGTTTGATTTATTAGTAATTGTCTCTTATTTAAGTCTCTTTATTTTTGATGCTCCATAAGTGGGAACATGTCACTATAGCTACCCTATCATGGTAGCACAATGATTAGCACTGTTGCTTCACAGCGCCAGGATCCCAGGTTCCATTCCCGGCTTGGGTCACTGTCTGTGCAGAGTCTGCACATTCTCCCTGTGTCTGCGTGGATTTCCTCCGGATGCTCCGGTTTCCTCCCACAAGCCCCGAAAGATGTGAATTGGACATTCTGAATTCTCCCTCAGAAACAAATGCAATACTCCAGTTGGGGTCAGACTAGGGTTTTGTATCATTTTTTCCTCCACCTTTACACTCTAGCCCACTTGAGATAACGTCCAACATTCTATTAGCCTCAGGGTCACTTTTTGTACCTGCCCACGAGCTTGTAGTAATTAGTGTTGAAATTAGTGTTGAAATGGCTACCAAACCTCTTTGGTACTCTTGCTCTACTTGCTCTAAGTTTTCTTGCAGTTCGGAACTTCCCAGAACTTGCTCCGGAAGTCGCAAGAGGACACACTGCCAGACTTCTCGAGGAATATCAGGAATCCACAGATTTCCTCAGTTTAACGCAGCACTCTTCTATCAAGGGTTTGATTCCCCCCAGTGCAGTTCTTGAGCAGGCAACCTGGGCTGAGAATGCTGCTTGATGATACTGACGGAGGAAGCATTGTATTCTCAGAGGTGTTGCCCTTTGGACGACACGCCAAGTTAAGACTCCGCCTGCCTGCTCCCGTGCTACAAGATGGACATTATAGATCCCCAGCTGCTTGGAGATGAGCAGGATATTCTCATAGTGTCCCAGCCAACATTCCTTCGACAAGGAGAAAAACACAGCATAGATTCTCTCATTTTATGGCTATTCGCAGACTGAAGCTAGGATAACAGGACAACAGTCAATGTCCTTCAAAAGAAATTGATGGTGTATAAAGGCTTTGATCTATGTGAACAGCCTGGGTTATTGAAATGCAGGCATTGTGTCAATGTTGGGGGAGAATGTCCGTCAATGCAAGAGGAAATTACATAGATATCTTTCAGAGAACGACCAATGGGAGTAGATTTTTCCAACGGAGCTAAGTCCATTGGCTGATTGACTTTGTCCTCCATTTGGAAAGTAGCGGTGCAATCAGACAAATTCAGCATGGATTTATGAAAGGAAAATCATGCTTGGCAAATCTACCAGAATTCTTTGAAGATATAGCTAGTAGAGTTGACCAGGGAGAACAGGTAGATGTGGTTTATTTAGACTTTCAGAAGGCTTTCGACAAGGTCTCACATAGCAGATATGTAAGGTTAAAGCGCATGGGAATACGGGTAGTGCCTTGAAATGGATAGAAAGCTGGTTAGCAGACAGGAAGCAAAACGTTTGAATGAATGGGTGTTTTTCTGATGAATGATTTGGACGAGGGAACTAAATGTATTATCTCCAAATTTGCAGATGAGACAAAGTTGGGTGGAAAGGTGAGCTGTGAGGAGGATGCAGAGATATTCCAGTGGGATTCGGACAGGCTGAGTGAGTGGGCACATGCATGGCACATGCAGCATAATGTGGGTAGATGTGACGTTATCCGCTTCGGTAGAAAAAAATCGGAAGGCAGATTATTATTTGAATGGGTGCAAATTGAGAAAGGTGAGTACTCAGCGAGACCTTGATGTCCTCGTGCATCAGTCGTTGAAAGTAAGTGCTCAGATTCAGCAGGCAGTAAAGAAGGCAAGAGCAATGTTGGCCTTCATAACGATAGGATTTGAGTCTTGGAAAAGAGATTTTTACTGTAATTGTATAGGGCATTGGTGAGGCCACACCTGGAGTATTGTGTGCAGTTTTGGTGTCCTTATCTGAGGAAGGATGTTCTTGCTATGGAGGGAGCGCAGCGAAGGTTTACCAGGCTGATTCCTGGGATGGTCGGACCGTCATATGAGGAGAGACTAAATTGGTTAGGATTACATTCATTGAAGTTTAGAAGAATGAGGAGGGGATGTCATAGAAACTTACAAAATTCTAACAGGATTAGACAGGGTAGATTGAGAAAGAATGTTCCCGATGGGGGAGTCCAGAACTAGTTTGAAGATAAGGGGTAAATGTTTTGGGACTGAGGTGAGGAGTAATTTCTTCACCCAGAGAGTGGTGAATCTGTGGAATCAACTACCACAGAAAGGAGGTGCGGCCAAAACGTTGTGTAATTTCAAGAAGGAATTAGATATCGCTCTTGGGGTTAAAGGGATGAAGGGATATGGGGGGGAAGGTGGGATCAGGGTATTGAACTTGATGATCAGCCATGATCAGGCTCGAAGGGCTGAATGGCCTCCTCCAGCTTCTATTTTCTATGTTTCTACGATAGCTTGTCCATTTACTGGGAAGTCTCTCTGCTGCTCTTTAAATACTATCAGGCAGGCACGGCCTTGATTTAACGGTTTCTGAGACAGTGCAGGATTCCCTCAACACCTCATCTGGGCCTTGAAATCTCAACCTTCTGATCCAGATGTGACAGCACTCTTAATTTCAGTCAAGGTAGAACTGTTCCCACTCGCCTGAGCCAGCTTCAAACTGGGCCCCAGCAAGCAGACTCTCATTGTTAGTTTGCAGCTGTTGTTATTTTCTTGAATGTTCCCATCTTCCCATTTTATCTGTACCTTCCTCCAGCCTGCCAAGACCTCTGCGTTCCTTCATTTATGGCCACTTGCACGTCCCCAATGTTAATTGATCCCCCATTGGTGGAAGTCTCTGGAATTATCTCCCCTACACTTCTCCACTCTCAGCCCCCTTTTTTCCTTCTTTAAGATGCCCCTTAAAACCCATCACCTTGACAAGGTGAAGCACATTGGGACATTTTTCCAAATTAGTCCCACTGTATAATTGCAGCATTGATGCCTGTGAGTGAAGTGGCGCGGAGGGTGAGTTGTAAAGGGTTGGGGACGAGGATCAAGGTGGTCAGTCCAGTGACTCTTGGGTTGGCTTCAAATCCACGGTCAACTTGGACCATTTCTCTGGGGTGTCCGTGCATCGTTTTGACAAACGACCAGGAGACATTCCGACAGGAATTCAACCCCCCCCCCCCCCGTCTATTGTCATCTAAATAGCGAATCGTAGCTTGGTTACCAGTGGTCTTGTGGCGCAGTGGGTAGCATGCCTACCTCTGGACCAGAATCTCATGGTTGAAGTCCCACTTCGGGACCCGATTGATGTGTTGGGTAAGTTGGGTCTGCGAGGACTGCGTTTACTGCAGTAGTGAGAGAGACAGGCTTCCAACACTTGAAGAAATGCAACTCAATTTTATTGAACTCTTAACTATCATACATACTTTAAATGTGGGTTGACACTATGCTGACTTGACTGGAGACCTGAGGCTAACCTGACCAGACTATCTTACTACCACATGGTGTGTGTTCTAGTTGCTGCTCACGGGCTCTGACTGTCTCAGAGGCTGGATCCCGAGAGAGCGGGGAAAACTGGTGCCCTCTGGCTTTATAGTGGTCGTGTCCTGTCTGGTGATTGGCTGCTGTGTTCTGTGTGTTCACTGGTCATCCTGTGTGTCAATCACTGCCTGTCTGTGCACCATCATATATCTGTGTGTATATTATGACACCGATGATCACTGAAGGTGCATTTGTAACTTGGCCAAACAGCGTACTTATCAGCCCGTAAATCCTTCCGGTACGTTCTACAGAAGGTGGTAAATGCGGGAGAGTTTCCTAGTCAGCCAGACTGCAGAAGTCAACGGCAGACCACCGCAGTACTTTGGATCAATCCAAAGGAAGTCCATGGTTGCCGATGCTCTCTTCGGGCAGGGTACACGAAGGAGACGCGGAGTAGCCACAGCACAGAGAAAGCCCATTTATGTCCGTTCTTGCTCTCTGCGTGGGCAATTTAGCCGGTCACTTTCCCTGTAACCCTGCAATTTATTTTCTGTTCAGGTGGTTTATTCAACTCCCTGTGGAAAGCCACAATTGAATCTGCCCACACCACAGTGGTCAGGCAGCATGACCCAGATCCCAACCACTCACTACTGAAACAGAAAAATTTCCCCCATGTTGTTTAAGCGTTCTTCAGCAAATCAATTTTGATCAGCCTTCCACCATTGGGTACCTTTTCTCTCCATCCACTCTGTCTAGACCTCTCATGATTTCGAACACCTCATTTATGAGTCTGCTGTGGAGTTCACACAGAACTGTTTTACTTTGCAGAATGTAAGCTATACCACAGAATGTCACACGGGGTGGAAGGGCTTCTTTACCGGGACATTGAGCTCGATCTGTTTACATTCCAGGGTGTGCACGGATATTTTAGAATACGCTAACAGAGTCGATGACCCATATTGTCCCCGCATGATAAGAGTGCGCACAGTTGATACTTGCTTCAGTGTCTAATATAAGCAAAATGCCCATGAGCTAATTTCACACCATCCAGAAAGCAACAACGCACGCTCATGAGGATTTGTACCCGCTGGCGATGAATAATATTGTCGGGAGAAGAATGCTTTTGCAAAGAAATCTTGTCACAATATCCTGCTAAACAGCCCTGTTGTCTGATGGCTGATTGGTTGACAGACACGGCCATACTACACCAGCGCAGCTCAGGTTCTTAAATATTTTTGCTGGAAAAATGCACTCAGTCTTGGCCTTTGACATATTTCTCGCGGATCTTCCGGTCACTTGATGTTTGAGATTATTTCCATCTTTGCGTTGGATCTCACACATTGTTTTGAGGGATTTGCAGGCGCAGGCAATGAGGCCTCAAGTTCCCTGCACAATATTTACATGCACAATGCTCGGCTCAGCTCCTAATTGGTGTGTGCTCACAACGTTATAAAATACCGAATCTGACCACAATCACCACAAAAATGTCAGCCTTCGGCCCTTGACGGCTGAGATCTGCCTCGTTTCCCTACCTGCGGACGATATGGTGCTACGGGTAACATGCATAGAAAACTCACGAAGAAAAACGTTGAGCGCGTGCTGGGTGATATTTAATGGTTAGTAAATGAATTAATTTTCAGTTAAGTTTGCACATTATTATCTCTTTTATTTGTTCATGTACCCTCTATTGCGGCCTACTGGGAGTGCGGTCAGGCTGTCCGCATTCAGGCTCTGTCGATGCTGCTTGAACAATTCCAAAAACGCACATTCCCAATGACACTGCAGCTTAGCCTCTCTCGAAATAGTTCAGGCCTCCCTGCGGAGTTTGGGCCTGGCCTCTCTCAGCACCTCCCCACGTCTCTGTAACCAAAAACCAGAAAACATCCCGTGGTAAACTTTACGCACAAGGGGACTGAGGTGAATGTCCGAGGCCAACAGGGTTGAAGACAAGGAGGGGGAAACAGAAACACAAGAACGGTGAAACTGGACCACGTCACCAGGGCGGAACAAGCTGGTAGAGAATCAGCAGGGTTTGTTTTCCTATGACTTGGAAAATGTTGATCTGATTTTTAACTTAAAACCAACAGTGAGACTAAGAAACATGTCTGCAAAAAGAGTTTGAACTAGTTTGAAGTAGCAGTTGAAAAGAGTTTGAAGAGCGTGAACTTCATTTAAAATAAGTTTGATGCAGTGAAAAATTGTCTGTCGGTTTGCGGCAAACCCATTTTGTAATATTAGTTTGGACCAATTTCACCCTAAAGAGTATTAAAAGACCATTCATCCGTGCAATCATGCCTTGTTTCAAACATCTCAACCCTCTCTATTCACCTTCAAAGCAAATCCCTCAGAGCTTTTCCCTCCAGAAACATGTTTTACCTGTTAAATCCTCTTACGTTATCCGCATCTGTAACTTTCCTGAGTAATTTAACTCTCTGTGTGAAAATTGCCTCCCTCTTGCCCCTGCCTTCATCGTTTTAAGATTTAACCCTTCTCCAGTACGGACAATTTCACCGAACTGTTTTGCCAGTTCCCTTCACATGTTTGAAAATACCAACAAATTCACTTTGAAATCCCTTTCCTTTCTAAAGTTTAAGAGTACCAACTTCCTCAAACCTCCCTCACAACTTACATTCCAGATCTTTGGAATCATCCGTCTGGTTTTCCTCATGAGTCTCACAAGGACAGTGTGACATTATACAGATGTACAGCATGTGAAGAGTTAATGTTATGTTAAGCCTAGCCACTAGAGGGAGCTAAGGGACAGTACTATAAATTGCACTGGCTCTTGGGTTTGGGGGAGGAGATTAGACTGGAGCTGAAGAAGACAAGATTCATAGTGTATTGCAGAGTTAGTTAAGATATGATAGTTATAGTTAGTAGATAGAGATAGTGTCAGTGAGTGCAGTTTAATTCTTACATGTATGATTGCTATTTAGAATAAGTGTTGAACTCAAATTTAGTAGTGTTAATGAAATTAGTTAAGTTCTTCAAAAGAGCTTTGTTATGTCTTTATGATCAGTACGCCTTCCATCCTAGAAACCCCTCACAAAGATCACCACAGACAACACTAAATCTTGGAGGTACTACTTCCTGTTCTGTGTCAAGATGTAATTGGTGCAAAGGTGAAGAATCGTAGCACCCAGAGGTGACATGGGAGGGAACCTTTTCATACAGTGAGTGGCCAGGACTTGGGATGCGCTGCCTGAGGACCGTGGTGGAGGCAGATTCAATCGAGGCTTCCAAAAGGAAATTTGGATAATTAGCCAAAGAGAAAAGAACTGCATGGCTATGTGGAAAAAATGCGATAGTGGAACTAGCCAACTGCACACAATGATGGGCTGAATAGCCTTCTTCTGTGCTATTCCCGGTTTGGGTCACCGCCTGTGCAGAGTCTGCACGTTCTCCCCGTGACTGCGTGGGTTTCCTGCGGGTGCTCCGGTTTCCTCGCACATTCCAAAGATGTGCAGGTTAGGTGGATTGGCCGTGCTAAATTGCTCCTTAGTGCCCAAAAAGGTTGGGTGAGGTTACTGGGTTACGGGGATAGGGTAAAGCTGGGGGCTTAAGTAGGGTGCTCTTTGGAAGGGCCGGTGCAGACCTAATGGGCCGAATGGCCTCCTTCTGCACTGTAAATTCTATGATTCTATGATAACCATACTAAGAGGCGATGGTTCTACCGAAGTCAGGATGTCGCAGGGATTGGGTCTCGGATTTTCTTGGTCTCTATGAGATGCACTATCTCGGGATGTAGCAGGGATTGGGTCTCATGCAGTATCACACTAAGTCGTCCTTTTATCAACTGAGCCTTTCCGGGTGAAGGTAGTTTCAATCCCGGTGATATATCGGCCCGGAAGGAATTAGCTCGTTGGAGTTGTTGGCCATGATCCATATTTGGTAGATTGTTTATTTGGGATATTAACTGACGTTACAAAATGATTAAGTTGGCGAGGGAAGGATTGGGGGCAGGATTTAGTGGGAGTGCCACTTTCCCCATTCGTCTATAATTACATTCAATCCCCTTCACCACGGCAACCAATGAACCTCTGAATGCTTCCAGTGTTCTGAACACCCAGGCCTCCACTATTCTAATGGAGGGAATCTAATTCACGTGTCAGTCATTCCAGAGACTTATACAGCGATTCAGCGGATGGTGAGTCAGCAGCTCCATTTCACATCTCTCTCGGATTTAACCTCCACACTGGAAAAGGGAGGGAGGTGGAACTGGTTATCATCCATTTTACACTTGCCCACATCGAGCTGAACGTCAGTCCCTGAGACGCAATCTCACTGCCGAGCTGAATCCTGGGCTGGGAATCCAGAATTGGCTTTGCCGGGATCAGAGAGGGGATTCGAGAGATATGGCGGCCGCCTCGGGGAGCCCTGTCCAACTAAGAACCATGGGTGTGTTCCGCAGCCGGGTGGGCCAATCAGAGTACCCGAGGCTGTGGGCGGCCAGGCGAGATGGACGTTGGTGGGAAACTGAGAGGGCGGCTCAAGCTGGAAGCTCCCTCTGGACACTTGAAAATGTTTCAAAATAATACGGTGACCATAGTTGCCTGTCCGTCGTTCTACTGGAGACCTCACCCATGCTATCTGCAAGTTGCATCCACACCAGGGAGGCCCAATGACCAGAGAAAGCGTGAGAAGTGCCCACAGTTGGCACTCTCATTGGCGTATCTGCGGCTAACAGGTGGGTAAATATTACCAATCCCCCTCCCCAAAAGAGACCTCCTTGAAAATAAGTCGGAAGTGACTACATGCTGGGGCTGGTTTAGCACACTGGGATAAATCGCTGGCTTTGAAAGCAGACCAAGGTCAGGCCAGCAGCACGGTTCAATTCCCGTACCAGCCTCCCCGAACAGGCGCCGGAATGTGGCGACCAGGGGCTTTTCACAGTAACTTCATTTGAAGCCTACTCGTGACAATAAGCGATTTTCATTTCATTTCATTTGATGCCGGCAGACTGGCATTGCCCACCTCTGAACCCTTCTCCACTGTGGGCACGAAATTCCATTCCAAATTTATCCCTCCTTCCCTCCGTGATATCAAACCAAAAATGTGAAAGAGAAAATGTAGAAAAAAATAACTTTGCTGTTACAAAAACAATAACTGCCTGGCAATCAGTCACTTTCAGTCAACATGCTTGGAATTAACGGATCGGATTTTGCCAACCCACTAGTTTTCGGAAGTGCAGTGTCCGCAAATTCTTCAACTTCTGGTTTTGTGTGAATGGAAACTTGTTTTTCTTTTCATTCCCTTGCGACATGATCGCTGTTGGAGTGTTTTCCTAAATAAATGTACAGCAGCGCAGGAGTTCAGGAAATGAGAATCTCTGAAATTGTTTGAAGTAGGTCTGGAGGGAGCAGACTCGATTGGACAAGCCCAGCCCAAACAAGGCCTCGCGCCGAGGCCAGGCCCAAGCCAATCACTCCTTTGGGCCAGAGATGTTCACGCACCCACCAAGGGACACTTACCTCGTCCGCCCATCCTTTAGCTCCTGCCTTAGGTTCTGCCTTAGTTATGGGAATGGTTTTGTTACCAGATTATTAAATTGGCAGCACTTTCGCCTCTGGGGCAGAAGGTCGTGGGTTCAAGCCCGACTCCAGGACTTGTGCGCAAAAATCAAGGCGGTCCCTCGGACCTGCTGTCTTTCAAATGCAAAGTTAACTCGAGGGTCTTTCGGCCCTCTCAGGTGGCGATAAACAAATCCCACTGCATTGTTTCAAAGAGGAGCAGGAGACGAGTTCTGGAAACTAAATGCTGCCATCTGAGTAGAATTGCAGGAACTGAGCGTTCCCGCTGGGAGCACCGGCCAGGAGGAATTCAGGTCACGTGACGTTCACCTGATTCCTGGCCCCGTTGGCATCTGATTTGCGTTAAAAGCCTGACAGGTTGGAGCAGGTATTAAACGCTCCACTCACCACAGACTGTGTCATTACAGCCAAGACAGTGGTTGCGCCAAGATCTTCACCAAGACTCCGGGAGTCGGCGGCGATCGACCGAATGCTGGACGCCATTGAGGAGAGGAGCGAGACCCTCTACCCCAGGGTGGGATGGAGACTCGAGCCCACCATTCTCAACAAGGCCTGGCATGAGGTGTGATGTACCATCAGTTCGACTCAAGACACATTTAGTGTCAGAACTGTGGCTTTAATCAGCTAGTTGTTAGCCCGGTGGTCGACTACAGAGAAAGGCCGACCGCCGGGAACTCTGGGTACTTATACCCCGCCTCGGAGGCAGGGCCTACTTGCCTCTCGGCCAATTGGAGAGCAGTCACATGACTAGTCCCAACCAATCGGACGAGAGGCACATGACCAGCCAGAGCCAATGGGAAGCCAGTGCTCTGCACCAATGGCAGCGCTCATATCCATACCACCACAAGGTGGCACAGGCGGCCAGTGGCTGCCAGCCTCACCAGGTGGGCCAGCACCCAACGCTGAGAGAAGATGAACGACCTCCTTCGAGCAGCTCAGATGTGTCCTGCCTCTGTGACGCTGGAATCATTCCCCTCCCTCACTCCTCACGTCAGTTAATTGTGTTTAAATTTACAATCCTGGGGACTGCAGTGACTGGGCAGCCCGGGTATTTTAAAATAAAAGTTAATTTCAACCACGTTGCGGCTCCGGGTAAAATGGGGCTGGAGTTAACCGCGGACTGGCCCAGGAGGTCCCGACAACACATTGTCTCATTTCCTACAACTGTGCCGACGTGTCGAAAAGTACCGCCTCGTCTGTGAAGTGCCTTGAGCTGTCCGACCGTCATGAAAAGCTCCACATAAACGCAAACCTTCTTTATTCGCCTCTGCTTTCACAAACATTAGGACAGCAGCTGCCTGTCCTGCTGACCAGGCTGATTTACCTCTTAATCCCGTTTCACATCCCCTAATACCCTGACCTAACTAAAATCTATCAATCTCAGCTCTGAAATCTTAAATTCCAACCCCCCCCCCCCCCACCAGACACCCCCCCAAACCCTCCCCATTCCGCAGACAGCGTTCCAGATCCTTTGTGTGAAGGAATGCTTTGTGATTCCCCCCCCAGCAGCCTTGCTCTAGTTTTAAGGTTATGTTCTCTTGTTCTAACCCCCCCCCCCCCCCCCACCCAACCAGGGGAAATAGATTCTCTTTATCTATTTATTCTGCTCTATCAATGCCTTTAATTGTTTCAACAAAGACTAAAACATACGGTTGAAGTGGATTTTTTTTTAAGCGATAAAGCTTCATCTCATAGAAAAATGGAATACCGGATTTAAGGATTTAAAATAGAAAATTCTTAAAACCTTTTTCCCCTTACGAAATGGCGAGCCCCTCCCTTCAATCACGCCATCAATCATACATAGAACATAGAAAATACAGCACAGAACAGGCCCTTCGGCCCACGATGTTGTGCCAAACTTCTGTCCGAGATTATGAACAAATTAATCTACACCCCATCATTCTACCGTAATCCATGTACCTATCCAATAGCCGCTTGAAGGTCACTAATGTTTCCGACTCAACTACTTCCACAGGCAGTGCATTCCATGCCCCCACTACTCTCTGGGTAAAGAACCTACCTCTGACATCCCCCCTATATCTTCCACCATTCACCTTAAATTTATGTCCCCTTGTAATGGTTTGTTCTGCCCTGGGAAAAAGTCTCTGACTGTCTACTCTATCTATTGCCCTGATCACCTTATAAACCACTATCGAGTCGCCCCTCATCCTTCTCCATTCTAATGAGAAAATGCCGAGCACCCTCGACCTTTCCTCGTAAGACCTGCTCTCCATTCCAAGCAACATCCTGGTAAATCTCCTTTGCACCTTTTCCAAAGCTTCCACATCCTTCCTAAAATGAGGCGACCAGAACTGCACACAGTACTCCAAATGTGGCCTGACCAAGGTTTTGTACAGCTGCATCATCACTTCACGGCTCTTAAATTCAATCCCTCTGCTAATGAACGCTCACACATCAGAGGCCTTCTTCACAGCTCTATCCACTTGAGTGGCAAATTTCAAAGATCTATGAGTATAAACCCCAAGATCTCTCTGTTCCTCCAAATTGCCAAGAACCCTACTGTTAACCCTGTGTTCCGCATTCATATTTGTCCTTCCAAAATGGACAACCTCATACTTGTCAGGGTTAAACTCCATCTGCCACTTCTCAGCCCAGCTCTGCATTCTATCTATGTCTCTTTGCAGCCGACAACAGCCCTCCTCACTATCCACAACTCCACCAATCTTCGTATCATCTGCAAATTTACTGACCCACCCTTCAACTCCCTCATCCAAGTCATTAATGAAAATCACAAACAGCAGAGGACCCAGACTGATCCCTGCGGTACGCCACTGATAACTGGGCTCCAGGCTGAATATTTGCCATCCACCACCACTCTCTGACTTCTATCAGTTAGCCAGTTCGTTATCCAACTGGCCAAATTTCCCACTATCCCTTGCCTCCTTACTTTCTGCATAAGCCTATCATGGGGAACCTTAGCAAATGCCTTACTAAAATCCATGTACACTACATCCACTGCTTTACCTTCATCCACATGCTTGGTCACCTCCTCAGGCACCAACCCCTCATGCCAGGCCTGCCGAACATGACAGAATTCGGCTACACAGGACATCCCAACTGGGACAGAGGGCATAGCCTGACATCGAGTGAGCCTTGCATTTTGGAATGAGTTAAATGGGGTCTTCCGTCAAGGCACTCAAAGTTTGCCAGCTTCTTGTTAGATTTTTTACACACTGGTTCATAGCCCGCACCTCCCCTGCACCCACCCTCCTCCCCCACCAAACCAACCGCCCCACCACCCACCCCCCAAAAAAAAAATGCTTTTCCCTCTCACAGGGTAGTATTGCACAAAGCGAAAAAGAAAGCTTCAGCTGTGAGGGTAGATCGGAGGGGCTGGGACTGTTCTCCGTGGAGAGAAGAAGGCTGAGAGGAGATTTGAAAGAGATGTTCAAAATCACGAGGGGGCTGGACAGAGTAAACGGGGAGAAATTGTTCCCGTTTGTAAAAGGATCGAGAACGAGAGGGCACAGGTTTAAAGTGATTTGCAAAAGAAGCAAATGCGATGTGAGAAATAATTTTTTCCCCCAGCGCAGCTTGGGTTTGGAATGCACTGTCTGATAGCGCGGTGGAGGCAGGTTCAATCGAGACATTCAGGAGGACATGAGATGATTTCTTAAATAGAAACAATGTGCAGGGGTACGGGGAAAAGGCAAGGGGATGGCACTAAGTCATGATGCTCGTACGGAGAGCCCGTGCATACACGATGGGCCGAATGGCCTCTTTCTGTGCCCTAACAATTCTGTGAAAACAAAATCATCAGCCCTGCCTGCTGGTTGAAGCAGAGATATTGGGCTGGAAGCTGGGAGAACTCCCCTATTCTGCTTCCAGATAGCACCCTGACAACCTTTGCAGCCAATTGGCTTCCTGGTTTCCCTCTCCAGATAATTGGGGACAGTACCTTACTGAGGGAGTGCTGCACTGTTGAAGGTGCCGCCTTTCTGATGAAACATTGAACTGAGGTCCAGCCTGCCCTCCCGTGTGGCCATAAAGGATCTCACAACACGATTTTGAGGAAGGACAGGTGGTCCAACATTCATCTTTCTGAGCAACATGGCTGAAAGCACACAGATGAGCTACTCATTAGCGCAGAGTTGCAGAATTTACTGCATGAAAACAGAGACCGAAAGTATTTAATTGGCAAGTAAGTGCTTTGAGAGGGGCGGGATTCTCCGTTGCCCGAAGCCGGTATTGTAATTGGCGATCAGGCGGAGAATCGATTCTGACATCGAAATCGGGGCCGGCGCCGGTTTGCCGCTGGTCATCCATGCTCTGAAATGGCATCATTGCATCGGGCGCCGTTGGCGTGTATTGGCCGGCCCTCCCGCGATGCTCCGCTCCAATGGCGTGGGACACGTGTGGTCTCAGCAGTGTAGGAACCCGGCATGGCGGCTACGGACTGTGTCCAGCGGCGCCGCACACGGCCGGAATCTGTGACGCTGGCCGGGGGGGCTTCCTTGAGTGCTGGGGGGGGGGACTGGTGGGAGGTGGCCAGCATGGTCGCAGGTGGCGGGTCGGGTGCGCGCAAGGCCGGCGCCGTGTCGTACATTGCGACCACTGCAGGACATCAGCCGTGCGCATGCGCAGCCAGGGACCCCGGCAGTTTTCAGCATGGAGGCAGGAGTTTCACACGGGGCGGCCCCTCACCGGTCCCGGAATCGGGATTTTCTTTGGTCGTAAAAGACCGCACATGTTCTGATGGCGTCAGCACGTAGTCGCTGAAACGGAGAATCCAGCCCCTGAGGTTGAGAAAGGTGCTACAGAAGTGCAAGCCTTTCTTTCTCTCTTTCTTTTCTGTCTTTCTTTGTCAAGAGGAGCAGTAAAACTGGGCAAAAAAAATCTATCAGGTGCTTTCCTCTCTCTCCCAACATGCTGTTTGACAGGCTGGGCCACCTGAGGGAAAGAGTTCCACTATCTCGTTGAAGCAAGGTAACGCTTTTCACATTTGTCTGTCGCTTGAACTAAATCTTTCTGTGCAGGCTTCAGAGCACGGATCAAAAAGCCATTAATAACAGGGAAGCAAAGAGGGTTTGCAATGTTCCATTTGCACTTTCTTCATAAAATTGATTTATTTAACCAGTGGTTGACTGACAGTTTTACAATGTGCCCGCACATTAATCAGTCTGTGTCAAGGTGGGAAAATTATCGTCTGGCTTTGCTAACCATTGTTTCAATGTCCCATGGTCTAACGTGTTTGATTAACACCTTTGCAATATCGCACAGTTGCCCTCATTCTTTCACGTGAGCGGTCGCTGTGGCTTAAACCTCTGGAATCTGAGTTCCAAACCGAGCCTTAACTGATGGGATGGACTGAAAAGCTACTTTATCAGCTGGTTGCAAGATTTGGAAAAGCGTGACCTCAATCCAAAATTGAAGTATTCACTAGTATGACAGAGGCTTCCAACCTAAAATGTCCCTCAGAGAATTTGCTGCCCTCCCTTCCTCCGACAATGTAAGGGCTTGATCAAACTGGACACCACCCAAGCATCCTGCTTGACCCAAGCTTCTGTCCTTTATTTTTCATGTGGTTTCCTGCACTAAAAACAGGCTTCTCAGTAATAAAACAAAGCCTTACAATAATTTGCCATGTTTAATGTTAATGTAGGGCCTATGAGGTAACTAGTTTAACTAGTTCTCTGAGGTAACTAGTTGAACCTAAGTTTAGCTAGTACTCTGGGTTAACTTGTTTAACGTGAGTTTAACTAGTACTCGGAGGTAACTAGTTTAACCTGAGTTTAACTAGTACTCTGAGGTAACTAGTTTAACCTGAGTTCAACTAGTACTCTGAGGTAACTAGTTTAACCTGAGTTCAACTAGTACTTTGATGTAACTAGTTTAACCTGAGTTCAACTAGTACTCTGAGGTAACTAGTTTAACCTTTTACCCATGCTGAGGCTGTTGTATTGAAATCCGTGAGTTCGTTTTGGGAAAAAGATTGTGCATTTTGGCCAGTGGGCATTTTCAATATATTGAGGGAGGGGTCAGAATCGACAGGGACTGGGATAGACAATAGCACATTGTGTGAGGGAGTTAATATGTCATCTTCCAGGGAAAACGTACTGCTGGAGATGTGTGGAAGGGAAAGATGTCAGACTTAAGAAAACTGAATTCATCACAAAATCGCCTCCGTGCTTTGTCAATGGAGCCATTGTGGAGCCCTTGTCAAAACAAATATATCTGCTCAGCTACGGTGAACTTTATGAAATATTGGCTCAAGCTGAAAGTCAGTGTCTGCTTTATAGAAGAAAAAGGCAACATATTAAAAGGGATAAGGATTGACAGAGTTCCAAGGATTGTTATAAACTAGAGGTAGCAGGAAGGGACAACACAAGAATAGAAAATAAGAGTCCAAGAACAGTTGGCAAAGAAAATCAGGCAAAATAACAGACAGCACGTCTAAAAGTCTCATCCCCAGAATATCCAGCAGGTATGATCTTAAGAAATAGGAGCAGGAATAGGCCATTCAGCCCTTCGAGCCTGTTCCGCAGCTCAATAAGATCATGGTCAATCTTCGGCCTCAATCCCAGTTTTCCAAGTCCCTTTGATTCCCTAAGGATCCAAAAATCTAGAAGATCAAAAGAAGTGAAAGCAAAGTAAGTCTCGCATTTATATTACCTCTCATGTCCGAAACCTGTAAAGTACTTTTGAAACAAAAACAGAAACATGCTGAACAATTGCAGCAGGTCTGATAGCATCTGTGGAGAGAGAAGAGAGCTAACATTTCAAGTCTGGATGACTCTTTGTGTAAGTATTGTGGGGACCTTCCCGGCCCTGCTTCATAATAGAGGCACAGCATCTCTTCCAGCTGCCTGAATCTCTCCGTGGGAAGATGGTGACACTGACAGTGCGGCACTCCGTCAGCGTTGCGCTGGACTGAAGCGTCAGTCTGATAACACGCTAACGTCTTCGGAGTGGAGGTCAACCCACAACTTTCTGACTCAGAGGTGACAATGCCGTCCACAGAGGGGTTGGACAGGTGTGTGGGGTGGGTATGGAAAAGATTTGCATGTACAAATTGTGGTAGTAACCACTGCTGTATATATTAGGGTATGTATGGTAAGGTCCTGTACTACAGATACGGGGGTAGTCCCTGCCTGCTGGCTCCGCCCAGTAGGCGGAGTATAAATACGAGCCCCCGATGCCCTATCCCGAGGTACATGTGCCAGCGCACAGGTGGACCAACTCCGGACTCTGTACGACAACTTTGTCACCTGGGAGTCACACGGTTGTACCACTTCATCAAGGCCCGCAATCTGCCCAACTCCATCGAGGACGCCAGGGCCATCACCAGAGACTGCCAGGTCTGTGCGGAGTGCAAACCGCACTTCTACCGGCCGGACTGTGCGTGCCTGGTGAAGGCCTCCCGCCCTTTTGAGCGCCTCAGCGTGGATTTCAAAGGGCCCCTCCCCTCCACCGACTGGAACACGTATTTCCTCAGTGTGGTAGATGAGTACTCCAGATTTCCCTTCGCCATCCCATGTCCCGACATGACATCTGCCTCCGTCATCAAAGCCCTCAACACCATCTTCGCTCTGTTCGGTTTCCCTGCCTCCATCCACAGTGACAGGGGATCCTCGTTCATGAGCGATGAGCTGCATCAGTTCCTGCTCCACAAGGGTATTAACTCGAGCATGACGACCAGCTATAACACCCGGGGAATCGGACAGATGGAAAGGGAGAACGGGACGGTCTGGAGGGACGTCCAGCTGGCCCTACGGTACAGAAATCTCCTGGCCTCCCGCTGGCAGGAGGTCCTCCCCGATGCACTGCACTCCATTTGGTCCATCCTATGCACTGCGACTAATGACACACCCCATGAACGTCTCTTTGCCTTCCCCAGGAAGTCCACCTCCGGGGTGTTGCTCCTGACTTGGCTCGCAGCTCCAGGACCCTTACACCTCCGTAAGCACGTACGACTCCACAAGGTGGATCCGTTGGTGGAAAGGGTGCAATTACTCCACGGCAACCCACAGTATGCCTACGTAGCATACCCCGACGGCCGCCAAGATTTCTCTCTTGGGGACCTCGCACCAGCAGGTTCCACACGTACACACCCCCCCAGCCTGGTGCCACCCTCCCCTCCCATGGCGCACCCAACAGCAACCCCCCCAGGACCATCCGTCCTCCCCCTGCCCACGGCCGAGGATGAAGAGGATCTCAGCACGCTCCCGGAATCACCAAGGACCCGACCATCGCCAGAACCGTCGCCACCACTGCGTCGCTCCCTGCGTCAGATCAAGGCTCCGGACTGGCTAAACCTGTAATTGGTTCTGGACTAAAAAAAATTTTCTCTATATTAAACTTGTGCTGTATATAGTTCTCCACCACCCCTGCCGGCCTCAATTTTAACAGGGGGTGAATGTGGTAGTAACCATTGCTGTATATATTAGGGTATGTATGGTAAGGCCCTGTACTACAGGTACGGGGGTAGATCCCTGCCTGCTGGCTCCGCCCAGTCGGCGGAGTATAAATATGTGTGTCCTCCGTGCAGCAGCCATTTGCTGCTGTAGGAGGCCACACACCTTAGTGTAATAAAGCCTCGATTGTATCCAACTCTCGTCCTTGTGTAATTGATCGTGCAGCACAAATCTCATCCTCAGAATCACTAGCTGGTCTGCAAGCGCATATTTCCTCACCCAGAAAAGAAATTCAGCTCATCTGCTCCAGCAGTGTCACGTGTACGCAGATTGAAGGTAACAAATTAAAATTGTTCGTAGGTGTTGATATGTTTGATCTCGAGCTAAGGTTTGAAGCCCATGGGCGCGATTCTCCCAGCCCCGTGCCGGGCCGGAGAATCACCGCAACTGCGCCATGCCGCACCGATGCCGGGGCGCGATTCTCCGAGGTGCGGAGAATTTGCACCAGCGCGTTTGGTGCGGCGCCGATCGCGGGCCGCTGCACGAGGCTGGGCCGCCAGTTCTGCGGCTCGTATGGGTCGGGCGGCCACGCCGTTAAAGCAGAGTCCCGCCGGTGCCGTCCACACCTGGTCGCTGCCAGCGGGAACTCTGTGTGAAGGGTTGGGGGCAGCCTGTGGGGGGGGGGGGGGGGGGGGGAGGGGTTTCTGTCCGGGGGGGGGGGGGGGGGTCGGGGGCCTCCGATGGGGTCTACCTCACGATCGGGGCCCATCAACTGGCGGGACGGCCTCTCCTACCCCGGGCATCCGGCCCCAGAACCCCCGCACCATGTTGCATCGGGGTTGGCGCGTTGCATAAAGCCATTGCGCATGTGCGGGTTGGTGCCGCCCCCAGTGCGCGGCAGGATGTGAGACTGGAGCGGCATGAACCGCTCCAGCGCTGTGCTGGCCCCCTGTGGGGAACACAATCGCGAGTGCCCGTGTCCGCTTCATGCCGTCGTGAAATGCGATGGCGTTCACGACGGCGCAGACACTCTGTCCTGTGATCGGATAATCGCGCCCAATGTCTATCTCCGTCACAACAAAAGCCTATTTCTACCTCGGGCATTGCCTACCGTCACATCCTGCCTTCAGGGTGAGAATGATTATCTTACACGTGGTTTTCGCGGGGTACAAGCTCCCTCACTGAGGGGCGGGAGAACTCCAGTCAGCTATGTATAAAAGGTCAGCCAGTAAGGCACCCACCAGGGGAGTCCCGGTGGGGATCTACCGGGAGTTGTATACACACTAACTGTAAATAAACCAAAGTTCTTTGCTCTTACTTGGCGTGGACCTCCTGTGTCCTTATTGAACCTCCATCCACCTCTAACCCAACCCACCCCTTGTTGAAAGTCTCATGCGTCTTTCCATCGCCTTCAGGGTTAAAAAGCAGGTTCAGCTGGAAGGCAAGTGGGCAGAACGCGCTGGAGATTGACCCGACCTCTGACCCTGGGACCCCCACAAACCCAGGTCAGTCTCATTGCTGTGGGGGCACACACACAAGTGGGTAGTTCCTAACCCGGCAATGTTAGACAACAGGTGATAAAAACAGGTTGGTAGCCTGTTTCAGATTTGCCCCCCCCCCCCAATACCACCACCACCCCCACCATTTTTATCCGCCACCGGGAATAGTGGTGAATTGCAGAGGAAAGGGTTCACACCTCCATTGCCACCTTTGCTGAACAACCACCCAGTGGTCGCACAAGGATGATGGCGGAGAGGGAGTGGTTAGCAATGCCCCCCTCTCTGGGCCGGGAATAATGGAGTGGCACAAAGAATAAGTAAAATAATGGGCACAGAGGCATAAGGACAGTCTGGTGGAGCAGTGGGTGTCCCTGCCTCTGAGTCAGAAGCTCTCGGTTTGAGTCCCGCCCCAGGACTTGAAGGCCAAGGAAGGTGCGTCCATAACGCGGCCCGAACAGGTTGAGTGTCAACCTGCAAAATCCTTCCATCACATGGCAGTGACAGGAAGAATGAGCGGGGCAGATTCCTAGTCAGCCACATAATGGAAATATAGTCCACCATCACTATCTATAGTCCACCATCACTATCTATAGATCCAGGCTTTACCGTGCATCTAAAAATACATGCTTCCACAGCAACTCAAACTTCCTGAGTGATCTGTAACACAGCACCACGGTGATTACATTACTGGACCCGTGATCATAGAATCCCAACAGTGCAGAAGGAGGCCATTCGGCCCACTGAGTCTGCACCGTCCCCAGGAAAGAGCACCCTACGTAAGCCCACTCCCCCACCCTATTCCCGTTACCCAGTAATCTCACCTAGCCTTTTGGATTCTAAGGGGCAATTTAGCACGGCCAATCCACCCAACCTGCACATCTTTGGACTGTGGGAGGAAACCGGAGCGCCCGGAGAAAACCCACGCAGACACGGGGAGAACGTGCAATCTCCACACAGACGGTCACCCGAGGCCGGAATTGAACCTAGGTTCCTGACACTGTGAGGCAGTAGTGCTGACCACTGTGCTACCGTGCCACCCTGTAGCCTGGACTAATGATCCAGGAGACATGTATTCAAATCCCACCATGAGAGTTGGGGAACTTCAAGCTCAGATGTGAACTAAATTCGAAATAAAAGCTTTGTATCAGTAATAGCAGCGTGAAGCGACCAGATTGTCATTAATAGCCATGTTCTTCAGGGAGGGAAATTTGCCACCCTTACCTTGTCTGTCCAACAGTGATTCCAGACCCACGGTAATGTGTTAACTCTTTAACTGCCCTCTGAAATAGCCCAACTAGCCGCTCAGTTGTATCAAGACAACAAAGAAACACTTTAATCCAGCCGACTGCTATGGCTTTCTGCCATCTCCTCTTAGCAATGGGTAAGAAATACCAATCTTGTCAGCAATACCCACCATCCTGTGAATGAAGAATACAAAACCAGGTCCGAATCCAATCGATTTTCCCTTCCCACCAAACCCCTGGAAACATTTGAAGAGGTGGAGTGGAAGGAAATTCAGGTTAGAGAGGGGCTTCTGGTAGATTTGTGTGGGTGAGGATCAATGAAGTTTAGGGCCGATCAATGAAGTTGCGATACAGATCTGTCATGGCGTAATCGAGTGAAGGAACAGGCTTGAGGGGCTGAATGAGCTGCTCAACAATGTGTTATTGGGACGAGGGAGGAGAATCAAAGACGTTGAGCTATCGGATGAAAAGAGAGAAAGCGAAGACAAGAACAGCGTGCAAAAGAGTGAAGAACTGAAACGCAGAGCGGGGTTTCCCGCCACCATCACAGCAGGGCAGGGCTGAAAAATGCGGCGATCTGTGCAACGCGTCCATTGGCGGGACTGGGAGGCACTACCAGTGGGACGGGGGGGGGGGGGGGGGGGGGGGGGGACGGTAAAATCCCGCTGGGGTGTCTCATATGATCTGAAGCACTGTGTTGCCATGGCTGCCCTTTGAACAAAGCCATGAACTAGACAGGAAGCAAAGCTGCAACAATCGACCGTTGAGATTCTGACCTCCGGGCGGCCTGGCTGCCCCATTCGCTCACTAGGTGTCGAAAGCTGCAATTCCAGATAAGTCCTTTTAAAAATGTTAAACCGTGCAGGGCTGTGACAGGACATGTCAACGCTATGGGGGGGGGGGGGGGGGGGGGGGGGGGGGTTACGTGCCCATTCTGCTGCACAGGTTACAGCACCAGAGAGTGGATATGTAACCTCTGACCCTAGCGGGTGCCGTGGCTAGCTTCTCTTAACCCTCTTAAAAGTTGCCGGGAGCTTAACAGACAGAGAACATTTACCCTCCTGAGGCTAATCCGTCATTCAATAGGATCATTGTTGATCCGTGGCCGAGCTTGATAGAGCCACCTTTGCATCATATACCTTTCGTTAACAACTATATATCAATCTCCGTTTTAACATCAGCAACCGATCTAACATCCATTGGCCTTTGCAGAGGGGAATTCCAAACTTCTGCCATCATTTCTCTGTAGGAATGTTTCCTACTTTCACTTCTGAAGGATTTGGATCTATTTTCTGGACTGCTTTCCCCAAAGAGCAGAAATACTTTCTCCACGTCTAACAGAACAGCTCCCCTTGAAATCTTTGATCAAGTTTTCGCTCAACCTTCTAATCTCTGGGCAAAAAAGAAAACCTTGGTCTCTTGGCTGCCGCAGGATTTATGGGATGCACATCTAAGTCCTGGTGACTCTCGATCAATATTCTGTGGGTCCATTCGAACAGTGTTTCACACCCAAAGCTCATGACACAGAGGCGGGGTCCCTACCCACTGCCATCATCACTCTAAGCGACGTATAGTTGAGGCAAACAAAAGAGATGGGGTTGGCCATCAGAAGATTACACGGCCTTGAACCCAATTTTATGGGCAGCACGGTAGCACAAGTGGATAGCACTGTGGCTTTACAGTGCCAGGGTCCCAGGTTCGATTCCTGGCTGGGTCACTGTCTGTGCAGAGTCTGCACCTTCACCCCATGTTTGCGTGGCCTGGGTGCTCCGGTTTCCTCCCACAGTCCAAAGATGCGCAGGTTAGGTGGATTGGCCATGATAAATTGCCCCTTAGTGACCAAAAACGTTAGGATGGTTAAGGGGATAGGGTGGAAGTGAGGGCTTAAGTGGGTCGGTGCAGACTCGATAGGCCGAATGGCCTCCTTCTGCATTCTATGTTCAAACTTTTTTGCCCAAAACCCCTTGTTGTTTTATAAATTTAGAGTAACCAATTTTATTTTTCCCCAATTAAGGGGCAATTTAGCGCGGCCAATCCACCTACCCTGCACATCTTTGGGTTGTGGGGGTGAAACCCACGCAGATACGGGGACAATGTGCAAACTTCACACAGGCAGTGACCCAGGGCCGGGATTCGAACCCGGGTCCTCAGCGCCGCAGTTCCAGTGCTAACCACTGCGCCACATGCCGCCCTCACCCAAAACCCATTTTTACCAACCGCCCGAACTTCACGACCCACCATTTTCACTTCCCTTTAATGTGGCAGGTGAGCTGCTCGGTCCTCACAATCTCACTCGCTCTGATATTCAATGTTACATTGCTGATGATTTAAGATCTCGCTGCATCCGTTGAAAAAAATCAGGACGTTTGTCCTTGAACTCGCCATGCATATTCTTCAAATGCCTTTGAAGTTTTCTGGGTCCTAAATTTCCATTTGCCCGTGCTTCCCTGCATCTAACACACATGGGCTCTGCCTCCTGATTTACAGTGGCACAATTAATAACCCACATTTCAAGTCATGATCCTAATGCTGCTTTGTTCCTGTTTTCAGATTCTTCTACATCAGCTGTTCACCAGAGGCCCTGGAGCTCACACCAGCCCTGCCGGCAGCTTCAAAATGGAGGAATATCTCTTGCGCCCAGAGCAAGTGACATCAGTCTATGGGGTGCGATGCCCTGCTCTCTGCCGTCTCTCCAAGCGTGAAGACTCCAGCGATTTAACGTAATAATCTGCTCCTGGGTCAGTGCGCTGACCTCAGGAGAAGAACAAAGAGAACAAAGAAAATTACAGCACAGGAACAGGCCCTTCGGCCCTCCCAGCCGTTCTGCCCCGCTGGGCTCCGGGCCTGCACAGCCAGCATTTTTAAAAAGCCGGTCGCGCCGTTGGGCGCTGCTTTCCGCGATCGGGAACATCTCGAGGTATGGCCTCGCAGTCGGCAATGCAGCGACGCGAGGCCCTGCAACCCACCCGACAGGCCCCCCCCCCCCGACGCACCAGCGGGTCGCAACCCCAGATTTGAAAATGACTGTGTTAGAATGACGGTATGAAATGTTCCTCAGTGTTAGTGCGCACAACCACGAGTCAGATGGTTGCAGGTTCAAACCTCGCTTGATGCTTATTAGGGCACGGCATTTGAGCACAATAATTCATGTTTTGACTCAGATAGTAGTTTTCTCATCTCTTGTGAATTTAAGTACAACTGCAGAGACGTGAGCATGTGTTCTAGACTGTCACCCCAGTGCATTACTGAGGGAGTGTTGTTCTGTCAGAAGTGGGCAGCACGGTGGAACAGTGGGTAGCATTGCTGCCTCACAGCGCCAGGGACCCTGGTCGATTCCAGTCTGGGGTCACAGTCTGTGCGGAGTCTGCAGGTTCTCCCCGTGTCTGGGTGGGTTTCCTCTGGGTGCTCCGGTTTCCTCCCACAGTCCAAAGCTGTGCAGGTTGGGTGGATTGGCCATGATAAATTACCCCTTAGTGTCCAAACATCTGCAGGTTAGGTTGGGTTATGGGGATAGGACAGGGGTGGAGGCCTAGGTAGGGTGCTCTTTCAGAGGGTTAGTGCAGACCCGATGGGCTGAATGGCCTCCTTCTCCACTGTAGGGATTCTATGAAGTGCAGTCTCGGCACGGCCTGCCCTCCCTGGCAGACGTTAAATATTCCACGGCACTATTTGGAGAGAAGGGAACCTTTCCCTGGTGTTCTGACCAATATCTCACCAAAAGTACACAGATTATTGGATTACTATCACATCGTTATTTGCGGTATATTCAGATTCAGTGTTCTGAAAAGGAGTGGAAGAGCCATTGTTGGTTACTCCAATGACAGCACAGGTGAAAGAAGGCTTCTCAAAAAGTGACGCCACATTATAATTGGTTGGATCCTTTCTGGAATCATTGCTTCAAGGTTGGGACAAGTTGTGGAAAGGGGCCCAGTTCTGATCGCGCCTCGGGGCCACTGTGTGATCCAGGCGTTGGAATGTGCCCTGCCTGTGCCCACCGCCAGTGACCTTGTGAAGTTTACGAGTCAGGGATGGGCCTCTGATGACGTGGGGCAGCTTCCTGTCAAAGGCTGGAAAATTACAGAACTAGCAAAGGGAATAGTTCAAAACCTTCTACCCTCTTCACTTTCCTAACCTCCCCCCTCCCCCCTTCCCTGGCCAGTTTAAATTCCTCCCCATAAAATTCCGCTCATCTCAGGGCTTCAAATCGCAATCCTGCCCTTTACCCTCCCATTGGCCTGGCTTCTAACCCAGTGAAACGGGGGCTACTGAATCCAACTGAGCATTAGGATGTAGGAGAGGGGCCTAAACATGAGGCCAAATCTAGCTCCATTTCCTAACCTTGAGGGGGGTCAATAAAGTCTCTGTTCCCTTAAGTTTAACCATTATGGAAGTTTGCTACACAGGAACTTACTGGCGTGCCTGTCGATATTTACACCCATTATGTATCAACCTTGATGAAATGTTTTTTAGACGCTGTTACCAACGTATTGAAGTTAGGCCAATGTCATGGTGTACACATCTTGTATACCTTAAAGGGCTTTTGACCATAAACATATCCTGAATAATGGACTGTACAATGGAAGAAATCACTGGAGCATTTATATGTTTCACTTATTTCATCAACGTTATATGCCATGATTGACATTCCCAACATTCCCAATTATAATTAAAGGTTGCTGTGGCGTGGCACGGATGGAATTCTGGGAATAGTCTGCTGGTCTCCTTTCCAAAATGGTTACCGTGGGAAACAAAAGGGAAACGGAAAGAGGAAAGACTTGCATTTGTATGGCACCTTCCACGACCCAAAGTGCTTCGGATAGTCTGCTAGTCCAGAGTCGCCTTACTAAAATGTAACCACGCCAAAGTTGGGAAAGAAAAAGAGGAAAATAATGATAATAATCATGATAATCTTTTATTATTGTCATAATTATAATAATAATAATCTTTTTGTCACAAGTAGGTTGACATTAACACTGCAATGAAGTTACTGTGAAAAGCCTCTAGTCGCCACATTCCGGCGCCTGTTCGGGTACACTGAGAGAGAATTCAGAATATCCAATTCACCTAACAAGCACGTCTTTCTGGACTTGTGGGAGGAAACCGGAGCACCCAGAAGGAAACCTACGCAGACACGGGGAGAACGTGCAGACTCTGCACAGGCAGTAAGTCTAGCCGGGAATCGAACCGGGGACCCTGGCGCTGTGAACCAACAGTGCTACTGTGCCATTTCACGCCAAGTTAGGAAACTACAGTCTGGACAAGCAGATTGAATAGTGAGCTGCGGTGATATGAATGGACAAAGTTAAAGTGTTTCTACAAAATTCTGCCGCTCGCGATTTGAACTTGGCCGAGTTGGGAGGGCCTTTACTGAAATTGTGGACAGAGTAATGACATGCGATCGTTCTTGGAATAATATGCAGTGCATTTCAAACAAAGTCATCACAGCCGGGTCCTTCGTAGCTTTGGTTATCTTTGTTTCTTGGGTCTGATTTGGTTGTTTTTTTTTCTCTTTGTTTTCACGAAAGCAGCGATTTACATGCATGCCTTGCCTTAGCCAGTATCACTCAATGCCCCGCCAGCATTTTCAAACCAATTGACTTGAGGGTGAAGAAGTTTGCAATCAACCACCATTGCAGCAAGTGAGAGATTGTGAGGTTGAAGTTCCCACTGGGTCACTGCTTTTAACAGCGCATTTCATCAGAAACCAGCTGAATCAGCACAAACAATTGGGGAAACCAAACCGGAAATTAGCGTGATTAAGTTTTCGCACTTGATTTACAGTTTTTTTTAAAAACCACACTAAAATCTGGCCTGGGTTACAAAAGTAAAAATACCCCCACGTAATCACCATTGCAAGTTTCAATGAAGCGTATTCATTTGCGAGTCTTTTGAGGAGGCCTTTAAAAGCTAAACTTCCTGCTCCTGGCCCAAAAGCACAATTTTGTGCCTTTACAAGGTTTTTAAGTATTACACTTTTAAAAAATTTACTGAGAAATTGACTACCATCCTCCAATGAAACTGCTGAGGGCTTCTGTATGGTTCCTTTTTTGAAGTCATTTCGAGTTATTCAAAATCAGGTTTCTCACAGGTGGCTTTTATTTTCCATTGACTTGGAAAAGCTTGCCAAGATATTTAATTCAAAAACCAAGTAAAGCAAAAGGTGAATTGAGGAAACGGGTCCCCTGCTGGAGCTACTGCCGGAGGATCATCAATTCGCTGAAAGGCGCACTTTGATCTGCCGAAACCTGTTGGTCACCCAGAGCAAAGACTGGACCCTGACCGAGCGTTGCACATTTCCAAAGGCCAGGACAACGTGCTGGAGGGACGCCGTGCAACTTGGGCCACCCGCCACAGAGGCACAAAGGGGGAAGGTCTAAGACCTTTTGGCCAGTGAACTGAGGGACTGGGAATCGTATATCATAGAATTTACAGTGCAGAAGGAGGCCATTCGGCCCATCGAGTCTGCACCGGCTCTTGGAAAGAGCACCCGACCCAAGGTCAACACCTCCACCCTAGCCCCATAACCCAGTAACCCCACCCAACACTAAGGGCAATTTATCATGGCCAATCCACCTAACCTGCACATCTTTGGACTGTGGGAGGAAACCGGAGCACCCGGAGGAAACCCACGCACACACGGGGAGGATGTGCAGACTCCGCACAGACAGTGACCCAGCCGGGAACCGAACCTGGGACCCTGGAGCTGTGAAGCGATTGTGCTATCCACAATGCTACCGTGCATTGGAGGTATAGAACTCCGTTGGACTGTATGACTCAGATTGCATCTATAAAGTGAATATTAAATGTGTCCCAATTGTGTTGAAGCGCCTCAGAGTGCAACTTGATCGATGTGGAAAACTTTCACTTTCTGTGATGGCCAATTTGGAACGTTTGGAATGTGCTGTCAGAAAATCCTACTCCATCTCCAATCCTCCTACCATCTCAACCTCCTCAATAACAGCAACTTTTAACAAACTAAATTAAAGGAAAGATAAGCCAAATTCATTTCATCCTGTCCTCAAATTTTAAGCTGCTGACTCATGTTATCCCCTAAGCTCCACGTCCCCCCCCCCCCCCCCCCCCCCCCATCACCAATTCGACAAACTCACCCTCTGCCTCACTGTGTCGGAAGCGTCAGGACATTCCCTGGGTCATTCTACCCCAAGATATCAAAGCCCCCTCAATAGCCTTGGCGTTCCCTTCCTCCTGTAGCCTGCAGGCAGTTAAAATCCCAAACTTGGTGCCCTCCTCGTCATTGCTTCCCGATGTGTGGTCTTCAGCTCAACCTTGCTGGAGCCCCAGTCCTTGATCCAGGTTTCTCGATTAATGCTGGGGAAGGTTTATCTGAAATGCTGTAGATAATAAACAGAGCTTAAAAACGCCAGGTGTTGCAAATAGATTACTGCAAGGCAAATAAGCAAATAGTCTTCGTTAAAATTATTGATATCTCACAGCTAAAATTATAGTAACACAGCATTGTCAATTCATTGATGATGATTTCAGGCATTTGTGATTCTACGGCAGAAGTTATGGTGAATATTTCAGGCTGAGACTTAATGTGATGGGTTGTTTCATAAATAAGACAAAAATACTTCTGTGTGACATGCTGGCACCAGGAAAGTCAAGACGAATTGTCCATTAGAGTGGAAGAAAGATTAAACCTGACAACTGAGGCGTATCTGTTTCCTTCTTCAAACGGCTATTTTGGAACGAGCTGGGGTGTCTCCAGCCAGCCCTGAACATGATTTACATGCTGCCATGTCTGAAGATGGATCGGCCCTTCTTCAGGGAAGTTCAACTTCTGACCCAATTTGGTCCAGCTCTCATGGCCTCTTTCTTTCTTTCGTTCTTTCTCTCTCACATTAGGACTGACACGGCAAATATTTTTATTCCCCCAGTTCTGCGACATGCTCAATCCAGCTGTCTCAAACATGCTCAGCCCCTCTCTCTCACATAGGTTCTCACACTCAATCCATCGTCTAAGTGCGACACTCACACACACATAGTTTCTCCATCTTTCATGCGCGCTGATATAGACCCTCAGTTCATCTCTCTTTATCAACATACTTGCACACAAATCTTCCTTAACCTACACGTATTCCATCCACAGGGTCAATTCTTGCTCCTCTCCATTTTCAGAGGCGCCCATTTGGTCTATCCTTGACAAATGTGTTGATGGTCCCTCTCTCACATTGTGTAAACAAAGCTTTGGGAAGTATTTTTTATCTAACCCAAGAGGCACATGGATGAGCTGAGAAAGATTGCATAGCGGACTATCTGATAGCTCCCGAGAAAGAAAAGGTAATTTGTAGTTGTGGCTGAATGGTTAAGACGATGGACTAGAAATCCATTGGGGTTTCTCCGCGTACGTTTGAATCCTGCTTACTACGTGTCTTGCTTTTGTGGGCAGCACGGTAACACAGTGGTTAGCACCGTTGCTTCACAGTGCCAGGGTCCCAGGTACGATTCCCAGCTTGGGTCACCGGCTGCGTGGAGTCTGCACGTTCTCCCCGTGTCTGCGTGGGTTTCCTCCGGGTGCTCTGGTTTCCACCCGCAAGTCCCGAGAGACGTGCTTATTAGGTGAATTGGACATTCTGAATTCTCTCTCCGTGTACCCAAACAGGCGCCGGAGTGTGGCGACTCGGGGCTTTTCACAGTAACTTCATTGCAGTGTTAATGTAAGCCTACTTGTGACAATAAAGATTATCAAAAACTATTATTAAATGAATTTGTGACATGTGGCAGGTGGAATATCAAACATCTCTCTCCAAGCACTGTATGGGAAAACCAGGGCAGGTTAGCTATCTCTCTGGTGCCTTTTCTACCTTAGGCACTCCTGGACCACTCTTCACCCTCTGAGAGTAACAGCTGTGACCAAACCTTGGGCAATCATGGGAATTACTAATTATCATTTGGAATTACTAAGTTCCAGTTGGAATCAACTGGCTTGGTTTCAGCTTTGTCTCTGATGTGCTCTTTCCCAGATCATTCTTTGATTCAAATTCTCCTCCTTCATTCTATGGTCCTCACGTGTACAGGTGCACCCATTTTGAGAAGCAGCCACATCTCCCACGCCACTCATTCAGATGCCAACTGGCCTTCCCCCCCCTACTCTTTACTTCTTCCATCGCTATGGATGGGGCGTGAGCTCGGTGAGGGGCGTGGGGGTGGAGAGGTAGTGGAGGGGGCAAAGCTATTGAGAATCTTGAGAGGAACTAACTTCTCAGGAGTTTAAGGCTTGTGAAAAATGGATGAGCCATGGAGGAATGTGTCTGGCTTCATATTTGAAGGAAGAATCCAGTGTTGTACTGACACCCTGTGGAAAGTGAATGTAATTGTTCTCTTCATGTCTCCACAGGTTGAATTCAAAAAGTTTCTCTACAGTATTGGACTGTCAACGCCTTCGCCCCTCGATCACCCCTGTTGCTGAGTGACAGGAACCTTGTTTTTCTTTTACGGGATAATGTCATCGGTGGTAAGACCAACATTGTTGCACGTCCTATGTTATTCTCTAAGTCTGAATAAAGATTGTAGACTTCTAGTTAACACAAATACTTTATTCAGTAGGTTCGTTCTGTCTCCAGAGCTCAACCAGACGTTATACAGTCAAGAGGCAAAACAAGAGAAGCTAGGGTAAGCTGCCTGTGCTGAGCTGTCTCTGTCTGCTGCTGCTCACTAACCCCGTGCTTCTAAAAGAGGCGGATCCTCTCTTGGGTCTGACCCTTTGTACCCGCCTCTGGTGCTGCCCTCTAGTGATGCTGTGGCTGTTACATCTGTGCTGTAGTCCCTGGTGTATGGGCAGATGTACAGATCACTACATCCCCCCCTTTTTATTTGACATTGATTCATTGCCACAGGAAGTAGTTGATGCTAAAACTTTGAATATATTCAAGAGGCGGCTGGATATAGCACTTGAGGAGAATGGGATCAAAGGCTATGGGGAGAAAGCAGGATTAGGCTATTGAGTTGGATGATCAGCCATGATCGTGATGAATGTCAGAGCAGGTTCGAAGGGCCAAAAGGCCTCCTGCTCCTATCTTCTATGTATCTATGACATGCTTTCTGTGCTGGTTTCAAGAAAACTGATTACAGATGACGATGTGAGATCAGGGAGTTTCATTACCTCCGGATAGTTTGAGTAATAATCCATGATCAGGACGTAATCATGACCTGTGGCATGAAATAGGTCGATGCCCACTTTTGTCCACGGCGATGTGAGTTTGTGTTGCTGCAGTGGTTCTTTGCACTGCACGGATTGATGTTTTTGACATGTGTCACATGTCATGACCATGTCAGTGATGTCTTGGGTCATGCCGAGCCAGTACACAGCCTGTCGTGCTCGCCTTTTGCATTTTTCGATTCCGCGATGGCCTTCATGAATCTTGCGTAGCATCTCAGCGCATAGAGTGGACGGAATGACAATCTGCGCATTGTGTAGCAGGAGGCCATCAACCTCAGTCAGCTCTGACTTGACATTTCGATATTGTGGACGTTGCCCCCCTCGTCCAACCATGCTGGAGTAGGTACAGCACTCTCCGTAAGGTTGCGTCTTTCTGCATCTCCTGTCAAATTAGTCGGAGCTTCTCATCAGAAGCAGGAAGATTTTCCGTGCATAGCTGTGTTTGGGCCTCGATTTCTCTGATGATTGCTGGTGGTGAGCTGTCTGTGTCGATTGATCTGGGCAGTGCGTCGGCAATGGCGAGGTCTTTTCCCGGGGTGTAGACTAGGGTGAAGTCATACCTGCGCAGCTTCGTCATGAAGCGTTGCAGACGAGGTGTCATGTCGTTCAGATCCTTGTCTATGATGTGGACTAATGGTCTGTGGTCTGTTTCCATATGAATGTGGGAAGGCTGTATACGTCGTCGTGGAACTTCAGAATCCCCGTGAGGAGTCCGAGACATTCTTTCTCGATTTGTGCATATCTGCACTCTGTGGCAGTCATGGCCCTGGATGCGTTTGCCACTGGGACCCAGTCAGATTGGACGTTCTGTTGGAGAAGAACGGGGCCAATCCCGTCCTGGCTGGCGTCAGTGGAGTTCTTGGTGTGTCTGGTTGTGTCGAAGAAGGCAAGGGTCGGTGCCTTCGTCAGTTGCTGTTTGAGATCCACCCATTCATTCTGGTGACGTTGTGTCCACTCAAAATCAGTGGTCTTCCGCATGAGGTTGCGTAAGGCTGCTGTCCTGGTGGACAGATTTGGGATGAACTTGCCCAGGAAATTGATGAAGCCCAGAAATCGTAACACTGCCTTCTTGTCGTGTGGCGTCTTTATGGTCCGTACTGCAGCAATATTCACCTCATCTGGGCTGACACCCTGAGATGATATGGAGTCGCCCAAAAAGGTTACAGACGCCTGTGCAAATGTGCACTTTGCTGGGTTCAGTTTCAGACCGTATTGATGGATACTTTGAAACACCTTCTTTGGGCGACAGAAGTGGTCTTCTTCTGTGGTGGACCACATGATTATGACGTCCACATAGACTCTGACACCATTGATGCCCTCTGACATTTGCTCCATTATGCTGTGGAATATCTCTGATGCAGAGATTATGCCAAAGGGCATGCGATTGAAGCAGAAACGTCCAAATGGCATGTTGAACGCGCACAGCAATCTGTTTGAGTCATCGAGCTGTATCTGCTAAAATCCCTGTGAGGTGTCGAGTTTGTTGAAGATGCGAACATTCGCCATCTCGGACGTGATCTCTGCACACTTGGGGATGGGATAGTGCTCCGTGCGAATGTTCTGGTTTAGCTCCTTTGGGTCTATGCAGATGCAAAGATCTCCAGAAGGCTTCTTGACACAGACAATAGAACTGACCCAGTCCGTTGGCTGCGTGACTCGCGATATGTTGCCTTGTGACTGCAGTCTTTCGAGTTCAGATTTCAACTTCTCTCGTAGCGGAGCTGGAACCCTCCTGGGCGGCTGAATGACGGGTTTTGCCGTCTGCTTCCAGCAGAATCTTGTATTGGCAGGGTAGGGTGCCCATGCCTTTAAATACGTCGGGGTACTCTTGCACCATGCGGTGGATTTCATCTTCCAGGACTGATGGATTTTGAGTGTGCATGTAGATGCGTTGTACCAGCCACAAATCTTCGCAGGCCTGAGCGCCGAGCAGTGAGGATTTATCGTTGTCCACGATCTCGAATCGTAGCTGCTTGCGTATCGTCTGGTTGTCCACTTGGAGATGGCATGATCCCTTTGAGGCGATCTGATTGCCATTGTAGTCCTTCAGCCTACATGCAGCGGGTATCATTTCATGGTTTCCTGGAATCGAGTGGAGATCTTTGCTAGTGAGGAGGTTGGCTGAGGCCCCAGTGTCAAGCTCGAACACTGACGGAAAGTAGTTGACTTGCACAGTTGCAGTCCACTCAGTGCTGGAGTCAATGCTGTTGACCGGTTGAGGCGTGGTGATCGCTGCGCAAGGTTCCTCAATTCTTTCAATCGTGTCCATGACAAGCGTGTTGTAGCAGGCGAGGTTGTCCTCGTCTGAGGAATAATCACCATTTTTTTTTGTCCTCTGTTGATTCTCCATTTCTTATGTTGAAGTTCACGTGTTTTTGTCTTGTGGTTCTCATTTGCAGTGCAGCTCTGCACTGTGAGGCAAAGTGGTTGTGTTTTCCACATTTTAAACACCGTTTGCCTGAAGCCGGACATTGCCCTTTTAAGTGGGTGTGGCCACAGCGGTGACACGTCATGACGCTGTCTCTCCATGCTTGCGCATGCGCAGTAGGCTGTCCGTCCATTTCAAATTTTCCGGCGAACTGCGCATGCGCACGCCCCGCAACCTGGTGCGCGCGCGCGGGATTACCGAGGTCGGAGTGCTTTCCGGATGCCCCGGGGCCACCATCTTAACTGGTTCGACCTCGTGGTGAAGGCTTTGCTCCCGGTAAGCAAATTCTTCATACTCTTCTTTTTTTTCTTTTTAAAAAAAATAAATTTAGATTACCCAATTATTTTTTCCAATTAAGGGGCAATTTAGTGTGGCCAATCCACCTACTCTGCACATTTTTGGGTTGTGGGGGCGAAACCCACGCAGACACGGGGAGAATGTGCAAACTCCACACGGACAGTGACCCAGAGCCGGGGTCGCACCTGGGACCTCGGCGCCGTGAGGCGGTTGTGCTAACCACTAGGCCACCGTGCTGCCCATACTCTTCTTTTTTTAATAAATGTTTTTTATTCAGTTTTCATGTTTTATATTGAACAAATTACAAATTGTTAGAGAGAGAGAAGAAAAAAAAAGAACACGCAAAAATTAACATATATATTTACAGGTAAGCATCTTCGTAATAATAACTGTGGCCGCCCCCCTTTAGCCGGCATACATATTTTACATTCCCCAATATGGCCGAGGCACATGTTTATAGGCATTTATTTACAGTTTGGTTTTGGGCCTTAGCTTGCCATCAAACCCCCATAACGAACCCGTAGCCCCCCCCCCCCCCCCCCCCCCTCCGCCCGGCAACCTTCTCCCGATTCCCATCCATTTTCCCCTGATTCTTGGCCACCCGACTATTCTTCCTCTTGTTCATTGGCCACAAATAGGTCCCGGAACAGTTGCATGAATGGCTCCCACGTTCTGTGGAAGCCGTCGTCTGACCCTCGGATGGCGAATTTGATTTTCTCCATTTGGAGAGATTCCGAGAGGTCGGACAGCCAGTCTGCAGCTCTGGGCGGTGCTGCTGACCGCCAGCCAAACAGGATTCTACGGCGGGCGATCAGGGAGGCAAAGGCAAGGGCATCCGCCCTCCTCCCCAGGAATAGATCTGGCTGTTCTGAAACCCCGAAGACCGCCACTATCGGGCATGGCTCCACCCTCACCCCCACCACTTTGAACATAGCCTCGAAGAAGGCTGTCCATTACTCCACAAGTCTGGGGCAAGACCAGAACATGTGGGCGTGGTTGGCCGGGCCTCTTTGGCACTGTTCGCATCTGTCCTCCACCTCCGGGAAGAACCTGCTCATACGGTTAAGTGGGCTCTATGTACCACTTTTAGTTGCGTCAGGCTGAGCCTTGCGCACATGGAGGTGGAGTTGACCCTATGTAGTGCTTCGCTCCAGAGTCCCCACCCTATCTCCATCCCCAGGTCGTGCTCCCATTTCCTTCTTGTTGCGTCCAGTACGGTGATGTCCCTTTCTACCAGTAGGTCATACAAGTCGCTACAGTTCCCTTTCTCTAGGATACTTGCGTCCAGTAGGTCTTCCAGTAGTGGCTGTCGTGGTAGTTGTGGGTACGTCCTTGTCTCCTTTTGTAGGAGGTTTTTGAGCTGGAGGTACCGCAGCTCGTTCCCCCCAGCTAGCCGAAATTTCTCTGTCAGTTCGTCCAGTGTTGCGATCCTGTCGTCCGTGTATAGGTCCCTGACTGTCAGTGTCCCCCCGTCCTGCCTCCACCTTTTGAAGGTGGCGTCAGTCAGTGCTGGTGTGAACCTATGGTTGTTGCAGATGGGAGCCTTGTCCGACATTTTGTACAGGCCAAATTGCTGCCGCAGTTGGTTCCAGGATTGGAGGGTGGCTGTCACCATTGGGCTGCTGGAGTGTTTTTTGGGTGGGGATGGGAGTGCTGCCGTGGCGAGGGCCCGGAGGGAGGTCCCCATGCAGGAGGCCTCCTCCCGGCTTCTGGCTCCTGGATCCATCCCCTTACTCGCTCAGCTGTTGCTGCCCAGTGGTAGAATTGTAGATTCGGGAGAGCTAGCCCCCCCCCCCTGGATTTTGTTTGTGGTAGGACCTTCTTTGGGATCCTAGCATTTTTACCCCCCCATACGAACGCCATGATAAGTTTGTCCAGCGCTTTGAAAAAGGCCTTGGGGATGTAGATCGGAATGGATCTAAACAGGAAGAGGAACCTGGGCAGTACGTTCATTTTGATCGTCTGGACTCTCCCCGCGAGGGAGAGCGGGAGTGTGTTCCATCTTTGCAGGTCCTTTTTTACTTCCTCCGTCAGGCTGGTGAGGTTCCATTTGTGGATCCCTTTCCAGTCATGGGCTATTTGGATCCCCAGGTAGCGGAATTTATGTCGGGCTTGTTTGAACGGCAGCCCCTTTAGTGCACCCCCCCCCCCCCCCCCGCCCCCGCCCCCCTTGCTGGTGTACTGGGAAGATCTCGCTTTTGCTCATGTCGAGTTTGTAGCCCAAGAAGGCTCCAAACTCTTTCAGGAGCGCGATGATTCCGTCCATGCTGCTTTGTGGGTCCGAGATGTAGAGGAGCAGATCATCTGCATAGAGTGAGACTCTGCTCTCTGCCTCCCCTTCGGATCCCCCTCCAATTTTTTGCTGCCCTGAGCGCGATTGCTAGTGGTTCGATTGTTAGTGCGAACAGCAGCGGGGACAGTGGGCATCCTTGTCTGGTGCCCCTGTGCAGCTGGAAGTATTGGGAGTTGGTATTGTTGGTCCGTACACTCGCCATGGGAGCGTTGTATAGGAGCTTTACCCAAGCGGTGAACCCTGTTCCAAGCCCGAACCGCTCCAGTACCTCTATGAGGTATTTCCATTCGACTCTGTCGAAGGCCTTTTCTGCGTCCAGGGAGACGATCACCTCTTGTGTTCTCTCCCCGGAGGGGGTCATTATTACGTTCAGCAGGCGCCTGATGTTCGAGGTGAGCTGTCTACCTTTGACGAAGCCCATCTGGTCCTCTGTGACCACCTCAGGTACACAGTCTTCTAGCCTTTTGGCTAGGATTTTGGCCAGTATTTTGGCGTCTGCGTTCAGCAGAGATATGGGTCTGTATGACCCACATTCCGTTGGGTCTTTGGCTTTCTTAGGTATCAGCGAGATTGAGGCCTGTGCTAACGTGGGTGGCAGTGTGCCCCGAGCTAGCGAGTCTGTGAACATCTCCCACAGGTGCGGGGCCAGCGCTGTCGCAAATTTTTTGTAGAAGTCCGCCGGGAATCCGTCTGGTCCCGGTGCCTTCCCCGTCTGCATGGAGCTAATGCTGTCCATGATCTCTCCCAGTGCTAGTGGTGCTTCCAGGTCCCATTTCCTGCCCTCTCCCACGACTGGTATGTCCAGTCCATCAAGGAACCGGTTCATCCCAGCCTTCCCCGTTGGGGGCTCTGAGGTGTACAGCTCTTGGTAGAAGGCCTTGAAGGTTTTGTTAATCCTCTCTGGTTCTGTTTCCAACGTGCCTCTGGTACCCCTGATTTGCGCAATCTCTCTGGTGGCTGCCTGCTTTCTCAGCTGGTGTTCCAACAGGCGGCTGGCTTTGTCTCCGTGTTCGTACAGGGTCCCGCGCGCCTGGCGGAGTTGGTGCACTGCTTTCCTGGTGGAGAGCAGGTCAAAGTTCCTTTGTAGTTCTTTTCTCTCCGCCAGGGGCTCTACGGTCGGGGCCTCGGAGTATTTACGGTCTACCTCCAGTATGGAGTCGACCAGCTTCTGCCTAGCCACCCTTTCCTCCCTATCTCTTTGTGCTTTGAAGGCAATGATTTCCCCTCTTAGTACGGCCTTAAGCGCTTCCCAGAACGTGAAGGATGATACCTCCCCGTTTTGGTTGTTCTCTGTGTACTCCGCTATGGCCCGCGCTATCCTTTCGCTGAAGGCCTTGTCAGCTAGTAAGGCACCGTCCAGCCTCCATGTGGGGCGCTGGGCCCTTCCCGTCTCCAGCCGCACGTCCATGTAGTGTGGAGCGTGGTCTGATATTTCATACTCTTCTTTACTTTTCTCATGTATAGAGCATTTTTGCATAACCATTTCCAGGGTTAGGTCTTTGCATTTTAACAACCATTTTCTGAGTCCTTCATCAGATATGACATTTACTGTTTAGTCTCTGATGAGGGAATCACGCAAGATTTCATAGTTGCAGATCTGAGCCAGCAACTTTCAATCTGTTGCAAAACTATTGAAAGATTCTCCAGGTTTCTGCAGACACCTGGGAAACTTGAATCTTTCAAAGATTTCATTTACTCCAGATTGGCAGTGTTCTTCAAATTTTTTTACTATTATTTCCAGCTTGCCCCTGACCTCCCTTTCCGGGTAAGTGAAGCAATTATATATTTCTAATGCCTGTGGCCCTGCCAGGGATAAAAGCAAGGCTATTTTTCTGGCATCAGATGCAGTGGTCAGATCCTTAGCTTCCAGATCGTTATGAAACTGTTGTATGAAAAGTTTCCAATTGGGATGAATATTACCGGTGGTTTTGAGCAGGCATGGAGCTTGAATTGGGTCCATCTTGCCGATTGGTCTTCGAAGGGTCCGAATGCTGCGAAGCCTTCCTTAGTTGAATGTCCGGTGAAAGTTTTTCTTCTCTTGATGGTGTCTAGCTTGTTTTTCTGAAATCACACCTGGTACCATGTGTTATTCTCTAAGACTGAATAAAGATTGTAGACTTCCTGTTAACACAAATACTGTATTCAGTAGGTTCGTTCTGTCTCCAGAGCTCAACCAGACGTAATATAGTAAAGAGGCAAAACAAGAGAAGCGAAGGCAAACTGCCTGTGCTGAGCTGTCTCTGTCTGCTGCTGCTCACTAACCCTGTGCTTCTAAAAGAGGAGGATCCTCCCTTGGGTCTGACCCTTTATACCCGCCCCTGGTGCTGCCCTCTAGTGATGCTGTGGCTGTTACATCTGTGCTGTAGTCCCCGGTGTATGGGCAGATGTACAGATCACTGCACGTCCCTGTCTACCTTGAACTGAATAGCCTGTTGGGCCATTTCGGAGGACAGGTACGAGTCAGCCACATTGCTGTGGAAGCGGAGTTAAATGTAGATTTCCTCCTGCAGAATCTCTACAGCGACCTAAAAGTCACTAATGAACCGGATGAGTTTTTACAGCACTTGATGGTTGCAATTCCGGATTTATTCACTGAACTTAAATTCTGCCAGTTTGTGATATCACACCCTGCCTCCCCCTCCCCCAAAGAATTAGGCTATATTGTATTATTAGTCCAGTTACCACTGCACCACATGGCTCCATCACTGCTGGCTTTACAAAGAGAGAACCCATTGTCACCCATTATCCAGTCACTGCTGGTTCCGTTGTAGAAAGATCGGGATTACAGGATTTCGCCCTGCACCTTTCCCTCCTGTGCGGGGAAAATAGAGAGGGTGAAGAAGGGTAGGGGGTGGGGTGGGGTGGTGGGAAAAGGTCTTCTTCTCTGTTTCATTCCTTGCCAGGACCAGAAAACCTCAGAACTCCTTATCTCTCCCATTTTCCCATCTCTCCCTGCGTTCTTGTCTCTGAGTCCACAAATTCGAATCTCACTCATGAGAGTTAAGCACACGGTCTCGACTGGGACTCTCGTCAGTATTGAGTGAGTGCTGCATTGTCAGTGGGACGTTGTCAGTCTGTGAGATGAGATGTTAGATTAAAGCCTCCATCTCCCCTCTCAGGTAGATGCAAAAGATCCCATGGCACTATTTCCAAGGAGTTCAGAGGAGTTATCCCCAAAGCCCTGCACAATATTTACCTCTCAATCGACATCACAATGCAGAACAGAAGACAAATGAAGAGGTGCCTGAAATGGCAACAGCCAAAAGAACCCTAAAAAAAGTGACATCCAGAAATGGAGGCGTCGGTATTTTGACCATTTGATCAGAGCTGAAAAGCTTCAGCGGTCTCTTGTCGAGAACAATGTGGAGGGCAGCAGAAAGTGGGGTTGTCCCTGGCCTAGTTGGCCAGTGGACATCACAGAGCTGCTGCAGACGAGCTACAGTGGATGTGTGAGGATGGCGCAAGATGGACAAGTGAGACACACATCTCCTGACAGGAGCAGCTATAAGCGTCGCCACCAAGCTGCCTGTTGTGTCCCCGCCATTGAATCAATGACCACACTCCAAAACGCACGCCATTGGCTCCAAATCACCATGTGACGCCCTGCGGTTGCGAAAGCTGCTACATAAATGCAAATTCCTTCTTCATCCTATCCTACAATCTTCAGACTTGAAACCCAAGCCTGGCCTTGTCTAACCGTTATCTCTTGATTGATGTCATTGCTTCGCCTACGCTTTTGAACCTTGGTGGTGTCTCTCTGTATGGAGGTTTTCTCCCTTAGAACACAATTAACCACCAGCTAAATCAATAAAGGGGAGTAAGTATATTGCGTGGGATCCTTTCATACTTAGAACACAGCGTCCAAACTAACAGCTGTTGAAACTGACAATGCTCCCTTGTGGTTCAAGTCCTCGCTCACTCCCCTCGTTGACACAGACCAGTTCTTTGTAGTGTCCAGCATTCCTATTAGGATTTGGAACAGGTAAATGTTGGTACTTAAATCACATCTGAAAGGCAAGATCTCCTTTCACGGAATGCGAGCGATTCCAAATAACAACTTCTCGGATGCCGGACAAATAACCCCAGCACTTTGGTCATCTCCGAAAGCCAATAAAAAAAAGGTGGAAATGTTAAGTACCCTCTTAAAACATCATGGTAATGGAAGTTCTGGCAGTACTTTGTGTTGAGTGCACGCATCTTGTGGATTGTTAAATCTATCCGCAGTATCCTGTTTAACTTCAGTCGTGCTGTAATCTCATCGGAATTCATTTGGGCTTCAGACAGATTTCTGATTCCAACTTCGCATTGTCCGCAATTTTTTCAACTCCTCAAACCATGAGTGCAGGCGTGCACGGTAGTAATGTGACTGGAGTAATATTCCCGAGGTCCGGATTAATGCTCCGATGTGAGCTCAGATTCCCCCTTTGGCAGGTTGAAGCGGCATGTGGGGGGGAGGGTTTAAATTCAATTAATTTGTCTCATCAACAGCGATCGTGAGACTACTGGAGTGTCGTGACATCTGATTCGTTAATGTTCCTTTGGGGAGGGAAATCTGCTGTCTTTACCTGGCCTGGCCTACATGTGACCCATGGTCACAGCAATGTGGTTGACCATTAACTATCTCAGAAATGGCCTCGCACTATTTGTATTGGTTCAAAAAATTGAACCAACGGCGGCGGACAAGAAATCGGAGCAGGAGTAGGCCATTCAGCCCCTTGGTGTCTGCTCTGTCATTCATTGAGATCATGGCTGATCTTCCAATTCAACACCATTTCCCTTCGGTATTCCCGTATCCCTTGATTTTAATATGCTGAAATCTATCGGTCACACTCAACAACTGATCCTCCACCGGCCTCTGGGACAAAGAATTTCAAAGATTCAACTTCCTCGGAGTGAAGAGATTCCTCCTCATCTCAGTCCCAAATGGCCTACCCCACAGTCTGAGACTGTGTCTCCTGGTTCTCGGTACCGCTCCCCCCCTCACCCCTTACCCCCGCCAGGGGAAGCATCCTGTGTTGGCCTGCATGGAGCCTACAGGACGGGAGTGATCATCTGCCCCATGCTCCTTACTGAGTGCAAGCTCCCCGTCTCGGGGTGGGCGATCTCTATTAACCTCTGTGCAAAAGGTCGACCAATAAGGCACCGACAAAATGGAGATCTAACGGGCAGTGTATGTATCGTTTGTGTAAATAAAGCTAAGTTTGTTTATTTTTACTCAGTGTGAACACAGTGTCCTTAGTAAACATCTTTCCTGCGTCTACCAAGGGCTGGGAATGAACAATAAATGCTGGCATTTCCAATGGGCACCCAAATCCTGTGCAAGAATTTTTTCTAAAATGTGTCTGTTCCGACAACAGGATTGCTAGCAAGCAAAGCACAACCAGCAAGTGTTGTTTTTTGATCCATGGATCCTCCTCGGTCATGGTTCGAATCCCTTGCTACGGACACAGAACAACAGGTGAATAATTCTGGGTTGGATCACAGTCGGCGCTATGTGTCCAAAAGATGGCGGGAGGGCAAGGAAAGAGCGAGGGAGTTGAGGTTTGAGGATGAGGTACACCCTAGCCAGAGGGGTCGGTGGCACTGGTACACCCCTTGATTTTAACACAAAGAGCAGAGCAGTTGATTCTGTACTTGGTGCTTGAGGAGGACAAGGAATGTCTGTGTTTGAGAGAATTGCTAAAGCATTGGAAACACACGTCCCTTTAGATTCTGTCCCCATTGCCTGTTACCCCTCTTGCAGAAAGTGATAATGACTAAGAACCCACTGCCTACAAGGGGGATGGAAGTACAGACGGGGAATGATTTCAAAAGGAAATTGGATGCGCATGGTCGGAAATAAGCACGGAGGGTTATGGGGATAGAGCTGAGCAATGGGACTGACTGGATTGCTCGACAGAGAGAGAGAGAGCTAGCATGAGCACATTAGAGATGAATGGCCTCCTTCTGTACCCCAATGATTCCATGACACTAAGTTACTGTGATCTCCCTGCAGCCCTCGTGATCCCACTCAACCCCAGCCTTACAAACCTGTGTGGGGGGGTGAGGGGGGGGGGGGGGGGAATGGGGGGGGGGGGGAATGGGTGGGGGGGTAGGGTGTGGGGGGGGGTAGGGTGTTGGGGGGGGGGGTAGGGTGTGTGGAGGGGGGGTATCTCCATCCAGTTCAAGTAGGTGCGAAATAATCCATGGTATTGTTTGGAAAAGAGCAGAGAACATTTCTGCTGAAGCTGGCATACATTCTTCCCCCCACCTCCCCCCCCCCCACCTCCCCCCCCCACCCCCCCCCCCCCCCCCACCCCCCCCCCCCCCACCCCCCACCCCCCCGCCCCACAACCTGGAATAAGGACAGACTAAATGATCAACCGTCACAAGGTGGGTGCAGAATGGTTTTCTCATTCATTAACGTAACAGGAACTATACTGCGAAGGGGACTATTGCTTTGGAGGTGATCTCTCAGAGAGAACCTCGCAACATGGGACCCTGGAGCTGTGAAGCATTTATGCTAACCCACCATGCTACCGTGCTGCCCTTAAACGTTATGCTAAAGCCGCAGTTCTAAGAATAAAATTTATGACTCAGTCTTTCTATCAATGCAATTTATCATGGCCAATCCACCTAACCTGCACGTCTTTGGACTGTGGGAGGAAACCGGAGCACCCGGAGGAAACCCACGCAGACACGGGGAGAACGTGCAGACTCCGCACAGGCAGTGACCCAGCGGGGAATCGAACCTGGGACCCTGGTGCTGTGAAGCCACAGTGCCAACTACTTGCGCTACCGTGCTGCCCTTAAACGTTACGTTAAAGCCGCAGTTCTAAGAATAAAATTTATGACTCAGTCTTTCTATCAATGCAAGCCTGGTGTCTTCTTAGTTGAGCTGATGCTTCAATTGGAATGAAGGTCTTTTAGAAACAAAGTATTCACGTAAAGCTGCGAAGCCACGTGTAGACAAATAGCCAGGTGGCTAATTCTCAGGTGGACTCTGTTAAGGAAAATCCCAAAGCCTTTTATTCATATGTAAGGAGCAAGAGGGTAACTAGGGAAAGGATTGGCCCACTCAAAGACAAGAGAGGGAATTTATGCGTGGACTCAGAGGAAATGGGTGAGATTCTTAATGAGTACTTTGCATCGGTATTCACAAAGGAGAGGGACAAGACGGATGTTGAGGCTAGGGATGGATGTTTAAATACTCTAGGTCAAGTTGTCATACGGAAGGGGGAAGTTTTGGGTATTCTAAAAGACATTAAGGTGGACAAGTCCCCAGGACCGGATGGGATCTATCCCAGGTTACAGATATCTTTGCAGCATCCTTGAGCACGGGTGAGGTCCTGGAGGACTGGAGAATTGCTAATGTTGTCTCTTTGTTTAAGAAGGGTAGCAGGGAAAATCCAGGGAATTACAGACCTGTGAGCTTGACGTCAGTGGTAGGCAAACTGTTGGAGAAGATACTGAGGGATAGGATCTATTCACATCGGTAAGAAAATAGACTTATCAGTGATAGGCAGCATGGTTTTGTGCAGGGAAGGTCATGTCTTACAAACATAATAGAATTCTTTGAGGAAGTGACAAAGTTAATTGATGAGGGAAGGGCTGTAGATGTCATACGCATGGACTTTAGTAAGGCGTTTGATAAGGTTTCCTATGGCAGGTTGATGGAAAAAGTGAAGTCGTATGGAGTTCAGGGTGTACTAGCTAGATGGATAAAGAACTGGCTGGGCAACAGGAGATAGAGAGTAGTGGTGGAAGGGAGTGTCTCAAAATGGAGAAGGGTGACTAGTGGTGTTCCACAGGGATCCGTGCTCGGACCACTGTTGTTTGTGATCTACATAAATGACCTGGAGGAAGGTATAGGTGGTCTGATTAGCAAGTTTGCTGATGATACTAAGATTGGTGGAGTTGCAGATAGCGAGGAGGACTGTCAGAGAATACAACAAAATATAGATAGATTGGAGAGTTGGGCAGAGAAATGGCAGATGGAGTTCAATCCAGGCAAATGCGAGGTGATGCATTTTGGAAGATCAAATTCAAGAGCGGACTATATGGTCAATGGAAGGGTCCTGGGGAAAATTGATGTACAGAGAGATCTGGGAGTTCAGGTCCATTGTACCCTGAAGGTGGCAACGCAGGTTGATAGAGTGGTCAAGAAGGCATACAGCATGCTTGCCTTCATCGGACAGGGCATTGAGCACAAGAGTAGGCAGGTCATATTACAGTTGTATAGGACTTTGGTTAGGCCACATTTGGAATTCTGCGTGCAGTTCTGGTCGCCACATTACCAGAAGGATGTGGATGCTTTAGGGAGGGTGCAGAGGAGGTTCACCAGGATGTTGCCTGGTATGGAGGGTGCTAGCTATGAAGAAAGGTTGAGTAGATTAGGATTGTTTTCGTTGGAAAGATGGAGGTTGAGGGGGGACCTGATTGAGGTATACAAAATTATGAGAGGTATGGACAGGTTGGATAGCAACAAGCTTTTTCCAAGGTTGGGGTGTCAGTTACAAGGGGGTCACAATTTCAAGGTGACAGGGAGAAAGTTTAAGGGAGATGTGCGTGGAAAGTTTATTACGCAGAGGGTGGTGGGTGCCTGGAACGCTTTGCCAGCGGAGGTGGTAGAGGCGGGCACGATAGCATCATTTAAGATGCATCTGGACAGATATATGAACGGGCGGGGAACAGGGGGAAGTAAACCTTGTAAAATGGGCGACAGGTTTAGATAAAGGATCTGGATCGGTGCAGGCTGGGAGGGCTGAAGGGCCTGTTCTTATGCTGTAATTTTCTTTGTTCTTTGTTCTTCTTTGACTCATTGCATGGCTACTGGTTTACACACACAGACACACAGATTTGCTCTGTACAGGATGTATCATGCTGCAGTCAATGAAAGCTAGTTTCAGTCATATGACTGCAGAGGACCACCATGACACAACAGCAGTTGACAATTGCCGTTCACACTTATCTCGCTCCCAGATCACTTTGGATGAGAATCCTGAGGACTCACAAATTGTAGAGCCATGACTGTGTTCACCTAGACTCTCCACCAGTGCAGAGTCACTCACCTTGGGTGGGGGGGGGGGGGGGGGGGGGGACCTAATTTTAGAGCAGACTTGGAGTCACCATCTAGTCAGCACAGCACAGTTTCTGGTCCACAGCAGGCGGGGGCAATGACAGCCGAGGCCAACGACACGTCAGCTGGAGGCCAGCCTCCTGACGGCAATCCTCCAGAATCGGCCCTCAGAGAGATGTTGGATCTCCAAAGACAGGTGGGGTTACAGCAGGCAGGGTTATCCAGCCACTTCACAGGGGAAGGTAAGCAAAGCATGATCAGAGAGTGAGGTTTGAAGGAGAAACGTATAAGGGAATAGAGAATTAGAGAGATGGGGGGGGGGGGGGGGGGGGGAGGGGTGGGGAGCGGAGTTGGGGAGGGGCAGGGCGTGGTGGGGTTGGAGGGTTGGAGTGGGTGGACGGGACGGGTTAGGGTGTTGTGGTTAGGAAGACAATTCTGATGCTTTGGGCCTACAGGCAGGTTAAAGGATAGCTGCTGCGATGGTGTGATGGCGCAATGGAAAGCAAATCTTCCCTTTTTCATATATTGACTCTTGTCAGACTCTCATGAATGTTTCTGCTTTGTTTCATCAAAGCATGTTGAATTCACCGAACAAAGGGGTCGTTGGGGCAGGTGCCTGTGCGTGGTGCTGGGTCAAACTCCAACAAAGCACAAAAAACATTTGAACATTCTTTGCCCATTGCTTTTAGTGCTCTGCAAGTGGCAACCTGGCTTGGTTGGCGACGCTCTCAATTGTAGGTCAGAGCTCTGTGGGTTCAAACCCCAACCCAGAGATGTGAGCTCAGTGCAGAATCCCATCAGCCGGAGAATTGCGGTCCCAATTCACCCTCCGTAACTCCTACTGGATGCGCTTGCCTGGATGAGTGCAGCTCCAACAACACTGAAGAAGCTCAACACCATCCAGGTTAAAGCAGCCCCGCTTGATTGCTCCCCATCCATCACCTTAAACATTCACTCTCTCCATACTAATGCATAGTGGCAGAGTGTGTACCATTTACCAGATGTAGCAACTCACACAGTCTCCTTTGACAGCCCCTTCCAAACCTGCGACCTCCATCATCTTGAACAATAAAGGAAACAGATACATGGGAACACCATCGCCTGCATGTTCCCCTCCAAGCCACTCAACATCCTGATTTTGAAATATATCATCGCCCCTTCACTGTTGCTGGGTCAAAATCTTGGAACTCCCTTCCTGACAGCACTGTGGGTGTACCTACACCAATGGACTGCAGCGCTAAAGAAGGCAGCTCCCCACGCCCTCACAAGGGCAATTAGGGATGGGCAATAAATTGGATTGGATTGGATTGGATTTGTTTATTGTCACGTGTACCGAGGTACAGTGAAAAGTATTTTTCTGCAAGCAGCTCAACAGATCATTCAGTACATGGGAAGAAAAGGGAATTGAACAGAATTCAAGAAAATACATGAGAATACATAATGGGGCAACACAATATATACAATGTATGATGACAATAAATTATGACTAGCCAGCGACGCCCACATCCCCCAATTTAAAGTTAATTGGAAGAGAACTTCCCACAGCATAAACCAACATTGCCCCTTCCCACAGGACATTGGTATGGCCCCACTGATTGGCCTGAAGAACATAGGGACTAAGATTGGCCATATATCCTTTTGAGCTTCCTCCGCTATTTAACATGAGCATGGCTGATTGTCTACTCCACTTGTCTGCCCCCTCCCCATATCCCTGAGTCTATCGATCTCAGCCTTGAACACGCTGAGGCATCCCCAGTTCTCTGGGATGGAGAATTCCTAACCCTTTGAGTGGAGAAATTTCTCCCCATCCCAGTCAATGGCCAATCCCTTGCCCTGAATCTCTGGCCTCGTTCTAGACTGTCCATTCGGGGGAAACAGCCTCTCAGTATCTCAGACCTTACACTGGAACATTCGGAACAGGAGTAGGCCATTCAGCCCCTCGGGCCTGAACCACCATTTAATGAGATGATGATGGCTGATCTGCAGTTGAACTCGATATATCTGCCTTTGGCCCATATCGCTTACACCTTAGCTTAACAAAAACCTATCTATGTCAGATTTTAAATTAGCAACTGTTCGAGCTTCAACTGCTGTTTGTGGGAGAGAGCTCCAAACCTCGACCAGCCTTTGAGTGAAGGGGTTCTTCCTCACATCTCTCCTGAATGGTCTGGCCATAGTTTTTAGACTATTCCCCCTAGTTCTGTATCTCCAACCAGTGAAAACAGTTTCTCTTTATCTAACCTGTCTTTTCCTGTTACTAACTTGAAGACTTCGATCACATCACCCCATAAACTTCTAAATTCTACAGAAAACAGACTCAATTTGTATATTCTCTCCTCGTAACCCAACCCCTGAAGTCCAGATATCATTCTTGTAAACCTATGTTACACCCCCCCCCCCAAGGACAAAATATCCTTCCCACCGCCAGCCCTAAATTCTGAATAATCTGTGACATGGGCACCCAGTGGTCTGAGCTCCATCTGGTGGTCGGAGGTCAGAATTGCGCTGGCTTGTATCTCCTGTGCGAGCTCCATCAAGTGGCCGGAGATCAGAATTGCACTGACCTGAATCTCTTATATAAACCAATTCCCCAGAGGGTTGGATTTGGAGAATGCTTTCTGATTGAGTTGTCATCTGAAAGGGTGGTTGAAGCAGATTGCACAGTAACTTTCAAAAGAAAATTGAATGGGAGAAAATGTCCAGGGCCATCGGGAAAAATAGTCAAGTGGGCCAAATTGGGATAGCTGCTTCATGGGCTGGCACAGCTATGACGGGACGAATGGTCTGCTGGGCTGAATTCTATGATGAACTGGTTATTCTCATACAAAAAAACAGAAAATGTTGGACAATCTCAGCAGGTCCAGCAGCATCTGTAGGGAGAGAAAACCGAGTTTTGAGTCCACATGGCCCTTCTTCAGAACCGAAGAGAGGGAAAACTTTGATTATATATAAGAGAGAGTGAAACAGCTAGAGCAGCGATTAGTAGGAGCTGGGAGAGATTTGAACAAAGGTGCAGCAAAACCGAAGACAAAGTGGCAGGTGGTCCTCTGGGGAGGGGGGGGGGGGGGGGTGATGGGAGGGAGGGTTTTTGCATCAGAAAAAAAAAGTTTGTGATATTAAAAAGGGGGGTTGAGATGGAGGAAAAAGGTTACAGTCTAAAGTTGCTGAATTCCGTGTTGACTTCTGAGGATTGCAATGTACCCAATTGGAAGACGAGATGCTGTTCCTCCAGCTTGGGTTGGGCTTCACTGGAACATTGCAGCAGGCCAAGGACGGGCATGTGGGCATGAAACACAGAATCCCTACAGCGCAGAAGGAGACCATGCCGCTCCTCGAGTCTGTGCCGACCCTCCGAAAGAGCGACAAGGCCAACACCCCTGCCCCATCACCGTAACCCTATAAGCCCACCTAGCCTTTTGGACATCAAGGGGCAATATGGGCAAGGCCAATCAGTCCACCTAACCTCCACATCTTTGGACTGTGGGAGGAGGGCAGGGGGAAGGGAGGAGGGAATACAGAGCACCCGGAGGGAACCCAGAGGAAAGCCAGGTACTGAGGCAAAATGGTGGGCAGCGGGAAGGTTGGGGTTACGCTTGCGGGCTGAGCAAAGACATTCCGCAAGGCGGTCGCCCAGTCTGAGCGCAATCTCCCCATAGCAGAGGCGGGGGTGGGGGGGATAGTATTGAGAGCTGGTGCAGAATGCACATGGTGCCACCTCTGGCTGTGCCCAGCAGAAATGAGTGGCCTGTCCAGCACAGTGAGGAGTTAGTTAAAGGCTGCACCCTGTTTTTTGTTTATGCATGAGCGTCGGCAGCGATTTACACCCATCCACCCGGCCATGCGGGCGCTGATTGAGCCGTCCCGCCCTGGGGCTGTCAATCAATCAGTGACGCGGCCCGCCGGAGGGGAATCCCTGGGCGCCGGCTGTCAATCAGGGGGCCGGTTGCCGGGGTGACGGAGGGGAATCCCCGGGCGCCGGCTGTCAATCAGCTGGGAGGAGCAGGAAGCGGCCGCCCGGGCTCCGGGCATCGCGCTGCGGAGATGGCCGAGGTAAGGAAGCGCTTTTCTGCTGGATCGCAGCCGGTGCATGCATTCCCCTCAATGCAAACCTCCCCCCGAGGGGGGTGGCAACATTACAAATAAAACACCTTCCACGCCGAGAGCAGCCATCGCTGCAAATGCAGCCGGCGACAGGATCTCATATCACCGGGGAGGGGATCACCCCACCCCCTTCCCATCCCTGTCCCTCCTGCTCGGGGAATGAATCCAAAACGCGGCCTGTCTGGACAGTCCCAGCATCAAATACAATTGCACAACCCCGCCCTGTCAGTGCGTTTCAGATTTTGCCCATTTCAAAAATAAGAAATGATCAGCATTTAAAACATTAAAAAATAAAAGATCAGCAGGGCGTTTTATTTCCCAGAGCAAAGAGCATTCATTTATTTCATTCATTTATTTGGTATCCCCCCCCCCAATTCATATGCATCATTACCCCCCCCATTCATATGCATCATTACCCCCCCCCCCATTCATATGCATCATTACCCCCTGACGGGCCTGAATCTATTGCTGTAGAGATAAAATGGAAATTACCCATCTGCAGCACCAATCAAACATTCCTTCTTTAAAAAATATAAACTAATAGCTGTTGCTTGCAAAGGTCTAGAGAGACAGAGAGAGAGAGACAAGATGATTGTATCCAAGCACAAAAGGCCACATTTACTGCAATGGGTCTTAACAAATATAACCTTTGTACTCGTACACAGCATGTGATTCATAAGGAGTGCAACAGTCTGGCTCCATCGAAGGAAATCTTTCTGTAATTGCAAGCAGGCAATAGGTAGCCAATGTTGTTGCACCAGCCACCTGGTATTCTGGCTAAATGTGGGCAGAGCATTTGGTGGTTTAAAGAATTTGCATTTGCATCCTCACAGCACCTTTCTTCAAACACCTTAAAGTTGGGAGACTGTGGCATTGTCGCTAGTCTAGTAATCCAGAGACCCCAGGATTTGGGTTTAAAGAAACACCCAAGATCCACTTAGTCGGGTTCGAATCCCACCACGGCCCATGATGGAATTTAAACTCAATAAAATATCTGGATATATGGTGGTGGAGCGGTTAGCACTGCTGCCTCACGGCGCCGAGGACCCGGGTTCGATCCCGGCCCTGGGTCACCTTCCCGTGTGGAGTTTGCACATTCTCCCCGTGTCTGCGTGGGTTTTACCCCCACAACCCAAAGATGTGCAGGGAAGGTGGAATGGCCACGCTAAATTGTCCCTTAATTGAAAAACATGAATTGGGTGCTCTAAATTAAAATAAAAAAGTAAATAAACTATCTGGAATGAAACCATTGTTGATAAAAACCCCACCTGGTTGAGAGGGAAATAAATCTGCTCCTTACCATGTGACTCCACAGCTGTGGCTGACTCGCAACAGCTGGGCAATTAGGGATGGGCAATAAAGGCTGGTGTACCATGCATGTCCAATGAATAATTTAAAAAAGGGCAAATATGGATGGGCAATGAATCCCATGAACGAATAAAAAAAAATTTGCTGTGCACATTTCCTTCTCTAAAGGAATGAAAATCGCTTATTGTCACAAGTAAGCTTCAAATGAAGTTACTGTGAAAAGCCCCTCATCGCCACATTCCAGCGCCTGGTATGGGAATTGAACCGTGCTGTTGGTCTGCTTTCAAAGCCAGCGATTTAGCCCTGTGCTAAACCAGCCATATTAGTCAATGACAGTTTCACCATTATTGAGACTCAATTCCATATTTTGTTAAATGAATTTACATTCCATCAGCTGCCGTGGTGGGATTTGAACCCATGCGTGACCTCGGACACCACCACCATCTCCTAGCCTGCATGTAAAGTAGACATAGAGATAGAAGTTACAGTGCAGAAGGAGGCCATTCAGCCCATTGAGTCTGCAACGGCCCTTGGAAAGAGCACCCCACTAAATCCCACACCTCTGCTTCATACCCGTAACCTAGCAACCCCACACAACCTCTTTGGACACTGAGGGCAATTTATCATGGCCAATGCACTTGACCTGCACGTCATGGACTGTGGGTGGAAACTTGAGCTCCCGGAGGAAACCCACGCAGACACGGGGAGAACGTGCAGACTCCACACAGACAGTGACCCAAGCCGGGAATCGAACCTGGGAACCTGGAGCTGTGAAGCGACAGTGCTAACCACTGTGCTACCATGCAACCCTGAAACAGGAATGGCCATTAAGATTGTTTACAGATGATGTTGTAGCCAGTTGGCTGATATGGGGAATATATCTAAGTACAGAAAGAGTTGCGGTCTACACAAAGTTACATTGTTAAAATGTTTAAAGAAACAACCAAGATCCGTTTAGTTGACCTTATACCATGCTGAGCGTGGTCATCTCATATAACGATAATAGAGCTGATCAATCTCCAGCAATGAGTGTACAACAGACCCAGACCAGACATGTGGGTGGCACAGTGGTTGGCACTGCTGCCTCACAGCACCAGGGACCCGGGTTCAATTCCTCCCTTGGGTCATTGTGTGGAGTCTGCATGTGCTCTCCGTGTCTGGGTGGGTTTCCTCCGGGTGCTCCGGTTTCCTCCCTCAGTCCAAAGATGTGCAGGTTAGGTGGATTGGCCATGACAAATTGTCCCTTAGTGTCCAGAGATGTGCAGGTTAGGTTACGGGGATAGGGTGGGATGGACGGGAGAATAGCCCTGGGTAGAGTGCTCGTTTGGAGGGTCGGTGCGGACTAGTTGGGCCAAGTGGCCTTGTTCCGCGCTATAGGGATTCTGTGAGGTGAGGAAACCCCCACTCCCGAAAGGAATCTATCTTGGAGAGGGGTAACTGGAGAGTTGAAGAGAGGCACCGATTTAGATACTGGGAAGGGAGGAATAGTGATGGAGGATGAGGCCTGAGTTCGGCCCAGGGAGGAAGAAGAACACGGAGACAGAGTTTATCTCACAAAGACCCATAACTTAGGAAAACGGCAAGATTGAGAGGAACAAAAGGGGAAAGAAAACAAGGTAAAAACTGGGAACTAGCGATCAGCAAGGCCAAGAATGGGTCAGAATGTCTCCTCATTGTAGCAGGGAATCTCTTAAATAAAAGTAAGAGATGTTAAAAAGAAAAGAATTAACTAACATTTATGTAGCCTCAGATTGTTCCAAAAGAGCTTTGCAGCCAATGATGAGGTTGTGAAGTGCAGCCACTGTTGTAGGGATTTGAGGCAGCCTATTTTGTGTGCAGCAAGATCCCGCAAACGGCAATGAGATGATGACCAGATCATTTATTGGGATAATTAGCAGCGCCAGAGCTCTGGGGAGAATTCCCCTTGCCCTCCTTCCAGATAGCCCAGCGGAATCTTTTGCGCCCGCCTGCGAGGGCAGACAGGGCCTCGGGTTTAATGTCTCCTCCAGGAGATGCCACCATCAACAGTGCAGCACTCCCCAAGTTATCTGCTCTCGTCTCTGGATTGCGACTCGCGCCTTGGACCTTCTGACTCAGGTGAGAGCACCGCCCCCTCAGTCATGGCCGGTATCTCACCAACACTGCAGCTAACTTTCAAAAAAAGATCTGTTCCGTGATCACATTGGGTAATATTTTGAAAGAATCTCGTTGTCTAAAGACATTTTCCACAACAAATAACCTTAATTTTCAATTAAAATTTTAAAGCCAGTTTGCATGGAGAAATCCACTGGTCAAACGTTAGATGATGATTTTTAATTTGATGATTTATAATAATAATAATAATCTTTATTGTCACAAGTAGGCGCAGATTAACACTGCAATGAAGTTACTGTGAAAATCCCCTAGTCGCCACATTCCGGCGCCTGTTCGGGTACACGGAGGGAGAATTCAGAATGTCCAAATTGCCTGACAGCACGTCTTTCGGGACTTGTGGGAGGAAACCGGAGTACCCGGAGGAAACCCACGCAGACACGGTGAGAACGTGCAGACTCCGTGACAAGCTGGGATTCGAACCAGGGACACTGGCGCTGTGAGGCAACAGTGCTAACCACTGTGCTACCGTTGCAGATTGCATTCTGCAGAGATAGTCTCCTTCATCAATTCACATAATCTGCAAGAGTTAATCTGGTTATTTTAATTTTACAATTATGCATTTACAGTATGTCATGTGAGTTACAGTACGGCATGTGAGCAGGAACATTCCAGAATAGGCTTATTTTTGTGCTGAAAGAAATCGCATTGAATCGTGTGTTCGGCTATGTAAACTAAAGCAGGGCCATTTGGTGCACACCAAGAATCCACAAAGTGCGCAGCCAGAGGCCAGCAATCTCAGTAACAGAAGCTGTGGCTCCAACTGCCAATCCCGCAAAATTACTGTGGGTTTGCCGCCAGCTGGGCGAGGCCTGGGGCATCGGGCACAGCCCCACCAACACGTGACTAAACCTCAGTGTGGACGTAACCACCCGCTTGCTCCCACTGCTGGTCAGTTCTGTCTCCTATTTGTTTTTGTTCAAATTCCGGTAGTTTGGTTACACCCTGCCCGATCTTCTTGCTGGGAAATGTGGAACAATTAGGACTGGATTCTCCAAAAATGGGGCTATGTCCGCACGCCGGCGTAAAAACGCTGGCGTTTCACTCCAGACTTTCCTGAAAAACATATAGAGCCTCACCTGCAGGGGGCGAGCAGGGACCCAGAGTAGTTCACTCAGCTTTGGCTGCAGATACGGGCCCCCCGCACTTCCGGTTCTGAATCCGCGCATGCACACGGCGGTGGCCTCCAGCGGCCATGCCGAACGTGATGGCGGACTCAAACCACGCGGCCTTGACCAAGAATCAAGGTCCCACCGATCTGCCCCGCGCCGCTTAATCTGACCCGCCCGATCGCTGCCCCGGCCGCCCATTAGGGCCCCCCCGCCCCGATGCTGCATACCCCACCAGGGCGGCCGCGGACTGAGATCCGATTGACCAGACGTGTTTAGAACCACGCCGTTGGGAACTCAGCCGGTCGGGACCAGGGTATCGCTGGGAGGGCCTCTGGCAATGGCCCCTCAGCCGCACCTTGTGACTCGCGGGCGAGCGATTCTCCACGGACGGGAGAATTGCGGGAGTGGCGCCGGGCCCGATTCTCGCGTAAAAGTCGATTCTCCACCCCCCCCCCCCCCCCCGCCAAACATGATTTCGGCGTGGGCCTGCGGAGAATCCAGCACAAACTGTCCTCAACTGGGGAAGATGGGTGTCCAGCTCGGAGCGCCACATTCTCGGAAGGATGTGAAGACATTGGAGAGAGAGCAGAAAAGACTCGGGAGAAGGTTGCAGGGGTGACAGTCAGAGAGGAGATTTGATAGAGGTGTTCAAAACCACGGATAGAGTAGACAGGGGGAAAGAGTTCCCATTGGTGGAAGGATCAAGAACAGTGGGGCACAGATTTCAGGTATTTGGCAAAAGAAGCTAAGGGGACACGAGGAAAAACATTTTCCACAGCGAACGGTCAAGATCTAGAATCTGCTGTCTGAGGGTGTTGTGGAGGCCGGGTCAATTAAGGCATTCAAGAGGGAACTGGATTATAATTGAAATGGAAGAATGTGTCGGGTGACAGGGATAAGGCAGAGGAATGGCACTCGATGCATTAGCCACTTGAGAGCGAGTGCATACACAGCGTACCGAATGGCCTGTACTGTAACAAATCTGTGGAATGTCTTCCCCTTTCACTCCCCAATTGAGGAGCCTGCAAACAACCTTCAAAAGAATCAAAATTGAATAACACCCCCCCCCCCCCCCCCCATGCACTTCTAATGTCAAGGCCAGTGAATGAGGCAAGCAAACCTATCCTGCCAGATGGCATGGGTGAAATGTGGCATGGGGACGACATGATGTCCTGTTCGTACATCTTGAGGAATTTACTCTTGTCTCTATCGTTCGGTCTTTCTTCATCCAACCTTACGAAAGCTGTGAGCAAAATGCCGCAGGTGCAGAAAATCTGAAATAAAAACGGAAAATGTCGGGAATGCACGGCCGGTCGGGCAACATCTGTGGAGGGAGGAACAGAGAACGGCTGATGATCTGAAACGTTAGCTGTTTCTCTCTGCACAGGTGCTCCCTGACCTGCTGGGTCTTTCCAGCATCTTCTGCTTCTGTTCCAGAAGATCAACTTGCTGTTGGGAGGAAGGAAAGTGAGCCCTAATGGAAGAGTGCGGGCAGGATTCTAGGCTAAATTTAGCAACTCTTCTGAGATATACCAACTGTGTGTCGGGCCCAATCTGTAGCAAGGACACTTGTCTAGGTCAGCTGTAAAGCATTTACCTAAGAGTGTGCCCAAAGGCCCTGCATCCTCTTCACTCTCTGATTTGGTTCTCTCTCCTCCAGGTACACAATCTTCAGGAGTTACGGCCGAGCGCCTCATTGGCAACGAAAGTCTTCATCCAGCGAGACTATGCGGATGGCATCCTGTGCCAGTTTCAAACCAAGTTCCCACCAGAGCTGGAGAGCCGGGTATGTTCAATGTTCTCTCCTTTCCAAACGAGCACATAAGATATAGGAGCAGGAGTAGGCCATTCAGCCCCTCGAGGCTGCTCTGCCATTCCATCCGATTATGGCCAGTCTGATTTTCAGCAGAGAGAACTGGGCTGGGGAGCTTAATGTTGAGCAGAGGTTGACTAGCTAGGGGAAAAGAACGAAAGCTAACGTATTTCGGACTGCCCTGTTTGAGGGCAGCCGGCGCTTACGCTAACACACTATCTAGTTGACCCCAGTGATTTGCCCTTTGACTGATTCCTGGTCTGTGCTGGGGTAACTAGTTACCACTGGTGTAATTTGGTTGCAATTGATCCCTGAGACAAGGCCCATAGAGCAGAGAAGGTTACATGGTGAGGTGTTTAGGATAATGAAAGGATTTGAGAAGGTTGTTAAAGAGAAACGATTTTGCGATATGGGTCGTCCAGAACAGGGAGGAGTCATAATCGTATTACCTGGTATAAGAAGAAGGACACCAACCCCTGTCACGCCCCTCCAGCAACTGACCAACCCACCCGCTTCCTCCAGAGAGCCGGCTGGGAGAGTCTGTAGCCAATAGTGCACAGGACTCTCCTGACCCAGGAACTGGATTACTGAGCAGTCCTGTTCCTAACCCCTATCAGCAAGCAGCTCCTTTCTAAGCTGAAGAGACCCCCTCCCAAACAAGGGGAATAGTGGAGAGCGCACCCCGACTGGTAAATTGATACCTGCACCAGGCTGGGAATGACACCGATCTGGAGGGTGGGTCCATAACTCCTTTGCAGCATTTACAAAATGGGGGAAAGGTTGTTGGGTTTAAAAAAAAAGGCTTTTTGCGTTCAAAGACCCCCCTCAACCCCATCTTCTCACACCGCCCTTCAATCACCTTTCACTCCAGATTCTCGTTTCAGCCCCACTTCGTCACACTGTTCCTCAGTAGGTGTTGCACTCCCGTGTTTCTCCCACCCTCGCGACCCCGCACACTGCCCGTTTCCCGATGACCCCACCCTCGTGCCCTCCAGTTAAGGCGAGGCTTCACTTTGCTCCTTCTGACTGGTGCCCCTTGCGTTAACCCCTGACCGCTGCCCCTCTGGAGGGGGTGGGTATCTCTGGCACTTTGGTGGCATTCCCTCCGCGCCGCCCGGTGACGCGGACAGTTCGCTTGGCTGCCCAATTCCGGGGTTCAAAGCACATCAACCCCGAGTTAATCAGACTGAAAGTAAATCACAGACCCAACTGACTAATTGCGACTTTCCTAGTCCGGATGAAACTAATGGATCCCTTATTGAGATCATAAACTTCAAAGGCTCGAAGTGCCCTTGGCTTGACTGCCAAGGCAGGCCTCTGTTTGATCATCGCTCTGGTCACTAATTAGCCTCGATGTTTGGGAGCATTGAAAACTTTGCATCCAGTTGCCACTCATTCTGCCGTGTGATTCCCCTCAAAAGACTTGGCACTAACCTAACGGAAGAAACTTTTTTAAAAAGAAGGTTTGCTTGTTATTGCTCCCAAGCAGTGTTTAATATGCCTGAGACTTGTTATAAAATGCTTAGACTTGCTGAATGGTTAATTTGCTGCAGTTTTTTTTTGTTTTGGAAACAATAGGCTGATATCAATTAACTCAAAGGCTCTGAATTTGATCTTTAATCTTTATTGTTGTCACAAGTAGGCTTACATTAACGCTGCAATGAAATTACTGTGAAAAGCCCCTAGTCGCCACATTCCGGCACCTGTTCGGGTACACGGAGGGAGAATTCAGAATGTCCAATTCACCTGAACACGTCTTTCGGGACTTGTGGGAGGAAATCGGAGCGCCCAGAGGAAACCCACGCAGTCACGGGGAGAACGTGCAGAGTCGCCACAGACAGTGACCCAAACGGGAATTGAGCCCGGAACCCTGGCGCTGTGAAGCAACAGTGCTAACCACTGTGCTACCGTGCCGCCCATATTAGTGGATCACTGGCCCAGTAACAAAACTGCTCGCTACCATGAAACAATGGACTGGGGTTCCTGTCCCCTACATCCTTATTTCTACAGATTGAGGGGAAGGTGGTGTTGTGGGAATGCCACTGGACTAGTGATCCAGAGATCCAGGGATGTGGATTCAAATCCCACCATGAATAAATTTGGAATTGAAAAACTGGTCTCCAGTAATGGTGACTATTAAACCATTGTTGATTGTCATAAAAAACCTCCTGGTTCACTGTTCACTAATGCCCTCCGAGAAAGAAATCTGCTGCCCTAGTCTGGTCTGGCCTACATGTGACTCCAGATCCACAGCAATGTAGTCGACTCTACCCTCTGAAATGGCCTAGCAAACCACTCAGTTCAAGGCCAACAAACTGGAGATTAAAACAATACTGGGAATAGCAGCACAGTGGTTTTGTTAAGGCACCCGTAACTTAAAGCTCAGGTAAACGATCTAGAGACTTGGGCAGCACGGTAGCACAGTGGTTAGCACTGTTGCTTCACAGCTCCAGGGTTCCAGGTTCGATTCCCGGCTTGGGTCACTGTCTGTGCGGAGTCTGCACCTTCTCCCCGTGTCTGGGTGGGTTTCCTCCGGGTGCTCCGGTTTCCTCCCACAGTCCAAAGGTGTGTGGGTTAGGTGGACTGGCCGTGCTAAATTGCCCTTAGTGTCCAAAAAATGTTAAGTGGGGGTTACTGGGTTACGGGGATAGGGTGGATACATGGACTTCAGTAGGGTGCTCTTTGTAAGGGCTGGTGAAGACTCGATGGGCCAAATGGCCACCTTCTGCACTGTAGATTCTATGAATCTATGATATGAGTTCACATCACAGCAGAGCAACTGGGGCAATCTGAATTAATTTTGTTGAATAAATCTGGAATAAAAAGCTAGTAATGGTGACCACAAAGCGGCTGGATTGTCGTAGAAATTCCAGCTGCGTTTGCTCATGGCCAGTCCAGTGTTTATGTGACTCCAGACCCACGGCAATGTGTTAATTGGCCACTGAAATGGCCCGGCAAGCCACCCAGCCTTATTCAGGAAGACCAGCTTCTTCAGGGACAATTATGTATGGACAAGAAATCCTGTCAGTAAACTAAAAGAAAATCTGAGTTGCAGATAAGAGAAGCTACAAATATTCATGCACAGGCTCATGTGCAAACAAAAGGAACAGGTCCAGGCATTGCCCCTTGTTTGAAAGCGTGGGGTCAATAGTTTCCCTGATGAATTCTCCATTAGCGTTCCCAATTTGTTTTTTCCAATTAAGGGGCAATTTAGCGTGGCCAATCCACCTACACTGCATATTTTTGGGTTGTGGGGAGTGAGACCAATGCAGACCTGGGGAGAATGTGTAAACTCCACACGGACAGTGACCCGGGGCTGGGATCGAGCCCGGGTCCTCGGCGCCATAAGGCAGCAGTGCTAACCACTGAGCCACCGTGCCACCCCCGGCAACAATCAAAGTTGACTTGACAACAAATCAGCACCCTTTTCTCATGCCGTGTAAATAGTTGCTTCCTTTGAAATTTGGCATTCTTGAATTTGTCCTGATCGCGCGATGCAAAGCTTCGCCAGCATGCCCCTTCTTTCCTCAATCAATACGGAGTCTTAAGGAAAACTCTCAACGCAGAGCTTCCTCTCTCTCTCTCTCACTGAGAGAAATCCTCCAGTTTTCACCCAATGATAGCGTTGCTCTCTCAGGCCAGGGTGATGTTTCGGAGTTGTATGTTGTGGGTGCTTTCTGCCCGCTCTGCCACAGAGGCTGAGAGTCTTGTTAGCCGTCAATACCACCGAATGTCAGTTGTCTTCTATAAGCAGCAGGTCAGAGAGTGAACGGAGAAATAGAGCAGAGAAATTGCCCAACTCTTGCTGATCCTCATTGGGAATGGCTAAGAAATGCACCTCCATCCTGTTTTCCCAACAGTAGGAGATGCTTGCACAAGGAGACTGAAAGTGGTTCGTTGTGACCTCCAAACCATCTGTTTCCGTTTCTCTACATTTCAGGTTGAAAGACACTACTTTGAGGAAACAGTGAAGACCTTAAACAATTATTATGCAGAAGCAGAGAAGATCGGGGGAACGTCCTACTTCGAAGGTTGCCTGGCGTGCGTTACTGCCTACGTCATCTTCATATGCATGGAGACTCGATATGAAAAGGTATCAGAGGAGAGGCTTCGATTTATTTTCCCACGAGATTGCAGCTAAGCAACTATAGTTGTGTTGGTCGTGAATCGGGATTGCTTTGCGCTCGATGCTGGCCTTTTTCAACCCTTTGACATGGTGTTGTATCCCCCCAGCCCAGGTCAGTCTCCTTTCTTGGTTGTCAGACTCAGTTTATTGAGTTTGAAGAAAAGGACGTGGCACCGCCAGGCTGCAGGATGCGAGCAGTGCAACAGTGTTGGACCATGGGAACAGGGGTAGAGGTCATTGTGCCCCGCAAGCACGTTCTGCCAAGGTATGGGGCCACCTGGGGCCACTCTTGAGGTGCTAGCTGAGATATTTTGGGTTGGTGCAGCCGGAACCTCGGACCTGCATTCTGCTGCGTTGCCCACAACTTGCAAAGCAGCACTCCAGACTGGGAAGGTGTTCTATTCCCGGGACTAATGCCCCTTCATAGAATCATTGACTTTTAAGAGGGTAGAAGGAGGCCACTCAGCCCATCGTGCCTGAGCCAACACCTTGAAGGCTCAATCCAGTTAATCCCACTTTATTTCCCTGGAGCACTGCAACCTAAATACAAAATGTACCAAAACGGGAAACCTTGGAAGGGCACTAATATTCCTGCTGCACATTTTAGGATCGATGTGAAATGAAATTTGCAAAGGGGGACAAACACTTATTGAGAAGTCTGAATAGTAAAACCAGGTAGAACCTCAAGAGGCCCCCTGAAATGGTGGGAAATCGCAAACTACCTACTTGCCGCAGCCTTTCGTGTATCGTTTTGCGTTTTAGGCCTCCGTCTCCAACTTTGACTGAGTCCGGATCGCTGGCATTCCCCCCCCACTTGCAGCATAATTGCCCGCTGTTTCCGGAAGCGTTGTCGAGTCACTGTACACCGATCGGTGTGAGGCAGTAGAGGGCGATGGTGAGCTTTGTACCCAGCACCCATTGGGGCAGAGAAACCTCCCTATCTCTGGGATTGTTGCATGTTCAGTGCAAGTGATTTCTCTGCTGCTATGGATACTGCGTGAAGAACTCCCATTTTATTGAAAATCTTTACAGTGAGCAATTTTATTACGACCCAGGACCAGACCGCAACAGTTGCTAGGATACCAGACAGAAACCCCAATATCTTTTAATTTGTAAGACTGAGAGAAAAGGATACTTGTCTCCAGGAGTGAATACACACACAAATAGGGATATGGTGTATCAAAACAAACTTTATTACTAACACAGTATTAAACTCACTTTAACATCAAATAGCTCACAATTACCAGTTAAACAATGCTTCACAATAAAATGAAACACTTTAACTCCTAGCTGCTACATTCTTTATTTCCAATCAAGCAAAACCCATCTCAGGTCAGAATCCACTTTTAAATCAGTTAGGAAACACAGGAAAACGTGCTGTATAGAGAGATGTCTTGGAGAGACTGCTTTGAGAGAGAGAGATCCTTCAGGAAAAATATTGTAGATTCTTGTCTGTGTCAAACTGCTATTTAACTTCACAGCATTTGGCAAAAGCTACTGTCTGTTCACAGCCAAATAGAACATACATAAAACATATAACACACAGTGCAGAAGGAGGCCATTCGGTCCATCGAGTCTGCACCGACCCACTTAAGCCCTCACTTCCACCTTATCCCCAATAACCCCTCCTAACCTTTTTGGTTACTAAGGGCAATTTATCATGGCCAATCCACCTAACCTGCATGTCTTTGGACCTTGGGAGGAAACCGGAGCACCCGGAGGAAACCCACACAGACACGGGGAGAACGCGGAGACTCCGCACAGACAGTGACCCAAGCCGGGAATCGAACCTGAGACCCTGGCACTGTGAAGCCACAGTGCTAACCACTGTGCTACCGTGCTGGCCAAAATCTAAACTGACTGACTCAAAACCAGACTTCCTCAGCCCCTAGCTCCTCCCATTAATTACATGAATAGATATATACACAGCCAAACCATAGCTTTTAACCATCACTGCACCAGATAGATATAACATATATCTGAAATTCCTCCATTCATCATGTTTTGAACACCAGGGTATCTGAAATAAAAGGACAACTGATACCCTTACCGAAGATATCTGGAATGCCCCGGAGTTGTGTTTGCTGATTCAGGCACGTGAGTATTGCAGCCTGTTAGCAAAACTATTCCTGACCGACCAATACCTCATTTTCACAGACGGTATTGCCATTGTTCGGAGTAGATTGCCAAGGGTGAAGTCAACGGTACGACTTTATTGTGTTAGAACTGGATTGGGGTTACATCTTCGATCTTTAGCGCCGGTTTCTGGTCCTGCCTCGGCCCGAGGTGGACAGAGAGATAAACATTTCCTCGCGTCCTTTCTTCCGCTTTCCCCCACCCACCCAAAGGAGGCTGTGGGGGAGGGCTACCCGTGCAGGAGAGGTCACAGTGCAACACGGGAAACTAGGCCGAGAACCTTGCGTTCTTGGGTGACAGCGGTATGCGACAGGGAGGAAGGCCGAGAGGCGCACACAGGTGGGTGATGGCTTATACCCAATTGTGTCTGCCCAGTATCGTGTCGGCCTGCAATGTCACCAGATTCCTTCATGAGAGGCCACTGGTGATTAAATGGAGAGCGTTACTGCAGGAAACCAGACACTTTAGAAACTTGTGCTACCTGGTGGTCGCAGCTGAATGCCTCCTCACTGATGATATCCTTGTAACTGTTTCAGTTCCTTTAATGAAGAGTCACTGGAGAAGGCCTGTTGGCACATTGAGGCCTACTCAAGGCAGTGAGGCCATGGCTGTGGGTGTAAAGTAGCCCATTTGATCTCCTTTACAGCATCTCAGCTTTCTCTAGGAAACAGACGGCCATTGTTGACGGCCATACAATCTGCATGAGAACTTCCTTGTCTTTTATCCCCCTCATTTTGAAAAGTAAGGTTTTAATTCCATGATGAAGCCAAATGTGATATGGATCAGTTGGGGGGGGGGGGGGGGAGTTTGGCTGAGAGGCTGAAAAGTTAAAGGGAAATCTAGATTTGATTTTGTTCCTCTTGAGATGAGTAACTTTGATACGTTATATTGCCAAGATTTTGGAACAATTAAAACGTTTTTTAAAAAAATAGTGAGAAGGAGATGGGTAAACACCAGCTTAGAATTTGCAGCAAGGAAACAGGCCATTCGGCCCAGCTGATCCATGCTAATTTATGTTCCACACGAGCCTCCTCCCAGCCTACTTCAAATCACCCATCAACATATTCTTCTGAGACATTTATTGCTGAGTGACAGATGTTCCTTTAGGGTCTTCATTTGGGTTCCAGGTTGTGGGTGGGGGGGGGGGGGGGGGTGGTTCTCTGGCACATTTCATTCACTGGTTTCCATACCGGTGCATCAATAGGATTCTCACCGGAATGTGGAGGGACACTCGCACATGTTCGTCCCTCGGCGAATGGAGAACGATGGAAGTGGGGGGGCATCAACAGTCCTATCAAGTGCCGCCTGCTCAGCAATAACCTGCTCACTGATACTCAGTTTGGGTTCCTCCAGGGCCGCTCAGCTCCTCACCTCATTACAGCCTTGGTTCAAACATGGACAAAAGAGCTGAACTCGAGAGGGGAAGTGACAGTGACTACTCTGAACATCGAGGTAGCATTTGACCGAGTATGACATCAAGGAGCCCCAGCTAAGCTGGAGCCGATAGCAATCAGCAGGAAAACTCTCTGCTGGTTGGAGTCACACCTGGCTCAAAGGAAGATGGCTATGACTGTTAGAGGCTCGTCATCGTAGTCCCAGGACATCGCTGCAGGAGTTTATCAGTAAGAAGTCTTACAACACCAAGTTAAAGACCTCTTCCGGTGCTCACCCCAGTCCAACGCCGGCATCTCCACATCATGGAGTTTATCAGGGTGGTGTCCCAGCCCAACCTTCCTTCCATCGCTAAGTCAAAATTGGGGGTGCTCGCTGATGATTGCACAATGTTCACTATTTGCAGCAATTCCAACACTGAAGCAATCTGTGCCCATATGTAGCAAGTCCTGGACAATATCCAGGATTGGGCTAAGTGGCAAGTTACATTTGCGCCACACCTGTGCCTGTCAATGACCATCTCCAACAAGAGAGAATCCAACCACACCCCTCCACATTCAATGGCATTGCCAACGCTGAACCCCCCACTATCAACATCCTGGATGTTAACATTGACCAGAAACTGAACTGGACCCAGCCATATAAATACAGTGGCCAGCAAAGCAGGTCAAAGGCTAGGTTACCACCAGCGAGTAACTCACCTCCTGACTCCACAAAGCCTGTCCACCATCTGCAAAAGCAGAAGTCAGGAGTGTAATGGAATATTCTCCACTTCCCTGGTTGAGCGCAGCTCCAACAACACTCGAAAAGCTCGACACCATCCAGGACAAAGCAGACCGCTTGATTGTCAGCCCGTCCACCAGCCTCAACATCCATTCCCGCCACCACCGATACACAGTGGCAGCCGTCTGCAGTCCAGTAACTCACCAAGGCTCCTTCGACAGCACCTTCCAAACCAGCATCCTCCACTATCTAGAAGGACAAGCACAGTAAGCAGTCTTACAACACCAGGTTAAAGTCCAACAGGTTTGTTTCAAACACGAGCTTTCAGAGCGCTGCTCCTTCCTCAGGTGAATGGAGAGGTATGTTCCAGGAACATTTATATAGACAAAGTCAGAGATGCCAGACAATGCTTGGAATGCGAGCATTTGCGGAAGGTCAAGGGAAGCAGATACATGGGAACAGCGTCACCTCCAGGTTCCCCTCCAAGCCACATACCATCCTGACTTGGAAATATATAGCTGTTCCTTCAATGTCGCTGGGCCAAAATCCACAAACCCCCACTTCCTTAGAGCACTGTGGGCGTACGTACACATCATGAACTGCAGCGGTTCAAGGTGGCGGTTTACCACCCCCTACAGAGCAATTAGGGATGTGCAATAAATGCTGGCCTCGCCAGTGAAGCCCACATCCCATCAAAGAATCAAAGGAATGAATGTGCTATTACACTCCAGAATGGATGCAGCATTTTGTCCCTTAAAATGAGTAATTCGAGAATAGGTTTTCCAATTTGGCTGACTCAATGCGAAGTTCCCATTAGCGAAAGTCTACATTAGCTCCCTATCCATCAACGTCTCCCATTTGAAATCCCCATTCCTTGTGCTCAGTTCCTCCCATGCTTCCACGCTCTTGTCTATCTCTGTAATCTCCTTCAACCTTGCTGCTATCCTCAGGAAACTCTGTCTTCCTCCAATTCTGGTCCTTGCCCCTTTCCCACCTACATCGCCCCATCGTTGGCGGCTGTGCCTTCAGGAAGCTAGGATCTGAATTCCCTCCCGAATCCTCTCCGTCCCTCCACCTTTCCTTCTGTAAGTTGCTCCTTCAAATTTTCTCCACACGTTCACCTTTTTGTAACTTGCCCCACTTTGGTGCAGTCTGATTCGGTTTAAATTTCTCTGGACGACCTTGCAACATTTTCCTACTTTAACGATGCTAAATCAATACAAGTTATTTTATTCGACCGGCAGGTGGGGAGGGGGCGGGGGATCAGATGAAGTATTGAAACATATTATTTACCTTTTCAAACTGCCTGCGGAGCTTCATACATTGGTCTGGTCTCCGAGTAAAAATCATAATAATTTTATTTTTCCTCTTTCTAACGCTTTTGTTGTCAAAATCACAGCTGTTCAGCAACCAAGTTGTCATGATATTTTCCTGGAAGATAACCTCTGAGTAGCCAATGATGGATGGTTGCTGTAGCAATCAATGCCAAATGATAATTAGTTGCTAGAAATGGACCACACCTCTTTTTGTTCTGTGTCGTGGGCGACACACATCTCTTGGGAACCCTGAGTGAAGGACCAAACCCCAAACATCCCTAATAATAGGTATGTGCAGGTTAGGTGGATTGGCCGTGCTAAATTGCCCTTAGTGTCCAAAAAGGTTCGGAGGGTTACTGGGTTACAGGGACATGGCGGAGGTGTGGGCTTGGGTAGGGTGCTCTATCCATGGGCCGAATGGCCTCCTTCTGCACTGTAAATTCTATGATTCTATGAACAGCACCTTCTATTTGTGTAGCACCTTTAATGTAATAAAACACCCCAAGGTGCTTTGTAGGAGTGCTATAAAACTAAATACAACACAGAGCCTCAGAAGGAGCGAGTTGGTCATCTGGCCAAACATCTGGTCAAAGAGGTAGGTTTTAGGCAGCGTAGTAATGGAAGAAGACAAAGTTAGAGAGGCGGAGAGGTTCACGGCAGCTGAAGGCACAACCATCAGTCGCGCAGTTGCTGAAGAGGACAGAATTAGAGGAGTACAGATAACGCGGAGGATTGAGAGCTGGAGGAGATGGTGGATGGAATGATTAGGGCATGGGGGGGGGTAAGGGGTGGTTTGAACATGGCTTCAGGTTAAGAGACAGACGGCAGAGATTTGGCTCACGTCAAACTTACCAAGAAAAGGAACGTGGGGGAGTGGAAAGAAGGAGACGCAATACATCAAGTCCCCGTGGTTGGGTGGCACGAAACCTTTTTAAACCAACTCTTTGAGCTTGAGTTTTGAAAGCTTTGCAGGTTGACGGGAAAGGACAAACCTGTGAAGGTTCTAGTGCTCAGAAGGTGGTTATGGATGAAGAAAGCACTTGGTTCATTTCCATATCATCCTTCTAATTGTGCCGGCTGCCTATTGCTCCGACCCACATTGCCCACCTTCCAAAAAAAAAATGTTGTTCATCCGCCAGCTCTTTCGAAGAGCCAACAATCAGTTCCACTTCCCCTACAACCCTGCAAATGTTTGCTCTTCAAATATTTATCCAATTCGAATTTGGAAGCTGTTATTGAGACTGTTGCCAGGCAGCGCGTCCCGGATCACCACATATATTACACAAAGAATGTTTTCTTGCATTGCCTCAGGTTGTGTCCTACATGCAGGCCCTGTGGGTTGACCGTACTTTTAATTGCCACTGTGGACCCCCGCTTCCTCCGGACGGGTTCAGTGACCACTGCACTAGTGCAGCCGGAGCTACTGCACACTTGCTTCTTTGTTATGTGTTTTCTTTCCCCTAGGTTCTGAAGAAGATTTCTAAATACATTCAAGAACAGAATGAGAAAATCTATGCCCCCCGAGGATTGTTGGTCACCGATCCCATCGAACGGGGGCTGCGAGTCGTATCCTTTCAGAGATTTATTCAGGGAAAACTGTGGAGGCGTTGGGGCGGGGTGGGGTCCGGTGGTTGGCAGAGGATTAGAGAGTTGGTGAGGTTTTTTTGTATACAGTCGTGGGATGCGAGTGTTGCTGGCTGATCCTTAATTGCCCTTGAACTGAGCACATGTGGAGGTGGTGGCATTGTGGCATTGTCGCTGGACTAGTAATCCAGAGACCCAGGATAATGATCTGGGGACCTAGGTTCGAGTCCCATCCAGGAATTTAAACTCAATAAAATACCTGGAATTAAATGTTGACCATGAAACCATTGCTGATTGTCGTAAAAACCCATCTGGTTCACTAATGTCCTTTAGGGAAGGAAATCTGCCGTCTTTACCCAGTCTGGCCTACATGTGACTCACGACCCACAGCAATGTGGTTAATTCTTAAATGCCCCTGCAAGGGAAATTAGGGATGGGCAATAAATGCTGGCACAGCCTGTGACGCCCACACCCCATGAGCGAATTAAAAAAAAAACATTTTTGGACTGTGGGAGGAAACCGGAGCACCCAGAGGAAACCCACGCAGACACGGGGTGAAAATGTAAACTCCGCACAGTCACCCGAGGCTGGAATTGAACCCAGGTCCCTGGTGCTATGAGGCAGCAGTGCCGGCCGTGGAAGAGATATTTATCCAGTTCCCTTTACTCCTGAGCCTAATAAAGGCTTAACATGATTTCCTTGCTTTTGTAACCTGCTCCTCTTCATAGAACATAAGTGCAGAAGGAGGCCATTCGGCCCATTGAGTCTGCACCGACCCACTTAAGCCCTCACTTCCACCCTATCCCCGCAACCCAATAACCCCTCCTAACCTTTTTGGTCACTAAGGGCAATTTCTCATGGCCAATTCACCTAAACCTGCACGTCTTTGGATTGTGGGAGGAAACCGGAGCACCCGGAGGAAACCCACGCAGACACGGGGAGAACGTGCAGACTCCGCACAGACAGTGACCCAGCGGGGAATCGAACCTGGGACCCTGGCGCTGTGAAGCCACAGTGCTATCCACTTGTGCTGCCCATAATCGCCAATAAAACCAAGGCTTCCACCTGGCTATTGGCAGCTGCCTCGAGCTGTCCTCGACTCTGCATTGTGGTCCCCGCTTTCCTTCACCCTACTTGTCTCCAGATTGAGATTGCGATCTATGAAGACCGTTGCAGCAGCGGCAGCAGTAGCAGCGGCAGTGGGAGCAGCACCAGCAGCTGTAGCAGGGGTTGACGTGGGACGGCGGGACGGCCTTCACCAGACCCGAGCTCGGTTCCCTCTTCCCGAAACAAAAAAAATTCCAGTGCAATAACGACTTTATTACGTTTGACACCATTTCTGTATCATGAGCCCTGCCTCCCGCCGTCTGCCGAGGGTTTTGTCAGAAGAGAAGAGGACACCAGGCAAGTGAGCCAGGATCATCCACAGCCTCCTGTTGAAGAAGAGACTTTGGTTTGACCCTGAACTCAATGCTGGAGGTTACCGCGTATTCAGAATGTTTGCAATGTCAATAATATTGAGGAACAATAACTGGATCCCCCTGACTGTGCTGATCTCAACGTGCTCCATAGCAGTTTTCATCCATTTCTGACACCCACCCCCCTCTCCTCCATGACCCCCCTCCCCCACCTCCCCTCCAAGGTTGGTTGGTGAATCAAGTTGCCAACTCTCGACAATTTCACCACGTGACCCCCTGGCCCCAATCATGGGGACATGGCCTTTTTCTGAAAGTTCATTTCCAATACTTCCATGACGCAGATGTCCCAAGAGCGTTTTAAAATCACCCGTCGTTTGGCGTGCCTGCCACAACGTGGCTGCTGGAGGCTGTCTGTAGCATCAATCGCCCAAACGGACGGCAGGCTCCCTGAGGAGTTGGCGACCCCAGTGTGTGTGGGTTACAGACTGAGGAGAGAATACCCCTCTATCTCTTCCCCTTCCAACTCCCCGCCCCCTCCACCCCCCAACCCCCCTCCCCCCCCCATCCTGGGGCAGGGTTACCAACACAGCAGCATTGTCAGAGAGCCTCTGGGACTAGTCTCCTGGCTATGACATGAACACAGCACCCCTACAGTGCAGAACGAGGCCATTCGGCCCATCGGGTCTGCACCGATCCTCCAACAAAGCACCCCGCCTAGGCCCACTCCCCCGCCCTATCCCCGTGACCTCGCCCAACGTTTTTGGACACTTAAGGGCTAATTTAGCACGGCCAATCCACCTAACCTGCACATCTTTGGACTGTGGGAGGAAACCCGGAGCACCCGGAGGAAACCCACGCAGACACGGGGAGAACGTACAAACTCCGCACAGTCACCCAAGGACGGAATTGAACCCGGGTCCCTGGCACCGCGAAGCAGCAGTGCTAACCACTGTGCCATGGGAGGTGGGGAGAAAGAATCAAACTAACATGACCATGCTGCAGATTGTCTTAAATTCAAACATCAAAGCCCAGTCGAGACTGTTGGCCTTCTGAGGGGAAGAGTTGGTGGAAGAAGCTGGCGAAGTGTGGTCATGATCCATGTTTAGTCCACATTGGGTATGTATGGTTTTCCGGTGATTCTGTTTTAAGAATGTTGCCAAGACATCAGGACAAGGATTGCTTTGTGGAACAGAAGTCATGAGGGATAGAAGTGACTGACTGACGAAAGTAATCCAGACAAAATGATCAGCATGATAAACCGAGAGCTGCATTTATATCGTGCCTCACAGCCTCCGGATCCTTTACAACCAACAAAGTATGTTGTGTCTTCACTTTTGTAATGGTTGTTGAGAGTGGAAGATTGGCCCAGGGTGCCACTTCAAACAGAGCCAAGGGCAACCCAGGAGGCAGATGGTGTCTTGGCTTAACACCTCATCCAGCAGGTGGTACCCCTGGCAGTGTAGCCCACCCTCAGCAACAAACTGGGTGCCTGACCCTGAATCAAACTGCGACTGGAATTCTACTCTTAAATTAAAGATTAAAAACTCCTGTTCGAAAGCTGAGGAATGCAGGGGCTAATTTGGCCTGGAGTGAAAACCTCTGGTCCTCCAAAGCCGTTTGACCAACCTCAATTATTTGGGGAGGGCGGGGGGAAAGATGAGGGGTCCCATCCTTCCCTAACCTCACTTCTCCCCGCCCTCCCCCGCCCCCACTGGATCTGTGCCACTTTGGCAATTCCAGATTTCCATCACTCCACCATTGATGGCACTGCCTTCAACCTTATATTCTGGATTCCCTCCCTAAACCTCTCTGCCTCCCGACATCTCGCCTTTCCTCAAATGGTTCTTGAAACCTACCTCTTGGATCAAATATATTTGACTTAAAATCTCCTAACTGGCTCGATGTCAAATTCCCTTTGCCCACCGTTCCCGTGAAGCACCCTGCATTGTTTTTCCATCTTAAAGGCCCTACATAAATGTAAAGCTGTTGTGGTTTAGCCGCTGCCTTATTTACCTATGATTGGTCAGTTATTATAGGCTAAGAGTGAGTTAAGAGTCTCTCTTTAAGTGGCAGCGAAACGGTCAATCAGTGGCCTTGATCGGGAGTGTTTATGGATAGTGAAGAGCAAGATTGGCCAGAATGTCTTCCATTTAATATACCTGGTTTCTCCGGAAAGCTATGCCATTATCAAATATCAATCATATCTTAACTTCAGCTCCGATAGTTTTGTTTGCTAAGTGTGTTGTTCAGTGTGAAGGCTATTTGGACAGATAAGTAGCTCCCGATGGTCAGTCCCTCATCTGTGGCTTTGTTACCAGGTGAAGGTAAGATCAACCTCAACTTTGATGCCAATTTCTGTGGTTGAAGAGCTGGCCAGCACTCAGTGTTTCTGGCATGAGTCAAGACCATTTTGGGTGAGATGCTGAAGGCAAGCCCTGTTGGCACAAAGCCTTAGTATTTGAATGGGTTGTTCTTTGTTGACACGTGCCAAAAGAGTTTTGATATTCAACAGTGTTGCCAATAGTGTATCCCCACCATAAACATCCCGGGGTGACAACCTGTTTACAGAAATTAACCAGACTGCTGATATAAATACGGTGCTGAGGAATCCTACAGCAAATAAGTCACCTAGTGACTCTCCAAAGCCTGTCCACCATCTACATGGCACAAACCAGGGGTGTGATGGAATACGCTCCACTTGCCTGGATGAGGGCAGCTCCAACAACACTGGAGAAGTTCGAAACCATCCAGGACAAAGCAGCCCCGCTTGAATTGGCACCCCCATCCACCATTTTAAACATTCACCCCCTCCGCCACTGACGCACAGTGGCAGCCGTGTGTATCATCTACAAGATGCACTGCAGGAACTCACCAAGGCTCCTTCGACAGCACCCATGACCGCTACTATCTAGAAAGATGAGGGCAGCAGATACCTGGGAACACTGGGTTCCCCTCCAAGTCACTCACCACCCTGACTTGGGAATGTATCGCTGTTCCTTCATTGTCACTGGGTCAAAATCCTGGGATTCCCTCCCTGACAGCACAGTGGGTGGACATACATCACATGGATTGCAGCGTTTCAAGAAGGCAGCTCATCACCATCTTTCGGGCAATTAGGAATGGATCTTGCGATGCCGACACCCTGAGAACATATTTGAAAAATGGTTCAGGCTGGTGTATGTGGAAAGTCCTCTTATGTCAGATGAGAAGCTGCATTAACTCAAAAAGTGCAAAATGCTCCTTGCAAATCTTAAACCTGGGTTTAGGTGCTCCGTCCGTCACACAATGCTGTGAATAAGCATGGACTTACAGCTCTGAAGGAGGTCATACGGCCCATCGTCTCTGTACTGGCTCTCTGAAGGAGCAACTCATCCGAGTGCCATTCTCCCACCTTCTCACCGTGACCATGCATGTTCTTACTTTTCAAATAGCAGCCTTGTTCCATTTTGAGGACTTTAATTGAACCTGCCTCCACCACACTCTCAGTGCTTTCTGAACACATCCACTCACTGCGTGAAAAAACTTTTACTCATAACAGATTCATTTCTTTTACCAATTGCTTTAAATCTATGCCCTCTCGTTCCCGAGGGGGGACGGTTTTTCCCTATTTAACCTGCCCAGACCCCTCGAATTTGAAAGACTTAACATCTCTGTTAATATCCTGCGGAATGAATGTGCACATTGCCCAATAACCTACTGGCAAGATTGTCTGTAATATTAAGATGACTAACATAACATCTGTGTTTGTCGGTCACAGTTAAAGCTGCATGTTTCTCTATTTGCATCATGTAATCAGCATGTGCTGTGGTCCTGTGCTGTAAAATACAATGAATAAATTCTGTGGGTTAGTAATGCTCTCTGTCTGACGCAGCTGATGATATTGCATTTTGAGCGTGTGATGTTTGTGATATTCTCTCGCTGACCCATTCTTTATTGATCAGTGTCTCTGTAACAGCATCTCCCAGGCTTTCTGCCCCTGTCCCCTCTGTATGGGGAAGCAAACCTTTCACTCGGTCCCTTCAAACCTGCTTAAAGCAAACAACGTCAGCCATGTTTTCTGCCCGGCCACCCTCTGCCAACCTTTTCCAGCTCGTGGGATTGCTCTCTTCCTCTCCCTTGCCCCCTTTGTTCTTCCACCTCTCTCTGCTGCCTGTGTCTCCCTCTTTCTCCCTCCCTCTCTCCCTTGCCCCTCCTCCTCCCTCGCCACCTCCCTCCTTCTCCTCTCCCGGCACAGTGCTCCTCCGCACTCCTCTAGCCCAGCCCTCTGTAGGTATAAATCCCAGGCGGGGGTGGGGGGGGGGGGGGGTGAAGTTGCGAGGAAGACCCTTCAGGCAGGATCTGGAGTGGCATGGGAATTCAGCCTGCCGGCTCATCCTGTACATGCCCCTGAGGAATGCTGAGCTCAGAGCAGCAAACATATTTTATTCCTCTTTATTCTTTCATGTTATACGGCACGACCCACTCTATATTCTTCCCATTGACTTCAATCTCCTTCTCACTAGGAATCAGAACAAGATCCAATTCTCATCACCCATATAACTGACAAAGAAAGAAATTATTTCACTCTGGATTTGCCTTGAGCCAAGCTGAAGAGGTGCATGTAGAAGCAGAGGAAACCAAGTGGGACATTTAGTCCTCAAGGCTATTCTTTGGGCTGTGGGCATCGCTGGCTGGGCCAGTACTTGTTGCCCATCCATAGAATCCCTACAGTGCAGAAGGAGGCCATTTGGCCCATCGAGTCTGTACCGACTCTCTGAAAGAGCACCGTACCCTGGCCCCACTCCCCCACCCTGTCCTCGTAGCCCAGCGCCATTGAACATGGCCAATCCACCTAACCTGCACATCTTTAGACTGTGGGAGGAAACCGGAGCACCCGGAGGAAACCCACGCAGACACGGGGAGAAAGTGCAAACTCCACGCAGAAAGTCACCCCGGGCTGGTATCGAACCCGGAGCTGTGAGGTAGCAGTGCTAACCACTGTGCCGCCAAGGGTATCCCTAATTGCTCTTGGCCTAAGAGGCTTGCTCAGTCATTTCAGGGGGAAACCACGTCGCCTTGAATCTGAGCTCATGTGTAGGCCGGACCGGGTAAGGATGGCAGATTTCCTTCCCGAAGGAGCATTCTTGAATTTGGTGAGTTTTCTGGTAATCAGTGATAGTTTCATGGTCGCTATCACTGAGAGCAGCTTTCAATTCCAGATCTATTCATTGAATTTCAATCCCCCAGCTGCCGGGATTTGAACTTCTGACTTTAGTGTTAGCCTGGGCCTCTGGATTACTATCCAGGGACATTACCACGTGCTGTTTTTGACAAAGCCAGGCAGGCACCTGATTAAATGGAAGGCTTAACAAATCTCAGAGCAGCAGGGTAAGATTCTTTTCATTGCAGTCCAATGTTGCAAATTTCTTTGTTAAACCCGCGACTCTTTCAATAGAGCTTTTTTTTTACTATTTGCAGTCTCTGTTTGTATCGTCTGGTCTTGGAGTAATCATTGCTCCCGGTCTGCCATTTCAATCCCATTAAGCATCTAAAATTCTTCTTGTAAAATCCCCTTCTGATATACTGAGGGTCGATGCTTACCATTCTTTCCCCTCACAGCTCGCAGACCCCTCTAAAAATCGATAAGAGAACTATTTTGAAACTGCACCCTCTGCTGGGGCTTCATAAGACCATAAGACATGGGAGCAGAATCAGGCCATTCAGCCCATCGAGTCAGCTCCGCCATTCGATCACGGCTGGTATGTTTCTCACCCCCTTTCTCCTGTCTTCTCCCCGTCACCCCTTGACCCTCCCCGTTATTGCCCAGGGACCTTTGCCACGTGTGTGAGCAGGGCAAGCTACTGTGGACCCTTTTCAACCAATCAGACTGAGGGATCCTCATTGAGCAATGCAGACTTTAAACCAGAAAGCCTCATTTTGAATATTTCGTTCAATGTCAACGCCAGGTGCAGAAAGTGAAACAATGCAGCACGGTAGCATGGTGGTTAGCATAAATGCTTCGCAGCTCTAGGGTCCCAGGTTCGATTCCCGGCTGGGTCACTGTCTGTGCGGAGTCTGCATGTCCTCCCCGTGTGTGCGTGGGTTTCCTCCGGGTGCTCCGGTTTCCTCCCACAGTCCAAAGATGTGCGGGTTAGGTGGATTGGCCATGCTAAATTGCCCGCAGTGTCCTAAAAGTAAGGTTAGGGGGGGGGGGGGGGTTGTTGGGTTACGGGTATAGGGTGGATACGTGGGTTTGAGTAGGGTGATCATGACTCGGCACAACATCGAGGGCCGAAGGGCCTGTTCTGTGCTGTACTGTTCTATGTTCTAAAGCGAGGGAAAGAACAACAGGATTACGAGAGAGAGAGAGGGAGAAAGATGAAAGTCAACAATTTTTTTTTTAAAAATCTGCCGATAGCAATTACATTCAGAAGGAATGAGTCTTGTGATTGAACTTTCAGGGCCAGACTGGTGGGTGGCTGCATTAAGATTTAAAATCCACCTTCACCCCAATTCACTGGCTCTATTTCTGCCTGGTGCGTTTTGTGTATGATTCACACTCGTACATGTGTTTTAATGCTGCATCTCTCATTGAGGTCCCAGCGTGGTGCAGCTTGTGGGGGGTAAGGTAACTCAGAAACCTCCAATCCCTGTTGTTGCACCTGTCCAGTTCAGGTACTTCAACCAGCTCCTGAAGCAAAGTTTACCCAGATGTCTCTATTCAGAAGGAGAAAAAAGTACACACTCAGATCTAATAATAATAATCTTTATTGTCACGAGTAGGCTTACATTAACACTGCAATGAAGTTACTGTGAAAAGACCCTCGTCGCCACATTCCGGCGCCTGTTCGGCTCACAGAGGGAGAATTCAGAATGTCTAAATTACCGAACAGCACACCTTACGGGACTTGTGGGAGGAAACCGGAGCACCCGGAGGAAACCCACGCAGACATGGGGAGAACGTGCAGACTCCACACAGACAGTGACCCAAACCACATTCCGGCGCCTGTTCAGGGAGGCTAGTACTGGAATTGAACCCGCGCTGCTGGGGCCTGCCTTAGTCTGCTTTAAAAGCCAACTATTTAGCCCACTGTGCTAAACCAGCCCCTATGGTATGCTGTAGATCCGATCCCTGAGTTACTCTGGTTCCTCTTTGTGAAGATGATTGTCGCTGGCTGTTTCTTCCTTGCTTGCTTCCTCTCTGGTCTGGTCTGGTCTCGGTCGCCTCTCGGCCAATGGAGTGTCAGGAGGCAAGGTCTCAGCGCCCAATGGTCTGGTTGATGACCTGTTGACAGGGTACCTGAGCCCGCCCTAGGAGGATCGATGATTGCTTGATGGTATATCAGGAAATGTGGACAATAGGCCAATGCATCTCAAGGGGCTGGTTTAGCTCACTTGGCTAAATCGCTGGCTTTTAAAGCAGGCCAGCAGCACGGTTCGATTCCCGTACCAGCCTGCCCGGACAGGCGCCAGAATGTGGCGACTAGGGGCTTTTCACAGTAACTTCATTGAAGCCTACTCGTGACAATAAGCGATTTTCATTTTTATTTTCAAGTGGGAGCGATAATTAGCCTGTCTGAGTTCTGTAGATTCGAATATTCAGATTCTCCAGGCTTCTTGTTGGAACGGACAGTGATTTTAATTTAAAGTTCCCAATTCTTTCATTTAGGATATCCAATTTAATCAGCCTTAAAACTAGGCCCTGATTATATTACCACACCGTGTTTAACTGCACATGTACAGAAGCCAGGTTTTGCTGTTGGTGATTTAGTTCATGGGAATGGGGAGCGCTGACAGCATCACTGTTATCCTTACTGCAAAATTTGGGCCATTGCCTTTGAGGAAGCAGAAGAGTCTCAACCCGTGTAGGTGTTTCTCAAAGCTTGTCGCTCCCACCTCTGGGATGAACTTCCAGACTCTCTCCTGCACACTTTTGTTCCAGAACTACGCACGGAAGCGACTCACCCATTGGTTCACATTGCATTTTCAATCCTGAAATCAATCCGTGATCAGAAGTAATATGGAAGAATTTCTGTATCAAAAGAACTTAAAAATGCCCAACGCTGTTTCCATAGGCCTCCACCTTGCCTGATGTTGGTACCTTGTGTTTGACTCGGAGAGGAACTTCCAACCACATATCTGAACCACCACTTGAGCTGCCCACTTCCATAACGTTGCCAACACTGCCCCTGGCTCAGGTCACGGAAATCCTAACATAGAACATTGAACATACAGTGCAGAAGGAGGCCATTCGGCCCATTGAGTCTGCACCGACCCACTTAAGCCCTCATTTCCATCCTATCCCCCTAACCAATAATCCCTCCTAACCTTTTTGGTCACTAAGGGCAATTTATCATGGCCAATCCACCTAACCAGCACATCTTTGAACTGTGGGAGGAAACCGGAGTGACCCAGCAGGGAATCGAACCTGGGACCCTGGCGCTGTGAAGCCACAGTGCTATCCACTTGTACTACCGTGCTGCCCAAACAGAGCTGCAGGACTCTATTTGGCCCTTTGAATCAGCACCAACCCCCTGAAAGTACACCCTACCCAGGCCCACTTCCCCAGCCAACCAGTCCTATCCTCTGTCACCTAACCTACACATTCCTGGACAATAGGAGGCAATTTATCGTGGCCAATCCACCTAACCTGCACATCCTTGGACTGTGGGAGGAAACCGGAGCACCCGGAGGAAACCCACACAGAGTTGGGGAGAACGTGCAAACTCCACACAGGCAGTCACTCAAGTCCGGAGTTGACCCGGGGACCCCGACGCTGTGATGCAGTAGTGCTAACCACCGCGCTGCCCGTGCCGCCATCTGTTGCTGAAACTCTCAGCCAGATATTTGTTACCTCTAATGCTTTTCTAATATTATCCTTGCTGGTCTCTCCTCTTGCACGATTTCCCTGCCTGTGAATTTATGAATCCCCATTTGCTCGTCCATCACTCCTGCGTTCACTGGTCCGTAGTGACCTCTGGTTCATCATTGCCTCCAATTTAGATTCTCATCCTCGTTTTCAAATCCATCCATTGCTTTGTGCCTCCTTATCTCTGTAACGTCCTTCAGCGCTACACCTCTGAGAATTCCACATTCCTCCAAGTATGGTTTCTGGCCCATCTTCTACGCCCTTGGCCGCACCATTGGCTCCAAATCAGCCAACACTGAGATGTTTGCAATAGACCAGGCGGACAGGAGCTCAATGTCTAATTGAAGCTGCCAGGCCCGGAAATGACCTCCCTCAACTTCCTTACAGCCTACCCCTTTGACAAAGCTTCTCGCCCCCCCATCTAATATCTCCATTGGCTTGGATTGGACTGGATTGGATTGGATTTGTTTATTGTCACGTGTACCGAGGTACAGTGAAAAGTATTTTTCTGCAAACAGCTCAACAGATCATTCAGTACATGGGAAGAAAAGGGAATTGAACAGAATTCAAGAAAATACATGAGAATACATAATAGGGCAACACAATATATACAATGTACTACATAAGCATTGGCATCGGATGAAGCAGACATGGGTGTAGTGTTAACGAGGACAGTCCATAAGAGGGTCATTTAGGAGTCTGGTGACAGTGGGGAAGAAGCTGTTTTTGAGTCTGTTCGTGCGTGTTCTCAGACTTCTGAATCTCCTGCCCGATGGAAGAAGTTGGAAAAGTGAGTAAGCCCCGGCAGCGGGAGGTGTAGATGGAATCAATGGATGGGAGGCAGGTTCATGTGATGGACTGGACGGTATTCACGACTCTCTGAAGTTCCTTGCGGTCCTGGGCCGAGCAGTTGCCATACCAGGCTGTGATGCAGCCCGAGAGGATGCTCTCTATAGTGCATCTGTAAAAGTTGGTAAGGGTTAATGTGGACATGCCAAATTTCCTTAGTTTCCTGAGGAAGTAAAGGCGCTGTTGTGCTTTCTTGGCGATAGCATCGACATGAGTGGACCAGGATAGATTTTTGGCTTGGGTTTCAAATTTGTTTTGTCTGATTGTTTCTGCGAATGGCCTCGGGATGTTTGCCTACAGTAAGGGATGATGTGGAGATGGTGGCGTTGGACTGGGGTGAGCACAGTAAGAAGTCTTACAACACCAGGTTAAAGTCCAACAGGTTTGTTTTGAATCACTAGCTTTCGGAGCACTGCTCCTTCCTCAGGTGTTCCGAAAGCTAGTGATTCGAAACAAACCTGTTGGACTTTAACCTGGTGTTGTAAGACCTTTTACTGTACAGTAAGGGAGTCAGAGGAGTGCAGTCCAAGAGAAACCCTTTAGCCACACTGTTCTATTCGTTCATGGGAATAAACTCACAGAGGCTCAGCCACTGACAGTTGTCCAAATCCCTCGCAGGGGAAGAAACAGGAAACAAAGAGAGAAGGAAGGGACGGAATCCATAAAATTGGCAAGTGCACCCCAGGCTTTTTGATGTTATAAAGGCTTGTCTGTGACTATTAGATGCACAGAGAGAGACTCAGCCATATCGTGCACCGTCTGCTCTGCATTAAAGGTCACCTCAGCTCTGCTCTCAGGTGTTATGTGCACCTGCATAAAGGTCACATCGCGCATGAACGCAGCACCCAACCTTCAGCCAAATCCGCCAACACTGAGGTATTTATGCCAGACCAGGAGGACAAGGGCTCTATTTATAACTGAAGGCCCTTCACTGGAAAGGGATCAGTCGTTTGGGGAGTGTTGGGGGAAGGGGGTGCAATTCAAAGTAAATCGAGCCTCGCCTGTGGCATGGCGTGCTCAGGATGTCAGCGCAAGGCTTCCCGCTGGACCACTGCCTGTCCACACAATGCAGAAGGTTCAGTGTGTGAACGCTGGCTGTTCCCTGCCTATTTCGGAAGCAGAAACAGGAGGAGGACAATCGACCCCTTGTACCTTTCCCCTTTCCGCCATCCAATTAGACCGTGACTGATCTGTATCTTAACTCCATCTACTCACTTTGATTTGATAACTAACGTACCTGCCTCACAAAAATCTAGCAACCTCCACCTTTCCCATTTTCAATTTGCTCCAGCCATACAATCACTTGGAAAAGAGTTCCGGATTTCTATGACCCTATGCGTGAAGAAATGCTTCCTAACATCAGCCTTTAACGGGTATAGGGATGTCACTGTTAGATATGTAACTCTCGTCTTGCCTGTGGGAGAGTATACTGTCCAGTAGGATCTTAACAACGCAGAGGAGTCGGGCTCATGATTCTTCCTGAACCTGGGATTGATCCTGCTCCATATCACTCAGCTTCACATCGGTTAGAGAGAACCTCCCAGAGGAGGGAGAGTTGCAATGAATAAATTTATTATTTCACATTTTAAAATACTCACTTCCAATTCATGGAGTCAAAGCATTATTCAAGATCCCAAACCCTGCACAAACGAGTGTTAAAAATTGTACATATCCCGGATCTACGCAGTGATAACACTAGTTTCTATGCATAATCAACCCATTGTACATTTCCTCCATTCAATAAGACCATGACTGATCTGTATCTTAACTCAATTTGCTCACTTTGATTTTATAACTAAAGTACCTGCCTAACAAAAATCCAGCAACCTCCACCTTCTGTTGAGTGCTTTAAAATGTCTGCTCCATGCTTCCAGCTCGTTCTGCCTGCAGCTTTGTTTACTTTGCTCTAAGTCCACACCCAGGCTTAACTAATCAAGCACAGTGAGCATCAATTGTAAACGGACTCATAACGAGGCTGCATTCTCCCACCCCGCTCGCGCAGGGAATCTCCGGTCCCGATGCAGTAAATGGAGTTTTGGCTGAGCGCCAAATTCTCCGTTCTCGTTGACAGCGGTGGTGGAGTGGATGAGATCGGCGAATCCCGGCCATAGCTAACCACAGAACAGTTGAATATCACAGTAAGCACTGATTTCACTGCCTTGACGGTTTCCATTCTGAAAAGCTTGTTAACGTTTCACACCACTGGCCGTCCTTTCATTTCTTTGCTTAATGATGTGACAGCTGGGATAGGAGCTCATGTTAAGTAGCAGGTTCCCCCACAGAGAGACCCAGGCACAGTCAGAAGCAAAATATCATTAACCCACAACCCCTTCAACACATCGCTGCTCTGATACAAACTCTGATGGCTGCAACCTTTCTTCTGTCAATTTATTTCATTTGGTTTCAAGTTACCATTGAGTAGCAACTCTTGCTCTGACGCTCCCTTGTCTCCCAGGAACCAAGAATAGAAACTTTGATTTAGTATGACTGCTGCCCAATACATTATTGTAAATAAAAATGATTTGTTGATTCAAGTGAGGGATGCGCATATCCTTTTGAAATATTCAGCACCAAGTACAGCAGGTGGGTCTTACTTAGAGTTACAAAACACATACAGTGCAGAATCAGGCTGTTCGGCCCAACAGGTCCATGCTAGCGCATTTGCTCCACATCAGTCACCGACCGCTCATCTTCATCTCAATCTATCAGCAGATTCCTTTCTCCTTCATGTCTTCATGCATCCTTCCTTTAATGCATCCATGTGGTAACAAGTGACATATTCAAAACACCCCCTGGGTAAAGAAGTTTCTTCTGAGATCCCTATTGGATGGCCCCCTAGTTCTGGTCTTCCCTGCAAGTGGAAACATCTTTTCTGTGTCAATCCTATCAAATTCCTTCATAACCCGTAAAGAGCTCTATCAAGAACGTATCTCGATTGAACCTCGGCCTCCTCCGCTTCCCGCAATGCGTTTTGGCCGCACCCCCCTCCCAATACAATATCTTTCAATTCTTCACCACTGATATATCCAGCATTTTCTCTTTCGTCACTGAGATATCCCCGTAGCTTATGGCTAATGGCGGGAAGCCACGGGCCACTGACTTTAATAGAGAATACGGCACGCTTACCAGTGCTCGGATGATGCATCTCACCCTCCTTTCCCTGCGCAGGCTCCAACACAGCATAGGAGGAGTGCAGCCTCGCCCCCCCATTATGACGGGGCCAGCTTGGGAACGCCCATTGAGGGCAGGCATTTGAACAACAGATTTATATTGAAGAGAACGGGCAACTATTTTAACAAGTGTTTTAAAGGTGTGTAGAAGTTTTTTTAAAGTCGTAAAGTAATCTTTATTGTCACAAGTAGGCTTACATTAACACTGCAATGCCGTTACTGTGAAAAGCCCCTAGTCGCCACATTCCAGCGCCTGTTCAGGTACACAGAGGGAGAATTCAGAATGTCCAAATTACCTAACAGCACATTTTTCGGGGCGGTGCGGAGGAAACCGGAGCACCCAGAGGAATCCCACGCAGACACGGGGAGAACGTGCAAACTCCACACAGACAGTGACCCAAGCCGCGGAAATTTAACAGTTTCTTTAACTCTGTTGTTGTTGATTCTTATAAAGTAATTTTTAAGGTTTTCTTTATGATTGAAGGTAACCCCACCTAACCTTTGGACACTAAGCGATAATTTAGCAAGGCTAATCCACCTAATCTGCACATCTTTGGACTGTGGGAGAAAATCTGAGCACCCGGAGGATTCGGCGGTGGAACAGTGGTTAGCACTGCTGCCTCAGCGCCAGGGACCCAGGTTCAATTCCGGCCTTGGGTGACTGTGTGGAGGTCTCCCCGTGTGTGCGTGGGTTTCCTCCGGGTGCTCCGGTTTCCTCCCACAGTCCAAAGATGTGCAGGTTAGGTGGATTGGCCAAGTTAAGTTGCCCATTAGTGCCCAGGGATGGACAGGTTAGGTTCCGGTGATAGGGCAAAGGAGTGGACCTATGTAGGGTTCTCGTTCAGGGAGTCAGTGCAGACTTGATGGGCCGAATGTCCTCCATCTGCACTGTAGGAATTTTATGTTTCTATTGCATGGTTCTAGGAAACCCATGCAGACACGGTGAGAATGTGCAAACGCTACAGTCACCCAAAGTCCGAATTGAACACGGATCCCTGGTGTGTGGCACCAGTGCCAACCACTATTTCTCACATCTAGTGGTCTCTCTGTTTAAACTGCCCCAACTCTGTCACGTTAGCACCAGCTTTCTGTTGTGGATCTATGGACACTAGATTGAGCCGACGCAAGCACCTCCAGAGGACCTCCATACCAGAGGTCAAAATCAGAACTTAATCTCCAGGGTGAGTCAGTTCCCACCGGGAAAGATGGTTAACCTCAAGGAAATGGAAATGCAATGCCCTGGGGCCATGACTGATTCCTGGGATCAATGGGGCATTTTTTAATTCAGTTTTTTTACCGATGTGTCGCTGGCTAGGACAGCATTTATTGCTGATACGCAATTGCCCCACAGGAGGTGGTAGCGAGCTGCCTCTTGAATCGCTGCTGTCCATGTGGTGTAGGTACACTGTGGGGAGGAAGGGAGTACTGTGACACTGCGTCAGTGAAGGACAGGCACGATATTTTGACGTCAGGATGTTGAGTGCTTTGGAGGGGAACTTCCAGATGGTGGTGTTCCCATGTGTCTGCTGTCCTTGTCCTTCTAGATGGTTATGGTCATGGGTTTGCAAGGTGCTGCCTATGGAACCTTGGTGAGTTCCTGCAGTGCATTTTGTACATGGTACACACGGCTGCCACTGTTCGCCGGTGATGGAGCGAGTGAATGTTTTTTATGGAAGGGGTGTCAATCAAGTGGGCTGCTTTGTCCTGGATGGTGTTGAGCATCTTGAGAGTTGATGGAGCTGCGCTCACCCAGGCATCGGAGAGTATTCCATTATTCTCCTGACTTGTACCTTGTAGATGGTGAGCAGGGTTCAAGTGGTCACCGCAGGATTTCTAGCCTCTGACCTTCTCTTGTAGCCACCGTTCTGTTTCTGGTCAATAGTAAACCTCAGGATATTGATTGTGGGGGATTCAGCAATGGTAATGCCATTGACTGTCAAGGGGTGGTGCTTAGATCCTCTCTTAATGGAGATGGTCATCGTCTCGCACTTTTGTGGTGTCAGTGTTATTTGCCACTTTCAGCCCAAGCCTGGAAATTGTCCAGGTCTTGCTGCACTTGGACATGGAATGTTTCAGTATCTGAGGAGTTGCAAATGGTGCTGAACATTGTGCAATCATTCGAGAATATCCCCACTTCTGTCTTTATGATGGAAGGAAGGTCATTGATGAAGCAGCTGACAATGGTTGGGCCCAGGACACCACCCTGAGGAACTTCTGCAGTGATGTCCTGGAACTGAGATGATTGACCTCCAACCACCACAACCATCTTCTTTCTGCCTGGTATGACTCCAAGCAGCAGAGGCTTTTTCTCTGATTCACATTTACTCCAGTTATGTTGGGGCTCCTTGATGCCATACTCGGTCAATTGCTGCCTTGATGTCAAGAGCAGTCTCTCTCACCTTTCCTCTGGAGTTCAGCTCTTTTGTCCATGTTTGAACCAAGACTGTAATGAAGCTGAGTGATCCTGCCGGAACCCGAACCGGGTGTCAGTGAGCATAATTTGATAGCGCTGTTCATGACCCCCTTCCCCCACTTTACTGGTGATCGAGAATAGACTGATGGGGTAGTAGTTGACCAGGTTGGATTTGTCCTGCTTTTTGGGTACAGGACATACTTGGGCAAATATTCCACATTGCCGGATAGATGCCGGTGCTGCAGTTTATCATGTGTTATAAGGAAATATTGAACAGGTGGGTCAATACCCATTAGAGTTTAGAAGAATGATAGGTGATCTTGCTGAAGATTCGGAGGTAGCTTGACAGGGTAGATCCTGAGAGGGCGTTGATCTTTATGAGGGATCCAGGACTGGGGAGGGTGGGGGCATCATTTCAGTATAAAGACCATTTAAGACCGAGATGAGAAGAAATTTCTCCTCTGAAGATAGTGAAGCTTTCAAAATGCTCCTGCGGAGGCCGGACCGTTGAATATGCTCAAGGCCGCGTTTTCAATTATCTGGGAGTTAGGATTTTGAAGAGCAGGCAGGAAACTGAAGTTGAGGCCAAGATCAGATCAACCTTTATCTTATTGAAAGGTGGGGAAGGTTCGAAGGTCTGAATGGACTCCTCCTGCTCCAATTTCTTCTTTTTATTTCCACCCAAATTGGATCACCTTTGAGTAATCATTGAAATCCACAGCCCAGATACACGTTCAACCAACTTTGAATTATTAATTTCCCTTTGGAGTAATAAATGAGTGTAAATCGTGGCTCAGCAGGCAGCACTCTGGTCTCTGATTCAGAAGGTTGGGGATTAAAGACCCAATCGAGAGACGTGAGCACAATATCGAGGCTGAAGCTTCCAGTACAAATCGGAGTGAGTGCTGCACAGTTGATGGTGTCACCTTTTGGATTAAGTAATACATTGAGTCTCTGTATGTCCCATCGGGTGGGTAAAAGATCCGATGGCACCATTTTGAAGAAGAGCTAGTGCAGACATGATGGAGCGAATGGCCTCCTTTTGCACGGTAGACATTAGAATTCCTACAGTGCAAAAGGAGGCCATTTGGTCCAACAGGTCTGCGCCAACCCGCTGAAAGATCACCCTACCTAGGCCCACTCCCCCGCCCTATCCCCGTAACCCCACCTCATCTTTGGAAACTAAGCGGCAATTTAGCACAGCCAATCCACCCAACCTGCACATCTTTGGACTGTGGGAGGAAACCGGAGCGCCCGGAGGAAACCCACGCAGACACCAGGAGAGAGTGCAAACTCCACACAGTCACCCGAGGCTGGACGTGAACCTGAGTCCCTGGCACTGTGAAGTAGCAGTGCTAACCACTGTGCCACCGCGCCGCCCCTATGATTCTGTGAAGAGTAGGGGATGTCTGTCCCCAGTCTGCCGGTCAACAGTTATCCCTCGCCCAACATCGCTAATACTAATTATCTGTCCATTGTCCCATTGTTGTGTTGTGAGCGCTGATTGGCTGTGACGTTGCCGACATTCCAACAGTGACTCCACTTCAGAAACACTGCATTGGCTGAAGGGCTTTGTCCTGAGATTGCAAAAGGTGCGATAGAAATGTAAGACGATTCCTTCACATTTCGACTCTTCTCAATACTTCTTATGTCGGAGGATTCAATTAAAGTGGAGTGAGTCGGGCATCATTCATTGCTGTCCTATTTAAACCGTGAACTAATCATAGCTTATGGAAAGCCAGTGTATTAATAGAAAGTGCTCGCGTTTGAAGTGACCCATAATTAGAGCTGCTTTCTGGTGTCAAGTTGCTATCGGAGGGTGTGACTGCGATGGGTGGTTATAATGTTTGGACAGAGGCTGGAGCAGTCCCCCAGTCTTGGCAGGGCTACAATGCTGCTCCTCTTCCCAGCTGCAAGGAGAAGCCAGCACTTTCTTACCTCTCTGCCAGTTCATTGATAGCGCGTACAACAGGTGCTCTTGTCACGTTTCATCTTGCTGAAGCGCGCGCGCAAGGTTTGTTTTTAAAATTTGCCCACGAGGGTGGTGAGTTTGTGCGATTTTCACAAGCCAGGGGAAGTGCTGTTGTACGTTAATGGGCAAATTACGTTCATAAATACGTTAGGTGGGGTTACTGGGTTACGGGGATAGGGAGGAGGTGTGGGCTTAAGTAGGGTGCTCTTTCCAAGGGCCGGTGCAGACTCGATGGGCCGAATGGCCTCCTTCTGCACTGTAAATTCTATGATCTATGATAATGCTCTTTTGTATATCGAATCGTAGAAGGAGACCATCTTGGCCACTGCATGAGCCCCATTTCTGGCTCTTCGGCTGTAGCTGTCTAACCCCCTATTGTTTCCCCCACCCCTCCCTTAACAAGTGTGTCGGGCTCTGCCCCATTGTGCCGTCTTACTTAATGAGAGTATAAATCAGAGAATCAAGCGGGGAAACTTGCAGCATTTTGATTTTGCGAGAGTCGGCTGCTTGATTTCCACTTTTTCAATTTTCCTGCTGTTGGTAAGAGAGTCTGCCTCAGTCAAACCTCCTCGGGGATTTTCACAGGACCTGCGCAATGAGCGCAGTCGGTGGTCACGTCAATTAAAAGAAGCTCAACACATTTTCTTTAAATTAGTTCATAAAATCTATAGAATTCCTCCAGTGCAGAAAGAGTTCATTCGGCCCATCGGGTCTGCACCGACCTTCCGAAGGAGCACCCTACCTCGGCCCACATCCCCACCCTATGCCCGTAACGCCAGCTAACACTAAGGGGTAATTTATCATGGCCAATCCACCTAACCTGCACAACGTTAGACTGTGGGAGGAAACCGGAGCACCCGGAGGAGACCCACGCGGACACGGGGTGAACATACAAACTCCACACAGTCAACCAAGGCCGGATTTGAACCAGGTTTCCTGGTGCTGTGAGGCAGCATCGCTAACCACTGTGCCACTGTGTTTTAGAGGGCACAGGGATTAAGGCTTGTGTGTTCTAGTGCCAAGTTGACTTGGGTTGGGGGGGAGGAGGTGGAAAATGGAGTCAGCAAAGACAGCACATGGGGATGTGTACTGTTGGGCTAATGTTGGATGCATTAATATTTGGATGCAAATAGTAAGGGGTGGAATTTGGACTGTGAGGGATAAAGTAGATCAGCGGCCCATTACATATCACTTGCCAGCTTCCTTTATTTTGATTTCAAAATTACCCCAAAAACGTAACGAACTGCAAGGAAACAGTGAAATGGGTGAATTTCCTCTTAATGTTGATGTGAAGTGGCTTTTGAAGTTGTTCGGGTATGTCGTCTTCTGAGGGGTCTTGAACTCCGTCTATCAGCTTGTAGACTTGACTCGTTGGCTTAAGTGTTTTCTTTCTCTTCCACGTCTTTGGTGTTGGTCAAGTTTTCTGTGAACAATGCGCTTCAGCAATATGGCCCCTTTTGACACCGTTCCTGCAATTATTTTCTCTACTTCAGCATCCCTGCTGAGTGTCCAACTTATTTTCATAGAATTTACAGTGCAGAAGGAGGCCATTCGGCCCATCGAGTCTGCACCGGCTCCTGGAAAGAGCACCCTACCCAAGGTCAACACCTCCACCCTATCCCCATAACCCAGTAACCCCACCCAACACTAAGGGCAATTTTGGACACTAAGGGCAATTTATCATGGCCAATCCGCCTAACCTGCACATCTTTGCACATCGATGACATGGTTGTACCTTTGGTTGTAACTTCAAGAGCTGAGACTAGGCGTCTTGTTGGAGAGGTGAAGGGCTCTCAACGACGTTTCTGGGTATCCCCAAAACATGATGGTAACCAAGTAAAAATGGAAGTAGATTTGGATGCAGCTGTATCATTGATAACGGAGACAATCGTCAGAAGTTAAATCATCCGCCACTAAAACCATTAAATGTTACCTACGGATGTACAGAGAAAAGGCCATACCACTAAACAGATACATTACGGTAAAAGTGGAAGGAAATGGACAAACAGCGGTGTTACCTCTCCATGTTGTCATGGAAACCTCCCTGCTTCATTTGGCGGAGCATGTTGGGGAAAAATTACACTCAACTGGGAGCGGTGAATCAACTGTTTGATTCAAAGAATGACCTCCAGCAACTTTTGGAAAAGTATAAAAAGGAGCTTTAATACTCACTGGGCTCAATAACATGAGTTGAAGTTCAACTCAAAATTAAGCCAGATTTGTCTTTGGCGATCTTCACTCCAGCTCCTCTCTATAAAGTCTCTTTTCCTGCTCGCTCCATTGGCGTGGTAATTCCTACAGCTGATTTAAGAGTTAAGTAAGTCGCTTACAGTAAGCAGCTTCCTCTGAATAGCTTCATTGCGGATTCCACATACCAGCCTATCACAAAGGGTGTCATCTAGTGTTGCATCAAACACACAGGGCGGGAACCGCCGGGGGGCGGCGCAAATCCTCTACCGACGCCGGCTGCCGTATTCTCCGGTGCTGTTTTTTGGGGCGAGGATGGGACTTACGCCATGCCGGTCGGAACCCGATGGCAGCAGCCCCTCCCCAGCGATTCTCCGGGCCCCGATGGGCCGAGCGGCCGTCCATTTTTGGCCAGTCCCGCTGGCGTTGCTTATGCATGGCCACACACGACGGGACCTGGCAGGTAAGTCAGTGTGGGTGGTCCTCGGGGGGGGGGGGGGGGGCGTGGGAAGATCTGACCCTGGGGGGGTGCACGGTGGCCTGGCTTGCAAAGGGGGCCCACCGATCTGCGGGCAGACCTGTTCCGTGGGGGCATTTCTTCCTTCCACGCCGGCCCCTGTAGGGTTCTGCCATGGCCGGCGCAGAGAAGAGAACCCCTGAGCATGCGCCAAGATACACCGGCCGGATCTGCGCATGCGCAAGATCACGACTGCCATTCTGCGCATGCGCGAACTAGCGCAGTCCCTTCGGCGCCGACCCCTCCGGCATCCACCTAGCCCCCAATGACGGCGGACTCGTTGGCGCCGGATTTCCCGCTGACGTGGGGACTTAGTCCCCGGAAGGGAGAATCCCGGCCACAGTATTTTGCTAACCTTCTTTACGTTGCCACGAATTGTAGAACGCTTTCACCTCCTTCCTGGCTACGGCGGTGGATCTGAAACCATTCTGCAATTAACAGCAGTCTTGGTGAAAAATGCCCTTCTAGAATCTTCCTCAATTCATTGTTGGTCTTATTTCTCGGCTTTGCTGGATGGACTAAATTTTGCGCTAACATCAAAGTCTTATGCCCTACTAAACTGAGAAATGTTGCAACCTTTAAGTCCTCCGGTGTTTGATTTGCGTTGAGATAAAGTTGAAATCTCTCATCATATGAGTTCCAAATCGCATTTATCGAATACGTCCACGGTGCCATCTTTACCCACCATTTCGGATATTGGCTCCCAGGGTCTAAACTTTTCTTCAGCCTTCCTCCCTTCTGATTTTTTTGATGTCTGAAACAAGAGGTCTCCTAACCCACAATGCAAAATGTTTTTTTCTGCTGCCTGGACTGTGGTTTATCTAATTCGAGCAGCACCTTGCCCAGAATCAGAAATCCCCGTTCCCGTAGCCCGCTTCACTTTGCCACTTGCAGGGTCCCCGCCGGCTTAAGCCTAGCCTGGGCAGCACGGTAGCATCGTGGATAGCGCAATTGCTTCACAGCTCCAGGGTCCCAGGTTCGATTCCCGGCTTGGGTCACTGTCTGTGCGGAGTCTGCACGTCCTCCCCGTGTGTGCGTGGGTTTCCTCCGGGTGCTCCGGTTTCCTCCCACAGTCCAAAGATGTGCAGGTTAGGTGGATTGGCTATGATAAATTGCCCTTAGTGTCCAAAATTGCCTTTAGTGTTGGGTGGGGTTACTGGGTTATGGGAATAGGGTGGAGGTGTGGATCTTGGGTAGGGTGCTCTTTCCAACAGCCGGTGCAGACTCGATGGGCCGAATGGCCTCCTTCTGCACTGTAAATTCTATGATTTCCAACGGCAAGCAGGTTTTTTGAAACTTTTGTTCTGCTTACTCACGGTTGGGCTTTGTGTTGTTTTGTTCAAACCTTTCCGGGTCAGTGACCCGGTGCCGAGAATTTCCTCGGCTCTCCGCGACGTTTTCACTTTTCTCGTCAACAATTTTGGTGCCTGGTTTGTTTTCTCTCGCTTCAACCCTCGTCGCCAGCCTTATCTTCTGTTAGATTCTCGATGTGGTGCAAAGAGAAAAGGTCGGAAGGTGCCACACACTTGGGGTTCTTCCAAACACGATGCAAGGTTTATTCAGGAGATGTTGTTCATGCAGAACAAGGTGGAGACCTAACGCTTGGGCAAGCATTCTGCTGACGTCACCTGCAGATCATGTGACGTTCCACCACCAGAGATGTCTCACTTAAATACATAACAATAAGCACATGAAGGGGCAATAGGGTAACCAGGTAAGGAGTAGGGCACATTAGGGAGCAAAGAGGCAACCTATGTGGGAGATATTAAATGAGTATTTGCGTCTGCGTTCACCATGGAGAATCATAGATTATCATAGAATTTACAGTGCAGAAGGAGGCCATTCGGCCCATCGAGTCTGCACCGGCTCCTGGAAAGAGCACCCTACTCAAGGTCAACACCTCCACCCTATCCCCATAACCCACTAACCCTACCCAACACTAAGGGCAATTTTGGACACTGAGGGCAATTTATCATGGCCAATTCACCTAACCTGCACATCTTTGGACTGTGGGAGGAAACTGGAGCACCCGGAGGAAACCCACGCACACACGGGGAGAACGTGCAGACTCCGCACAGAGAGTGACCCAAGCCGGGAATCGAACCTGGGACCCTGGAGCTGTGAAGCAATTGTGCTATCCACAATGCTACCGTGCTGCCCAGTTTGAAGGATATCTGGGGGTGACCGACCGAAGACCGACATAGGTGTGGAAATCAGTGAGCAGGACTGTGATCTAATTGAACAGATTAGCATTGAGGTGTTTGTGGATAGATCCCAAGGCAAGAGCAGAGATTGCGGGGGCTCTGATGCTAGATTTCAAATCCTGTCTGGTCACAGGAGAGGTGCCAGAAGAATGGAGGGCAGCCATTGTGGTGCCATTATTCAAAAAGGGAAGTAGGGAAAAATATAGGTAATTACAGGTCAGTGAGTCTAACATCAGTGGTAGGGAAATTATTGGAAATAATTCTGAGGGTCAGAATGGATCTCCACTTGGAGAGGCAAGGATTAATCAAGGATAGTCAGCATGGCTTTGTCAAGGGAAAATCATATCTCACAAATTTGGTTGAATATTTTGAGGAGGTGACTAGGTGTGTGGATGAGAGCAGTGCAGTTGATGTACATCCGCATGAATAGAGCCCATGGGATCCAGGGCAATTTGGCAAATTGGATCTAAAATTGGCTGAGTGGCAGGAGGCAAAGGGTGTTGGTCAAAGGTTGTTTTAGTGACTGGAAGCCCGTGTCCAGTGGTATTCTGCAATGATTGGCGTGAGATCCATTGCTGTTTCTCGTGCACATTAATGGTCTAGACAGGAGTGTTGGTGATATGGGCCGGAATTCTCCCCACCCGGCGGGGCGGGGGGTCCCGGCGTAGCGGAGTGGTTCCAACCACTCCGGCATCGGGCCTCCCCAAAGGTGCGGAATTCTCCGCACCTTTAGGAGCTATGCCCGCGCCGGAGTGGTTGGCGCCACGCCGACTGGTGCCAAAACCGGCGCCAACGGCCTTTGACGCCCGTCACCCGGTGTCGGGGCTGGCCGAAAGGCCTTCGCAGGTTCGCGCATGCGCCGGTGCGTCAGCGGCTGCTGACGTCACCACCGGCGCATGCGCAGCAGGGGGGTCTCTTCCACCTCCGCTATGGTGGAGGCCGTGGCGGCGACAGAAGAAAAAGAGTGCCCCCACGGCACTGGCCTGCCCGCCGATCGTTGGGCCCCGATCGCGGGCCAGGCCACCGTGGGTGCACCCCCCCGGGGTCCGATCGGCCCGCGCCCCCCCCCCCAGGACCCCGGGGGCCCGCTCGCGCCGCCAATCCCGCCGGCACCAGAGGTGCTCTAATTCCCGCCGGCGGGAGAGGCCTGACAGCGGCGAGACTTCGGCTCATTGCGGGCCGGAGAATCGCCGCGGGGGGCCCGCCGATCGGCGCGGCATGATTCCCGCTCCCGCTGATTCCCGGGTGGTGGAGAATTCCGGCCAAGGAGGGGGCGGGATTTACGCCGGCCCCGGGCGATTCCCCGACCCTGCGGGGGGTCGGAGAATTCCGCCCATGATCAGTAAGTTCGGAGATGACACAAAAATTGGTGGTAGATAGCGAGGAGGAAAGCCTTTGATTACAGGGCGGTATAGACGAGCCGGTCAGATGGACAGAACAGTGGCAAATGGCATTTAACCCGGAAAAATATAAGGTGATGCATTTTGGGAGGACTAACAAGGCAAGGGCGTATACAATGAATGGTAGGATGCTCCGAAATACAGAGGACCAGAGGGATTCCCGGCTTGGGTCACTGTCTGTGTGGAGTCTGCACGTTCTCCCCGTGTCTGCGTGGGTTTCCTCCGGGTGCTCCGGTTTCCTCCCACAAGTCCCGAAAGGCGTGCTGTTAGGTAATTTAGACATTCTGAATTCTCCCTCTGTGTACCCAAATAGGCGCTGGAATGTGGCGACGGGGCTTTTCACAGTAACTTCATTGCAGTGTTAATGTAAGCCTACTTGTGACAATAAAGATTATTATTATTAGATCTGAGTCCGTACTTTTTTCTCCTTCTAAATAGAGACATCTGGGTAAACTTTGCTTCAGGAGCTGGTTGAAGTACCTGAACTGGACAGGTGCAACAACAGGGATTGGAGGTTTCTGAGATACCTTACCCCCCACAAGCTGCACCACGCTGGGACCTCAATGAGAGATGCAGCATTAAAACACGTACGAGTGTGAATCATACACAAAACACACCAGGCAGAAATAGAGCCAGTGAATTGGGGTGAAAGTGGATTTTAAATCTTAATGCAGCCACCCACCAGACTGGCCCTGAAAGTTCAATCACAAGACTCATTCCTTCTGAATGTAATTGTTATCGGCAGATTTTTTTTTTTTTAAATGTTGTCTTTCATCTTTCTCCATCTCTCTCTCTCTCTCGTAATCCTGTTGTTCTTTCCCTCTCATTGTTTCACTTTCTGCACCTGACTTGAGAATGAACAAAATATTCAAAATGAGGCTTTCTGGTTTAAAGTCTGCGTTGCTCAATGAGGATCCCTCAGTCTGATTGGTTGAAAAGGGTCCACAGTAGCTTGCCCTGCTCACACAAGTGGCAAAGGTCCCTGGGCAATAACGGGGAGGGCCAAGGGGTGACGGGGAGAAGACAGGAGAAAGGGGGTGAGAAACATACCAGCCGTGATCGAATGGCGGAGCTGACTCAATGGGCCGAATGGCCTAATTCTGCTCCCATGTCTTATGGTCTTATGAAGCCCCAGCAGAGGGTGCAGTTTCAAAATAGTTCTCTTATCGATTTTTAGAGGGGTCTGCGAGCTGTGAGGGAAAAGAATGGTAAGCATCGACCCTCAGTATATCAGAAGGGGATTTTACAAGAAGAATTTTAGATGCTGAATGGGATTGAAATGGCAGACCGGGAGCAATGATTACTCCAAGACCAGACGATACAAACAGAGACTGCAAATAGTAAAAAAAACACTATTGAAGGAGTCGCGGGTTTAACAAAGAAATTTGCAACATTGGACTGCAATGAAAAGAATCTTACCCTGCTGCTTTGAAATTTGTTACGCAGAGGAGATTCACTAGGTTAATCCCAGAGCTGAAGGGGTTGGATTACGAGGAGAGGTTGAGTAGACTGGGACTGTACTCGTTGGAATTTAGAAGGATGAGGGGGGATCTTATAGAAACATATAAAATTATGAAGGAATAGATAGGATAGATGCGGGCAGGTTGTTTCCACTGGCGGGTGAAAGCAGAACTAGGGGGCATAGCCTCAAAATAAGGGGAAGTAGATTTAGTACTGAGTTTAGGAGAAACTTCTTCACCCAAAGGGTTGTGAATCTATCGAATTCCTTGCCCAGTGAAGCAGTAGAAGCTCCTTCATTAAATGTTTTTAAGATAAAGATAGATAGTTTTTTGAAGAATAAAGGGATTAGGGGTTATGGTGTTTGGGCCGGAAAGTGGAGCTGACTCCACAAAAGATCAGCCGTGATCTCATTGAATGGCGGAGCAGGCTCGAGGGGCCAGATGGCCTACTCCTGCTCCTAGTTCTTATGTTCTTATGAAAGGGTGTTAGAGGCGGGAATCCTCACAACATTTAAGAAGCATGAAGATGAGCACTTGAAACACCACAGCATACAAAGCCAAGGACCAAGTGCTGGAAAATGGTATTAGAATAGATAAGAGCTAACACAGACACGATCGGCCGAAGGGCCTCTTTCTGTCCTGTAAAAACTCTATGACTCTTATGACTTATGACTTAAATGTTTAAATAACTTATACTCATGGCCCAGCTCTTCACAGTCCCACCTCGTTCAAACAGTCCATCTCTGCGGATCGTATCTCCAGCGCTTTGAAAGGCCTCAGTGAAATCTCGTCAAGGGCCAGGCTTTTGGTAAAGTGGAAACATCAGTTCTCAAACCTATCGCAATAACCTGGGAAAGCATCACGGGCTGGATCCTATTTGAAGATGGTTTTTGTACAAAATCAAACCGAGCAGTGAAGAGCAAGGCTTAAGTCGCACTGAGGAGTTCAGATGGATTACATACATGAAGAGCTGGAAGTGACTATGACACTGTCTAATCAGGAGATGCCAGGACCCAGCACGTGTGTGTTCCACGCTTCTGGCATGCAGTCATTTCCTGTTGATATTCTGTCGCTGGTTAAAGCCCCGCTGAGATAGTCAGACTGAGCGAGATCACAGGACATTTTCTCATAAGACCAGAAGCCATAGGAGCAAAATTAGGCCACTCGGCCCATCGAGTCTGCTCCGCCATTCAATCATGGCTGATATTTTTCTCATCCCCATTCTCCTGCCTTCTCCCCATAACCCGTGATCCCCTTATTAATCAAGAACCTATCTATCTCTGTTTTAAAGACACTCAGTGATCTGGCCCCACAGCCTTCTGCGGCAAAGAGTTCCATAGATTCACCAGCCTCTGGCTGAAGAAATTCCTCCTCATCTCTGTTTTAAAGGATCATCCCGTTAGTCTGAGATGGTGTCCTCAGGGGTGGACGCTCCTACAAGTGGAAACATCCTCTCCACGTCCACTCTATCCAGGCCTCGCTGTATCCAGTAAGTTTCAATAAGATCCCCCGTCATCCTTCTAAACTCCAGTAAGTATGAAAATGAAATGAAAATGAAGATCGCTTATTGTCACAAGTAGGCTTCAAATGAAGTTACTGTGAAAAAACCCTAGTCACCACATTCCGGCGCCTGTTTGGGGAGGCTGGTACGGGAATTGAACCTGCACTGCTTGGCCTGCTTGAAAAACCAGCTATTTAGCCCTGTGCTAAACCAGAGCCAGAGTCTTCAACCATTCCTCGTATGACAAGCTCTTCATTCCAGGGATCATTCTTGTGTACCTCCTCTGGACTCTTTCCAAGGCCAGCACATCCTTCCTTAGATACGTGGCCCGAAACTGCTCACAATACTGCAAATGGGGTCTGACCAGAGCCTTATACAGCCTCAGCAGTACATCCCTGCTCTTATATTCCAGCCCTCTCGACATGAATGGCAACATTGCATTTGCCTTAAGTGCCGACTGAACCTGCACGTTAACCTTACGGGGATCCCAAGCTAGACTCACATGCGGCACAAGGCGTGAGGAATGGGGTCGGATCTATGGTGGCCAAAACACAAAACGACCACAGGGAACTGGCAGCTCGTCACGGAGATTATTGTTGCATGGAAGAAAACCTCACTGCTGGTTTTGCTTATGGAGCCAAGGAACTGGCTGAGCTCAGAAGGTCATTGTTGCATCTTTGAAGTGAATAATCAGTTTTTGAACAAATCAGCACTGACCTCCCTGCAGGGACAACTCAGACGCCATGGTGAATTCGAATTCAATTTAAAAAAGTTTGGAATTAAAAGTCTAGGTATGGCTGTGTGACTGTTGTTGCAAAAAAAACATCTGGTTCACTCGTGTCCTTTTAAGGGTTGACTCTTAAATACCCTCAGAGGTGGACAATAAATGCTGGCTCAGCCAGTGACGCTCACATCCCCATGAGCGAATAAAATAACAAAAGAAAATCTCCCCCCGAGGAGACATTTTATAATAACTCCACCTAAACGTGGAGCATCTTTCAGGTAAAAGTGAGCAAGTGGCCGTATGGACCAGTCCAGGAAAAGGAGGGATTGGAGGTGCCACCAAAGGCTTGCCACAACAGAGGATGTCTGGGTCGACTGTGCTGGAAGTGAGGCAGCCAAACAGCTAAGTGCTACAAAGAATAATGTGATCATTAGAGTTGATGACCTGAATGTTTGTCTCATCGCTCTTTGGGCAATCCTGCTGATCTCCATTTTAGCGCCCCTCCCACCCCGATTCATCTTTAACACTCGACCCGGGAGTTGTACCCCTCACTGCAGTGAACTGTTTGTCTGGAGTGACTTCATTGATCACCTGAATAGTTGGTGTGGAGATAGGCATCACTGTATATACACAAGGGGGTTAATGTAAATACACTACAACTAAGTAACCACTAGAGGGAGCACCAGAGATGTCATGACACGCAGACATACAGCCAATGGGTCATTACAACAGGACACAACCAATGGGTAATCAGGACACCTAGAGGTGGCATTACCACAAGGGGGCACTTCACAACCCATGTTGTAAAAAGGACAGGGCGCACATGCTCTGCCTCTTTCCACAGACAGACATCTAGAGAGTTAGATAGGGTTGATCAGCAGCATCACACCCAGCACGTGGCTTAGAGCAGGCTGGTACAGTTAGATTGAGTTACTACAGTTAGATTAGCAGAGAGTCGAACTCATTTAAGAACTGTGTTAATAGTTCAATAAACAAGTTGAACACATTTCATAATCTGGAGCTTCCTCTGTCAAAGCAGACATCAAGGAAGCAGCTTATGCTACACGAAGCAGCATAACACAACAGTTGGGTTAACTCTGAAGATCCGACCCTAGGTTGATCAATAAACAGTTTGTTCCCTTTAAGGTAGATTGAAAGGCAAGGCAGTAGAAGGCAAAACTTGCTGCCTGATGTCCAAAACGGCAGAAGATCCTGGCCTCGATCACACGAGGGGAGGACAGGTTCATGTTTGGTTCAAGAAACCACAGGGCCCTCAGCCAAAGGCTGCAAACCATTTACTCGTCGTTCCTGACTTGCACGATGTGGTTTCCTGCGGGCACGCCAAAAAATCTAGACATGATTCGTACAGACTTACAGTCTGTCCCCACAGAAGCGAGACTGGCATCATAGTATCAGAGTCTTACTAAACTGGAGGAGGCCATTCAATCTGTCATAGCTCTGCTAGCTCTTCAATTCAGGACAGCAATTGAGTGCCATCCCACAGCTTTTCACCAGAACCCTGGAAATGTGCCTTTTTCGAAGACCTGTCCAATTACCTTTCATAAGTTCTGATTTCACCACCTTTTATGGTAATGCATTCCGGAACTTAGAAATCCATCGTGTGAAGACATTTCTCCTATTTTCACCTCTAGTGGGCAGAACAGTGGTTAGCACAGTTGCGTCACAGCTCCAGGGTCCCAGGTTCGATTCCTGGCTTGGGTCACTGTCTGTGCGGAGTCTGCACATTCTCCCCGTGTCTGCGTGGATTTCCTCCGGGTGCTCCGGTTTCCTCCCACGAGTCCTGAAAGACGTGCTGTTAGGTGAATTGGACATTCTGAATTCTCCCCGTGTACCTGAACAGGCGCCAGAATGTGGCGACTAGGGGCTTTTCACGTGAACTTCTTTGCAGTGTTAATGCAAGCCTACTTGTGGCAATAAAGATTATTACAGTTCCGTTGCAAAAATATTTTAAATCGGCTGACCTCTGGTTATCAACATCAGAACAGTTGGTCTCTACCAAAACCCCTCATCATTTTGAATATCGCTATTTTATCCTCTCCTTAACCTTCCTGTTGATCCTGAGCATTGACATCAGACACAAGTCATTCATTCATTGCCTCAGAAGCCTCTGCTTACCACCCAGACTGTACATAGACCTGTGCTGACACAGATCCTACAGGACCCATTGTGAGATCTTACTCTCAGAAAGTCAGTCGCAAATCAGTAGAGGTGGAAACGTACATCAGGTCGGTGTGAATCCACGGAGAGATAAGACCCATTTAGGATTAGGGATGCTTCCCGGGAACTAAGCGAGCAGGAGTGTCATTGCAACATTCCCCCAGCAAGGTAGAGGGCTGATAGGAAGGGCGAGGGAGATATTGTTATTAACCACCAAATCACGGTAGCACAGTGGTTAGCACTGTTGCTTCACAGCTCCAGGGTCCCAGGTTCGATTCCCGGCTTGGGTCACTGTCTGTGCGGAGTCTGCACGTTCTCCCCGTGTGGGTTTCCTCCGGGTACTCTGGTTTCCTCCCAAAAGTCCCCAAAGATGTGCTTGTTAGGTGAATTGGACATTCTGAATTCTCCTTCCGTGTACCCGAACAGGTGCCGGAATGTGGCGACTAGGGGATTTTCACAGCAACTTCATTGCAGTGTTAATAACAATAATAATCACTTATTGTCACAAGTAGGCTTCAATGAAGTGACTGTGAAATGCCCCTAGTCGCCACATTCTGGCGCCTGTTCGGGGAGGCCGGTACGGAAATTGAACCCGCGCTGCTGGCCCTGTTCTGCATTACAAGCCAGCTGTTTAGTCCACTGTGCTAAACCAGCCCCTAATGTAAGCCGACTAGTGACAAAAAGAAAGATTATTATTAAATCATCCGCAACTTACACTTCTAAAAATTGAAGCCCTTTGACCATCCACCCAGCAAAATTGTTCCTGTTGAATCTTCGCAGTGTCAGCTAACTCTGCCTTTTGCTAACGCTGCAGTTGGATCATTTTCGGAGCCCACTGTTTCACTTTAGTCTGACTCCAGAATATTAAGATTGAAAACCTTATTGAGAGGTTGAGCAATGCTCTCCGGGTCTTCAAAGAGCCTTCCTAAATGACTTGTCCGGCACCACCTTCCCTCCTGACCTCTCAGCCCGCGGAGTGAATGACTTGTCTTGGACTATGAACGGGGTTGGGTTCACTTCCCTTCACCACTTCCCATTCCAGATTTAACCATAAAGAAGAGATTTAAATTCGGAGGGGCGTTGATAGGGTTGACAGGGAGAAACAGTTTGCAGGGGGCAGTGATATCGGCCACCCAAGGAAGCAGGTGGAAGATAATTGCCGCAAAGTCTAAGGTGGAGGCTGATGTGTTGGGTGCTCTGGATCCGTGGAACACTAACAGGCTACCAACACTTGAAATAGTACAACGCTATTTTATTAAGCTAGAAACTGTTGAACATACTTTCACTGTGGGTCGGCACTATGTTAGATTAAACTGAAGACCTATGCCTATCCTAACCAGTCTAGACTATCAGCACATGGTGAAGATCTGTGCTACAAGCTGTAAGCTCTGTCCTTCTGAGAGGCTGCATCCCGAATGAGCGGGAAAACTGATGCCCTCTGTCTTTATAGTGAGTGTGCTCTAACTGGTGATTGGCTGCGGTGTTGTGCGTGTTGATTGGTCTTACTGTGTGTCAGTCAGTGTGTGTCTGCACCATGATATACTGGTGTATATTATGACAGAGGCAGTTTCAATAATGGCTTTCAAAAGGAAATTAGATAAATAACTGACAAGGGACTGGCTTAGCACACTGGGCTAAATAGCTGTCTTTTAAAGCAGACCAAGGCAGGCCAGCAGCACGGGTTCAATTCCCGTACCAGCCTCCCCGAACAGGCGCCGGAATGTGGTGACTAGGGGCCTTTCACAGTAACTTCATTGAAGCCTACTTGTGACAAGAAGCGATTTTCATTTCAAATATATAGGCTACTGGGAGAGAATGGGGATGGTGTTGGGAATAATTGCATAGCTACTTCAAAAAGCAAGTATAGGCTGGATGGGCCCTTTGCTGTATGATTTCACCCAGAATCCTGGAGGCCATACGGCCCATCGAGTCTGCACCGGCTCTTCGAAGGAGCATCCTACCCAAGGTCAACACCTCCGCCCTATCCCCATAACCCAGTAACCCCACCCAACATTGAGGGCAATTTTGGACAATTTATCATGGCCAATCGACCTAACCTGCACATCTTTGGACTGTGGGAGGAAACCGGAGCACCCGGAGGAAACCCACGCACACACGGGGAGGATGTGCAGACTCCGCACAGACAGTGACCCAAGCCGGAATCGAACCTGGGACCCTGGAGCTGCGAAGCAATTGTGCTATCCACAATGCTACCGTGCTGCCCAAACATTTTGGAGTATAGTAACCAGCTTTTGGCCCTATATTGTGTTTTTATGGTCAACTTTCGTTAAGACTAAAGATATTAATCCTTTCTGAATTACTATATCCTATAACTTCTTAACTAGTTGGCCACTCTAAGGTCTTCTATCCCTTAGACTCCCTTGTTGATACCAGATAGGAACTAATCTATTCCAAACTATATTTCAAGTTATAATAGCATCCCGAATCTACAATGAAGAATTCTAACTCACTTACCACTCAATGTCCTTTCAGGGTCTGGATCTGTTGAGGATGTATAGGTGAGTCTTATGGGTAAACCACTATTTCAGGTTTAGACTTTTAATAAACCACTATTTCAGATTCAGATTTAAAATAAACCACTAATTCAGGTTTAAATTTAAAGAATCACACTTATTTTAATTTGCTTTTACAAAATCTTAACAAGTGACTTTGTTGATCTTTTAGTTGATCAGGCTTAAGGCGCTTTATTTAATGATTTTTCTTCTGTCTTGATAGCTTGTGGTTGTTCTTATTCTTCGGTCTTCCAGAGTCTTCTGACTCCCATGGACCGATCAGCTGATTCGAATCAAATCTAATTCGAACCGAATGGCTCAGCTTGTCTCTTCCCCTCTTCTCTCTCTCTCTGCCCTTTCTGCCTTTTGCCACTGGCATTCCGCGATTTTATACATTTTAACTCATCTCTCCAGCGCATGTCAATTACAAAGCATTGTCTCATGTTTAACAAAATAGATGTGTTACATTTAAAACCGCGATTTCGCACCATGCCCAAGACTGCCGTACATTTCAAAAACACGTCGTGCATTCTGCTCAAAGTCTAAAAAACCGTTAAGTTGTGTCTATCTTTGTCTATTTCAGCCATTCCCATTTTTTGTAAACTTCCTCTGCCATACCTACTAGCTTTAAGCCGTTTAACACCTTGCCCAAGATTCTCATTGTTCGAGTTTGCAATGTCTCCAAAATTACTGGTTCCTCTTTTTCCCAAAGGTTCCAAAATCCCATTACACCTCTTAAAATAATTGATAGCTATTTCCTGTCTATTTTAAAAACTGCAACTTTCTTAACAATCTTTTCCTATGCCCGCTATTCTTTCACAAATTTTATCAAACTTTTGACCTTGTGTGAGCATGCTATTTTTCAAGCTTTTACAAGCACTCTGATATTCCCTCATGTTCCTTTACCTATCATTTTATAAGTCTTACAACACCAGGTTAAAGTCCAACAGGTTTGTTTCAAACATGAGCTTTCGGAGCACAGCTCCTCCCACAGGAAGGACCTGAGGAAGGAGCAGCGCTCCGAAAGCTCGTGTTTGAAACAAACCTGTTGGACTTTAACCTGGTGTTGTAAGACTTCTTACTGTGCTCACCCCAGTCCAACGCCGGCATCTCCACATTATAATTTTATATGTTTACTTTACTCTGTTTATTTGTGTTCCAAACTACATTCTTCCTTCCAATTATGACTTACAATATCTAAGGAAGGATGTGCTGGCCTTGGAGGCTGGTACGGGAATCGAACCGTGCTGCTGGCCTGCTTGGTCTGCTTTAAAAGCCAGCGATTTAGCCTTGTGAGCTAAACCGCTGGGCGGTAACCAGTTCCCTGATGCCTGTCTTTGAAATGCCGGATGAAGACAAGCCATGCAGTGAAGACATTTGCGTCTGAGTCTCCCTTTGAACTTCCTCATGAAGAGGGTCCTGATTTCTAATACGTCACCTCTCTCAGTGGCTCTCCTGAAATGCCTTATCAGGATTTTCAAACGTCGCCATTAAATAATTGCCGCAACTCCCAACAGACTGCCATCGTGTCCCCTCAATTCTTACATTTCCCCATCTCTCTTTTAGATATCACTGTGCCATGTACCAAAGATGAAGGTTAGGTTAAGGCCCATGGAGTGGGTTGGGTTAATGATGTGAGTTCAGGTCAACAGTTTGTTAATTATATAGTAATTGAGTATGTAATTGTATCCAGGTGTTGGGTACTAATTAGGGAGTCACTTCACCTTCTGTACCTACGAGCAGACTGGGGTCGTCCAGCCCGACTGTCTACCCCTTTTCCACGGCCTCGTTCGTGGCCGGGAGTCCCTGGAGAGGCAGCGTGCGGTGTCCACGGGCTCGGCGGGCGCCGCAGGGGTTGATCTGCCTTATTGACCCCGATCCTCACACTTTGATTTGACGGGATTTTGTTAAGTTTTCGTTTCTCCTTTTCCTTCTTTTTGGGTTGTGCTCCGCTCGTCATTTTGGAGTACACCCCCTTTTCTTTTCCCCTCAGTGACTTTGTGTTCTTTGACTAAGTTGGCACACCAGGCATCACGCCAGCACAGGTAGCCGATGCCCGGTTAATTTCCTGCTACATTTAGATAAATGTACCAGGGCTTCACCTCACAAAAAAAGCAAACAAAAACAAACAAAAAAACCCCCAAAAAACACATCTTTCATTCTTTGCCCTTTTGGCCCTAATTTATAGTAGTCAAACCTTATAAAAGGTTTTTTTGGTGGGAGTGTGGTGTGGTGTTGGAGGTGCATGTTTGTAACGTGTATCTGCATGAACAAAAATGTACAAGTGTGTAGAGATTAGCAGCACGGTAGTACAAGTGGCTAGCACTGTGGCTTCACAGCGCCAGGGTCCCTGGTTCGATTCCTTGCTGGGTCAGTGTCCGTGCGGAGTCTGCACGTTCTCCCTGTGTGTGCGTGGGTTTCCTCCGGATGCTCCGGTTTCCTCCCACAGTCCAAAGGCGTGCAGGTTAGGTGGATTGGCCATGATAAATTGTCCTTAGTGTCCAAAAAGGTTGATGGGGTTATTGGGTTTCGGGAATAGGGTGGAAGTGAGGGCTTAAGTGAGTCGGTGCAGACTCGATGGGCCGAATGGCCTCCTTCTGCACTGTATGTTCTATGTTCTCTCTTAGGATCTAGTTCTATCCTTCAGGAACTGGAACAGAGAATAGTGCACATTGTGCTTAAGCCGTTATTGTAGGGCACCATTAATCCTGAAAAGGTTAAGTGCTACTAATCTGTGCACCAATCATGGAAGCTTCCTCAGTCCAAGTGCCCTGCAGTTTTACGGCCTGATCTCTGACATACATTCCGAGCAAGAATTCAAAATATGAGATCATTAAAATTATCCGTGAAAAAAAGCACCAACTATATTAGGAAGCAGTTGCACTGTGACACACAGTGGTTTGAAAGTTAGAAGATTCCGGGGAATGTGCGGGTTGAAGGAGTTCAAGTAACAGATGGTGCAATGAGGCTTGGTTCAAAGACAGTGAGAACAGGTGAAGAGGGCACTCAAAGGAATGCAGACCTCCGCCACGCTGTGTTAACTCTTACAACTTTTCCCCGAGGCTTTTCCCTGACTGTGGGATACAAACCTGAAAAAAAATATTATTAAGAGCTTCCATATGACTGAGGGAGGCTTCAAGCTAATCCACGTCCAACAACTTGCTCTGAAAACTCTGCTCAGGTTTTGACAACTGCCGCTACAGCAGCTGAGACAATCTACAACATTCAGGGAAAAAAAGCTCAATGCACCCTGGGCGCGATTCAGCAATAGTATTACACCCAGTGTGGATGCGCTGTTTAGCACTGGTTTCCGCAGACGTGATGGCACCTCATGGGGGGCGTGGGGGGGGGGGGGGGTGCAGTCTCGCAGTCCATTGCAGATCCCTGGGTGGTCAGGGACAGGGAAGGCACCTGGGAACCTATGCACTGCCAGCCTGGCACCCTGGCAGTACCACCCGTTCAGCCTGGCAGTACCACTTTGGCCTCACCTTGTTTGTCCTGCCCAAGTGCATCACCTAGCATTGGTCTAGCCGTCCAGAAGATAGTTCTGAACATATGCCATCCCTTTGTGTGAAGTATTTCCTAATTTCGTTCCTCAATTATCTGGCTCTAGGTTTTAGACCATGGCCTTAGGTCAAGACTCCCCAACCAGTGAAAATTGTTTCTCTCCATCTACCTTATTAATTCCTCTTATTATGTCTAAAACCTCGATCAAATCAGTCTTCTAAAAACCACAGCATCACTTGCCCTGTTATCCTTCTGATCTCCATGCATTATCTCCTCTCGTTCTCATTCTCTCGAATATAGAACATAGAACATACAGTGCAGAAGGAGGCCATTTGGCCCATCGAGTCCGCACCGACCCCCTTAAGCCCTCACTTCCACCCTATCCCCCTAACCCCTCCGAACCATTTTGGTCACTAAGCAATTTATCATGGCCAATCCACTTAACTTGCACGTCTTTGGGCTGTGGGAGGAAACCGGAGCACCCGGAGGAAACCCACGCACACAGGGGGAGGACGTGCAGACTCCACACAGACAGTGACCCAGCCGGGAATCGAACCTGGGACCCTGGAGCTGTGAAGCCACAGTGCTATCCACTTGTGCTACTGTGCTGCCCAAAGACAAACGAGTAAGACAAATTTCCCATAAGCATATCTTCGTAACAAGTGACATACGTAGGTAACATCACTGTGTGCGTTGTCTGAAACTGTGAGATGTTGGGTCATGGTCACCTTCAAACATTTATACCCAATGGCCTGAAAACATTTTGGAGAGGTAGGAAGCTTATCAAGAGCATTTTCTATTCCTCAATCAATCTTTAAAGAAAAACGTAACACCTGGGAAAAAAAATCTGAATATTTGGAAAAGTTCTCATCATTTAAGCCAATAATTTTAAGGATTCCTTCTCTCTTTTGTTGGAATAACTCCAGTTATTTCACTCAGGTTTGGACCAGTCTGGGAGCTGGATGCTATGAACCAACCTCGGTGCGAGATGCCACCGTGAGACGGCCTTCCAGGGATCTTTTGGACCAACTACCAAACAAATCCAAACTTGTGCCATCCACTGAAATAAGCGAAGCTATTCTGGGACACAGACGATCAAAGGACCTCCCTGTCGTAGCAATAGAGAAGGGATGACTCAAAATGGCTGCCATCCAAAGGCCGAGGAAATGGGGACATAAAGAGTTGCTGAAGGAAAGTGTGGAGAGCTGTATTTTCATCTAAAAATACTAGAGAAGTAGTTCGTGATCCAGCTAACCTTTACTGCCCTGATAAATATTTGATGTGAATTCTTGACCTCACCGTAGGGAATAGATGACAAGTGGGGAGGCTTTAACCATTGGCTGGTTAGTTGGCCAAGCATGTGGACACACCATCTCATTATTGACAGGAGTCCCACAACCAAAATGCGCACACCCCACAAGAAATAGATTTCCCACTTTGACAGGGTTGCTCTGAAACTGAAGGGAATGTGCACAGCGCACTTTGTCCAATTAAAACTTCTCACAATGAAAATGAAAATCGCTTATTGTCACGAGTAGGCTTCAAATGAAGTTACTGTGAAAAGCCCCTAGTCGCCACATTCCGGCGCCTGTTCGGGGAGGCTGTTACGGGAATCGAACCGTGCTGCTGGCTTGCCTTGGTCTGCTTTCAAAGCCAGCGATTAGCCCTGTGAGCTAAACAGCCCCAACGGAGACGGACGTGCACTCAAAGGGGGAGGCGGCAGCACACCGTCTAATTCATGAGCTCTATTATTGTGGTGGCTTCCACCAGTCCGAAGGATGTGGGTTCAAACCCCAGCTTGGAGACGCGGACATACAGTTTAAGCTGACCCAACCAGTGCAAGACTGAGCGAGTGCTGCATTGTTGACGATGCTGTCTTTCGAACGCGGCGTTAAAGGGAGGTCTTGTCTGCCCTCTCTGGTGAATGTAAAGATGCCGGCATTTGAAGAAGAGAATGTAAGTTACCCCCCCCCCCCCCCCCCCCACAGTGTTCTTGCCAATCCTTCAATCAACATCATTAAAAACAAAGTATCACATGTTGCTGTTATGTGGGAGCTTGCTGTGCACAAACTGGCTCCTGTGTTTCTGACAGCAGTGTCTACATTTGAAGAAGTATTTTATTGGCTGTAACGCACTTTAAGATACCCAATGGTTGTGAAAGGCTACATCACAGAACCAGCATCACAAAATGAGTACAGCACAGAAGAAGACCATTCAACCCATCATGGCTATGCCTCTGCCCCTCCAAAGGAACAATTCACCCGGTGCCACTCTCTCACCTTCCCCCCGCCCACCCCCCGCGCACCCCCCCACCCCACGCACCCCCCCACCCCACGCACCCCCCCCCCCCCACGCACCCTCCCCCCCCCCCCCCCCCCCACCCCCCTGTAACCCTGCACATTCTTGCCTTTTCAGGTAATGATCCAATTCCCTTCTGAATGTCTCTGCTTAACCTGCCTCCGCCACACTCTCGGGCAGTGCATTGCAGACCTTAACCACTCGCTGTGTGAAGAGGTTTTCCCCCAATGCCGCCGTTGTTATCCTTGGTCGGTTGCCTTAAACCTGTGCCCTCTCGTTCGTCGCTCCTGCCATGGGAGCAGCCTCTCTCGATCTACTCTGCCCAGATGGTTCATGATTTTGAACACGGCTATCAAATCTCCTCTCCGCCTTCCCTTCTCCAAGGACAGCAGTCCCAATTTGTCCAATCTAGCCTCACAGCCAGATACACCAAGGGTTTTTCTTGGACAAAACAGAAGGAGGATGTGAAAAGAAAATGAAACCTGACAGAACGTCGGTGATGCCGATAGTTAGTTACAAACGCCCCTGTGAAATCTAGCCTGCAGATGGCGCTATCATGCGTCCAGCATTTTATTTGACCCCGAGCAGATGGTCATTTCACAACAACAGACTATGGCATCTTAATGGAATGATGGATTGTCAGAGGATGTGGAACTGTTTCCACTTGAAAGTCAGCAAAGGAGAAAGGATTCAATTACACTGCCCACACTAATCTGCTTACCGAATGTTTGGCATGGATCATTTGAGTCCCAGTGATTTTAATTAAACTGTGAACTGGTGAGTATGAGGTCATCTGTAAGAACATTCACTTTTAAAGGATTGCATTTAAAACAAAAACCTTAAATGGTTTCAAGGTGTGATAGCCAACAGTGGAAGTTCAATGGATCTTCTCCATTAGCGCAGAAACCTCAACCGTCTCACCCCCCTCGGCCGTCTGGAACCCCCTTCCTCAGCTGCTGAGGCTGAGTGGGTGGCGCCTGTAGCGCTAACAATCATACTCAAAGCCGAGAGACTGGGTCAATAGAGGCTTTATTGTTGTACGATGTTGTCCCTCCATCTGCAACTGTAGACTAAGGGTCTGAGTGGCTCTCATACATTTATACACAAGCTCCCTGTGGGCGGAGCTAGCCGGCAGGGGCTGACCGGACGAACCTGTATTACAGGTACAGGCATACATCCCCCTACTGCAGTACGCATAACTACAGTGGTTATCTCACCACAGCGCCCTCACCTCTGGGTCAGAAGTTTGTGGTTCAAAGTTCGGAGACTTGAACAGGAAGTCAAGACTAACTCTCCAGTGTAGTGTTGGGGGTGTTATCTTTCACATGTGACACAAGGCTCATCCCACCTTGTAAGCGGATGTAAAGGACGTGGAGGTAATTTATTCTGAAGTAGACATCTGGCAATGTTCATCCCTCAACCAACATCAGTGACTCTCTTCTCATTATCAATTTGTTGCTGGTGGGGGTTTCCGGTGTGAGAACTGGCTGCAGTTTCCTACCTTACAACAACTGCATTTGACATTTGGTTTTGCAACATTTTGGGGGAGTCCGCCTTCACCAGTTTCTAAAGGGCAGCCCGACCCCAGTTTCACAGGTGGGCCACCCCTACCCCCACAACAGAAATGGTGACCCCCTTACTCACAAGGGTAACACCCCAACCGCTCAACAAAGAGGGGCATCATCTCCCCACCTCTAAAATAATGGGTCACCGCCCTCCCCCCCCCCCCCCCCCAACATCACATAGGCATGAGAGTGACCTGGCCCTGCCTTAGGCCCCTCCCCTCAGAACCCCTCCTCAGGCCCCCCTCTTCAGCCCTCCTTTCAGGCCCCACCCATTGGTGGTACCAATGGTGCACTGTCCCCCCCGCCCCCCCCCCCACCCCACCCCGGTACCCTGGCACTGACAACCTGGCCTAGCGCGTTGGAACCAAAGTCCAGTGCCCATGTACGCCTCTGCTGCTGCCAGGCTGCAGAGGAAGGGTCCTCCCATGGCTCCTGGGGGTTGAATGAGTTGGGGCGAGGAGTTGACCTTGGGACTCTCCCCGGTACACGGGTCTTGTGGCTGGACTGCTCCTTCTAACCCTGGGAAACCTGAAGATCACTCTTGGCAGGGTGCTTTCAGGCAGCTCTCTGATCAAAATCTTCACACCAGTCTGTATACTGTCAAAACTTTGAAGTGGCCTGGTCACTTTAATTGCCAGGACCCCTGAACACCTGGAAGGCTCCCAAATAACTGCAACACTCCCTTCTGCAATGCATAAAAGGTAAGGAATTTCAGCAAGATAGACAGCAGAATCCACAGGGGGGAAATATCGAAGAGATTGATCAGTAAAACTGCCAGCATTCTCATTGGGAAAGAAGGCTAGTTGTCCATCCAACAGCCAGACAGGTGGGTTCCATCGATGGTCAGAGCCGCGGAGACCTATTCCAGCTGAACAACGGCAGATTTTGTGCCTTCGCTGAACCAGGAAGAGACATTTCCCCAGGCTTGGTCACCTAAGCGATATTATGTGGTAACTATTAACTGGATTTGACCTATAGACTTACTAATATTGGATGTTGCTGGGAAAAAGGAGGTCTTAGTGAGATTAGAGAATGTGGATATATTTTTGAATACAAGAAGTAACTTCAGATAAAACAGTGTGTTTAGTTATTAATTTCCTTAAGTGTCATAGTGTATATTTATTTTGCCGTGTGTTTTTTCTTGTCTTTTACTTTAAGCGATATTCAGTGTTAATTGTTTACACAATGACTGGTCTGGTTTCTCACAGGGTCTTACATTGTTCCTGATATTATTCCAAACAAATATACACCACTAAGAAACAGTGTTTCAAGTTTCCTTCAGGGTTTTGCGACTCATGCTGCTAACATCAGCAGGGTTCTTAACAGAAGTCTGGAGTTAAGTGAACAGAGACCAAGGTATTGTTCAGAAGAATTCAAGGAAGAGTAAGCAAGGTGTTCTGAGTAAAAGAGACAAATGCAGTAACTAAATTAAAAGTGAGACAGCAGACTTCAGAGGTAGATTAAAGGTTCAATGTCATTTTAATACAGTCTGGGAACATTAACCTGAGTGCCTACTCTCTATAGGCATAGCTACATAAAAGGAAGCCTTTGCCCAGAGGTGGTGGGGGGCCATGTAGTGAGGAGTATTTTAATTGAACTCATTGCGGAAAACAAGCAGGAGTGGTAACTTTGATGGAGAGGAGAAAACAGGTGGATGGAAAAGAAGTATTGCACCAGATCCCATCAGTTTTGTGATTAGGTGGGCTAGATTAAAATCAATTCCCATATTATCTGTGCTGGCTCTTTGCTGCAATACTCCAAATACAATCTCGAATCTCTGTACACCCTCTGATCGTTAAGTATCAATATTTCAATAATTGATCTGCTCTTCCCTGAGAGAATTGCCTCAATCAACCCCTGTGATAAAGATTAGAATGGGACAACACAGAAAGAGGCCATTCTGCCCAGCATGCATCTGTTGGATCAATTAGTCTCACCCGCCTGGGTATCTATCCGATTCTCTTTCAAAAGCGATTCTTGAATCTGCTTCCCAAAGTATTTCATGGGGGGAAGATTCAGTTGGATGGAAAATTAGCAAATCAAAGTTAAGTGTAGGTTAATGGTGAGGACTTTAAACTAGTTAAAGGGGGCCGAAGACAAGTAATAGAACAGAGAGTATAGAAAGCGGCAAGAATCTAACTTCAGGCACAGTAGATAAGGGGGCAGCTATGAGAAGGGGGACGGAAGGTGTTGTAACTAAATGTGCGCCACATAAGAAACACTGTAAATAAAATTGACGGGTTCAATGTTGTGGGCATCACAGAGGCATGGCCTCAAGGGGATCAGGGCTGGGATCTCAATATCCAAGGAAATGTGTCCTATCGAAACTACAGGCAGATGGGCAGAGGGGCGGGGTTGTCTTGTTAGTAAGGAATGAGGCATGACCTTAAGTGGTGCTGTTTCCAAGGGCCGGTGCAGACTCAATGGACTGAATGGCCTCCTTCTGCACTGTAAATTGAACCAATATCAAGAAGAGATATAGGGTCAGAAGTTGTAAATCTGTGCGGGTAGAGTTGAGGAATCGCTAAGTAAAAAATACACTAATGGAAGTTATGTATAGGCCCCTGAGCAGTAGTCAGGATTTGGGACAGAAGATAAATCAGGAGATAGAAAATCCACATAAGAAAGGCAATATTACAATAATCAGGGGGGACTTCAATCTGCAGGTGGACTGGGAAAATCAGGTTGGCACGGATCCCAAGAAAAGAAATTTGTGGAATGTCTGCGAGATGGTTTTTTGGAGCAGCTTGTGATGGAGCCCACTGGAGAACAGGCAACGCTGAATTTGGTGATTTGTAAGGAGGTAGACTTGATTAGGGAACCTAAGGTGAAGGGACCCTGAGGGGGTAGTGACCACAATATGGTAGAATTTACCCTGCAGTGTGAGAGCGAAGCTGGAATCAGATGTAACGGTATTACAATTGAATAAAGGTAACTACAAAGACATGAGGGAGGAGCTGGCCAGAGTGGATTGGAAAAGGACCCTAGTAGGGAAGACAGTGGAACAGCAATGGCAGGGGTTTTTTTGGGGTTATTCGGGAGGCACAACAGAAATTCATCCCAAGGAAGAGGAAACATGCCAAGGGGAGGACGATGCCGACAACCTCCCCCCTTAACCTTACTTTTTAGGACACTACGGGCAATTTAGCATGGCCAATCCACCTAACCCGCACATCTTTGGACTGTGGGAGGAAACCGGAGCACCCGGACGAAACCCACGCACACACGGGGAGGACGGGCAGACTCCGCACAGACAGTGACCCAGCCGGGAATCGAACCTGGGGCTGTGAAGCATTTATGCTAACCACCATGCTACCGTGCTGCCTGAGAGTTTCTTATTGAAACTAAGTTTCTTATTGAAACTTACAGAATACTGCGAGGCCTGGATAGAGTGGACATGGAGAAGATGCATCCACTGGTAGGAGAGACTAGAACCAGAGGACACAGCCTCAGGCTGAACGGATGATCCTTTAAAACTGAGATGAGGAGGAATTTCTTCAGCCAGAGGGTGATGAATCTGTGGAACTCTTTGCCACAGAAGGCTGTGGAGGCCAAGTCACTGAATATATTTAAGACAGAGATAGATAGGTTCTCGATTAATTAGGGTAACAGGGGTTATGGGGATAAGGTAACAAAATGGGGATGAGAAACATGATCAAATGGCGGAGCAGACTCGATGGGCGAATGGCCTAATTCTGCTCCAATGTCTTATGGTCTTCTGCCCTTTCAGACAGCGCATTCCAGATTAGAACTCGCTACATCAAGCAAGTTATTTCACCCTCTCTCCCAGTTGCTATGCGCTGGTATGTGTGCGGATATTGGATGAAAGCAGGACTGAACGCAAGCTTTGGTGGGCAAACAGTCACAGTCTGGGCTCACTAATGAAGCTTTGCCATTTGATTGCAGGAGGCCTCGTCTCACAGTGGTAGAGTCTCAACACCAGGACGTGTTGGCCACCGAAGCAGTGTTCAATGCACTTCAACGGATTGACAATCAGCTCAAGAATCCTCCCCCCACCATCCCCAAAGGGCTAAAAAAAAAGGATATGTAGGTGTGAAGATACACCAACAACAGATTTTGACTGTAATTATTGAGGAATATTTTGAGGAAGATGAGTCAACAGTTTTAGGAGAAAGGTTAAACCCCAGCACCTGTTGAAGTTCCTCACCATTGGTATGTAGTCCCATAGGTCAGACCTGCATTGCTATCTGTAAATACGACAAAGGCACAGGAAATGTGAGTTCAAAACCCGTCGCGGGCAGTTTGATTATCTGAATTCTTTTTTTGGTGAAGAATTAAATAATACAGCTGAAATCAATCAAAATGGTCGTGAACACCATCGGAAGCAGCTCAACTCCTCGCCAATGTTACTTGTGGGACATGCTGTGCACAAAATGGCCACCATGAGTCAATAATTGTTAATGACGGGTTCTACATATTACGTCTGCACAACTTGAAAGAAAAGAGCGAAAAGAATGGGACTGATGGGATAGCTCTTTCAATGATTGGCCGAATGGCCTCCTTCCGCATTGTATGATTCGAATTAGTCAGATTCTGATGAAAGCCCATGTGGATATCCTTCGGGAATGGAAACCTCTTACCTGATTTGAGCCTGGTTATTAATCAGGTCCCACGGCCAGCGTGCGCACACTGAAGTCCGGTGTGGCAATGGGCAATAATTGCCATCCTTGCCAACGACAGCCACCTCTTGAAAAATCAACCAAATAAAAAAGGAAACGGAGACCAAACGTACTGAAATCAACATTTATGTGCAGACCATCGGCAACCAACACAGAGTACCAACACCACACGGCATCAGACTAAACCCGCGGTTTTTCGCCGGATGCGGGCACGAGACGTCTACAGGTCAAATACAAAGTTCACCGAATCGTAACACGCAGGACCGCGGATGATGGCGCCGTGTTCAGTGAAGCTGGCGAAAGGGGGTGACGTTCTCGCCGACTCTGGCACGGTACCAGGGGGTTCACATCCAGCACATCACAATCCTGAGGGAAGCACACACCAGGACATCTCCCAGTGGCGCTGTGCCGTGGGTTGGGATTAAACAAAAAAAAGAACCTGGATTGAAATAGCTCGTCCCTTGACCTTAGGACTTGCCACAGCGCTTCCCAGCCAATGAAGCAAGTTGCGAGCGCAGCTACCGTTGTGGTTTTTAGGATTTACCATGATATGAGTTTGCTTTAACTGGTCCCATCCATCTCCCTAATCCACACACACCCAAATGTGCTGACCTTGTGACTGCCCTGTGATGATTTTGTTGATTAGACTGACTGAGGTTTCCTTTATACCTACTGGCTGAAACCTATCAGCCAAATTCCTGCTCTTGGTCGCAGCCGTGCACAGATGTTGGGGCAGGACGAGTATCAAACTCAACTTTGCTTCCCCTCCCCTGTAGTTCCCATCGCTCACAATGGCCAGACTCACACACACCAGCAAATGGCCACCAGTAAAATCCTGCCGGCAGCTCTACACCCAATAGCCCCCTGTGAGCGGCAGTACCTTCAGGAGCAGTAACAACTGGAGGAGAATCAGCTGAACCTCATTTTCCTGGTCCGAAATGGTCGCTGACTCAAAATTAAACAAAAAAAAAAATCATTTACAGGATCTGGCTATCGCTGGTTAGGCCAATAGTTATTGCCCATCGCTAGTTGCCCTTGAGAAGGAGGCGGTGAGCTGCCTTCTTGAACCGCTGCAGGTACACCTACAGTGCTGTTAGGGATGGAGTTCCAGGATTTTGACCCAATGACAGTGAAGGAACGGCTGATTGTCGCTCACCAGGGTGGTGAGCGACTTGGAGGGGAACTTCCAGGTGGTGGGGTTTCCAGGTTTCTGCTGCCCTTGTCCTTCTAGATGGTAGTGGTCGTGGGTTTGGAAGGTGCTGCCTCGGGAATCTGGGTGAGATCTTGCAGTGTCTATTGTAGACGGTACACAAGTATTGTGCATCAGTGGTGGAGGGAGTGAATGCTTGTGGAAGGGGTGCCAATCAAGCGGCATGATTTGTCCTGGACATTGTCAAACTCCTTCAGTGTTGTTGGAGCTGCATTTTTGCAGGCAAGTGGAGAGTATTCCATCACACTCCTGACTTTGCCTTGCAGGTGGTGGGCAGGCTTTGGGGAGTCAGGGGGTGAGTCACTCGCCACAGGATTCTTAGCCTCTGACCTGCTCTTGCAGCCACAGAATTTATATGGCTGGGTCCAGTTCAGTTTCTGGTCAATCACAGAATTTGCAGCGCAGAAGGAGTCCATTCAGCCCATCGAGTCTGCACCGGCCCTTGGAAAGAGCACCCTACTTAAGCACACACCACCCTATCCCCGTAACCCCACCTAACCTTTTTGGACACTAAGGGGCACTTTAGCGTGGCCAATCCACCTGACCTGAACACCTTTGGACTGTGGGAGGAAACTGGGGCAGACACGGGGAGAAAATGCAAATTCCACACAGACAGTCACCCGAGGCTGGAATTGAACCCGGGTCCCTTGCGCGGTGAAGCAGCAGTGCTAACCACTGTGCCACCATGCTGCCCAAGATATTGGTAGTGGGGGATTCACTGATGGTAATGCCACTGAATATCAAGAGACAATGGTTAGATTCTCTCTTTTTGGAAATGGGCACTGTCTGGCACTTGTGAGGCGCTAACGTTATTTGCCACTTGTCAGCATAAGCCTGGATATTGTCCAGATCTTGCTGCATTTTGACACGGGCTGCTTCATTGTCTGAGGAGTTGCGAACGGAGCTGAACATTGTGCAATCGTCAGGGAACATCCCCACTTCTGATGGAGGAAATGCCATTGATGAAGCAGCTGATAAGAGTTGGACCTAGTGCTCTCCCCTGAGGAATGTGCAGATATGACACCAGCCAGTGAAGATTTCCCCCTGATTTCCACTGATTCCAGTTTAGCTAGGGCTCCTTGATGCCACATTCATTCAAATGCTGCCTTGATGTCAAGGGCAATCAATCTCACCTCACATCTGGAGATCAGCCCTTTTGTCCATGTTTGAGTCAAGGCTGTAATGAGGTCAGGAATTGAGTGACCCTGGCGGAACCCAAACTGAGTGTCCATGAGAAGGTTATTGCTAAGCAAGACAGGACTGTTGATGATCCCTTCCATCACTTTACTGATGGTTGAGAGTAGACTGATGGGGTACTTTTTTTTTTAAATTTAGAGTACCCAATTACCTTTTCCAATTAAGTGGCAATTTAGCGTGACCAATCCACCTATCCTGCACATCTTTTGGGCTGTGGGGGCGAAACCCACGCAGACACGGGGAGAATGTGCAAACTCCACATGGACATTGACCCAGGGCCGGGATCGAACCTGGGACCTCGGCGCCATAGGCAGCAATGCTAACCACTGTGCCACCGTGCTGCCCAGACTGATGGGGTACTTGGCTTGGTTGGCTTGTCCTGTTTCTTGTGTACATGACAAACTGGGCAATTTTCCACATTGCTGGGTAGATGCCAGTGTTGTAGCTGTGCTGGAACAGCTTGGCTAGGGGCGCGGCACGTTCTGGAACACAAGTCTTCAGTACTATTGCCAGAATATTGTCAGGGCCTATAGCCTTTGCCGTATCCATGGTGAGGTTTGAGTGGGAGAAAGTTCCTCAGGGCTGCCATCATATATCTCATGTTTTGACTCTGGATTGTGTCCAATGGGAGTTGGGTTGATAATTCAGTGTTATCCAGATGCACTTGGGGCACACCTGCATTGAACTGGTGTAAGTTATTTGCAGTATCTGAACTATGTGATAGCTTTTCAACTTCGACTTCGCTCATTGTGTTTTTGTTCCCAGCGTAGGGTTGTATTATTTTAAGAAAGCATTTTGTTTTTATTTGGATATTTTAGGACTCTTTCCCATTTTTGCAGCATGCCTCCTTTATCGTCGGGGCACAAGCTTTCCATCCCATAGTGGAGGGTCCGTGCCCGAGGGAAAATCCCCTATACCTTGGCTCCCTCCAACACTCTTTGCTCCTGGCTGCAGGGAACCGCCCGAGGCCTCTCCACTCTCAGTTTCCCGCTCTTTCTGCTTAGGGGCAGGGCAGCCTCTGCCTTGAATGTCTCGACTTCAACTTGATTTCAGTGCGGAACTGAACAGGAGCGGACCGGGATCGGAGTCTGTGCTCTGGCTGAGTGCCTGGAGCGACGCCCGTGAGGAAGCTACCGCCACACTGGAACAGGAAGGCCAAGGGGAAGAACCCATGCAGTGTGACATCATCACATTCCAGCGCCACATGATGACATCACATTCATGCGCCACATGATGACATCACATTCCAGCGCCACATGATGACATCACATTCATGCGCCACATGATGACATCACATTCCAGCGCCACATGATGACATCACATTCCAGCGCCACATGATGACATCACATTCATGCGCCACACGATGGCATCATATTCAAGCCACGACTTTAATCGATGAATGTTTGAGCTCATAAACAATTATCTGGAGGAGGGCATTGACTGCTTGAACAAAACAAATCCCCTGTCCCCGGCTGAGAAAGTGCCCAATTCTTGCCTTAGAAAATATTATAAATAAATCATTCAAAAATAAATCAATCTGTTGTACAAGCCACAGTGTAATATTCATCAAGAAGGAGGAGGCTCACGTGGAGCATAAATATCAGAGTGGGCCAGGCGGATGGGGTGAATGGCTTGTCGTTGTGCCTCATTCTCTGTGTGAGTTTTGAAATTCCTGCGGCACACCAACTTCTAACCCCTGGGCTGCACGTGCAGTGGCCCAGGATCTGGTATATATGGTCAAAACCGTCAGGGACGGCTAAAGTCCACCCGAATCAGCAAACACCAGACTTGATGCCATTCTGTGCCGTGTGATGCCCATTCGCCAGGGCTGGAGTATAATGGTGGCAACAATGGAACACAACTGTTGTGGCCTGAAGGGGGAGCAGTGGCCCACTGAACACTAGAAAAGGCCTGTGTGCCAGTTTGGATTTTGATGTTTGCTTTATTTCTTTAATCTACACCCCCGCCCCCAACAGTATGTGCCAACCTCCCGGAGAATCCTCCCCTTCACCATTGGGCGCCTGCTGAATACTAAACCAACCACCCTTTGGATTTGATGGTGATACCGCGCAAGGTTTCTCCGGCCAAGACAAGAGGATTCGCCCATTGCCTCTTCCACCAGCGGTCTGAGAGGTTTTAGAGCCGGAGGTGGCACCTTTCTGCCCTCTGATACCATCGCTTTCCTCCTTTTTGGAGGAAGCCCCCGGCATTTCATCTGCCCAATGGTGTCCGGCTTGGGAACACATGGCAGGAAAAGTCTAGGATCGCAGACTTGTTGAACAGATCGGCAAGGTTGCACCCCCCCCCCCCCCCCACCCCCACCCGCCATCCCATTCCCTCCCACACTCCCTTCACTTGCTCGAGTGGTTTGTACATTAGCTTCATTATATAACAGGTCGATGAGTAAAGCTGCAACTCAAACATGGATACTCAGGTAGCAGCGTAACAGTTCAACTGGTGACCCGACCATCATTTCAATCCATTGTGCGGTGGGTTCAGATGCCATCCTTCACCAGGTTTGGGCTGAGGTTTCGATCTTCCATGAAATTGCAAATTTGCCTCTTTGACTGTCAGGCGCCATCTGCGAAGCTTGGGGCAGTTTTGGCTCGGGTCGGCCCACAGCAGGTGCCCACCCGCAGGGTTGAAGAAACGGAAGAGCCGAGCCTTGTCACGTTGCCCAGTTCTATAAACTGTACAGGGTGGTGGCTCCAACCACAAAACACCAATACACATCAGCCTCCACACAGAGTCATTGTGTACAACTCAACACCACAGCTCACCTTCCAGCTAGTTCACTCGGCAGGACGATGAAACAATTTCACTCAATTTATTCCTATTCTTTTAAGCATTGTGCAAAGATATAACAGAGTGCTGCATGAGCCTTTATTTGTGCGCGTGAGTGTGTGTTATTGTGTTTGTGACTGTGTGTGACTGTGATAGTGCGTGTGAATGCGTGTGAGTGTGTTAGTGCGTGTGAATGTCTGTGTGTGATCGTGTATATGCATGAGTGTGTGACTTTTCTAATGTGTGAATGTGTGTAATAATCATGCATGTGAGAGTGTGTTATTGTGTGTCTTACTGTGTGTGTGTGATCGTGTGTATGCGTGAGTGTGTATTAGTGTGTGTGCGAGAATGTGTGACTGTGGTATAGTGTGTGAATGTGTGTAGTGTGAATGTGTGTGATAATCATGCGTGTGAGTGTGTGTTACTGTGTGAGTGTGTATCTTACTGTGTGTTAGTATAATCATGTGTATGCGTGAGTCTGTATTAATGTGTGTGCGAGAGTGTGTGTGTGTTAGTTTGTGACTGTGTGTGTGAATGTGTGCGATGATCGTGTGTGTGCCTGTGAATGTGCATTTGTGTCTATTATTGTGGGGGGGTGTATGAGTGTGTGTTACTGTGTATTAGTGTATGTGTGTTAGTTTGTGACTGTGTGTTTGAATGTGTGTGATGATCGGGTGAATGCCTGCTAGTGTGTTAGTGTCTATTATTGTGTGGGGGTGTATGAGTGTGTGTGTTCCTGTAGGTGCTACTGTGTGTGGGTGTGTGTGCGTATGTATGTGGTTATGTGTGACTATGTAAATATGTTTGTATGTGTGCGTGTATTTGTTGACTTGAGCGTGCATGTTTAGTTGTGTTTTATGTGCACAAACGTGTGTTTTGTAAGCATGCGGGTGTTTTTTGTGTACAGGTGAGTTTGTAGATATGTGCGCGAATGTCTCCTTGTGTTTGCATGCATGTCTGCAGGCGTATTTGTGTGAGTTTGCGTGTTTGTATGTGCATTTGGGTTGATGTGTTTGTGTAACTGAATCTGCATGCGTATGTGGGTGTCTATATGATTGTGTCGGGGTGTATGGTTGTGGGTGGGGGTTAGTGGGTGTGTGTGCATGTTTTTTGCTGGTTGTTTGCTGTCTTGTGTCTCGCTGTTGTGCCATTTAACCAAATTGAGATAAAGCACCTCTCAAGATTGCTAAGCTGTAGTATGCTGGGACTGGGATAATATGACAACAACACTGCATTTTTATAATTCAATCAGAAAGTTATGTTATCTCAGGGCGTGTGTTCATTGGCGCATTAGACAGCAGAGAACCAGTGACTGAACATTTGCCGAGCTCTTTCTATTCTGTGGAACCCGTTGACAGTTTAGGCTGTGGAAGACTGAGGGTTCCAAATGTCGAGTTGTTGGGGTGCATCGAAGGGTCAAGGCTTCAGGCTAGAAGCCTGTGGACTAGGCCGAGCAGGACCACAGCAGCCTGGTCGAGATAGGCAGAGAGTCTGGAAGCTGACGAAAAGCCTCCTCCGAAGTAAGCGATTTGAGCTGTCCGGCAATAATGAAAATCCACGAGGGGAAGGATGGAAGAAGAGAGAAAAAGGAGGAGAATTAGTATCTAAATATTCTTCAGGACGGAGAGCAGCCCCGCCATTTAAACAGGAGCGGAGACCGGAAATCTGAATTAGAAACAGAAAATGCTTGAGACACTCAGCGGGTCCGGCAGCATCTGTGGAGAGAGAAACACAATTAACATTATCAGGTGGGTGATCTTTCATCGGAAGTGGGAAAATGGGAGCTGGAACAGATTTTGAGCAAGTCGAGAGGCAGGGAAGGTTGCTGGGGGCCGGGGGGGGGGGGGGGGGGGGGGGGCGAAGAAGGGCATTCCTGGGGTCAATAGGAGAGGGAGAAGAAAAATCAAAGGGGGAAGCCTGTGAGAGCTAGGCTGAGTAATTAAATGACAAAAGGGATGATGCTACAAGGTTTTAAGACATTACCTCGGAGAGTGGGTGAAATTTAGTGAAGGCAAGGAGGACACAAAGCAAGTTATATTTTGCATAGCTTCCACATTGACATTGATGGATTTGAATATCGGGCAGGAATACCGGTGGAAAAGAGCAATTCCACCTGTTTTGTATCCCAGGCCATATCCAATTTCCTAGGAACAGGAGGAGGCCATTCAGCCCCTCAAACCTGTTCTGCTGTTTAATCAGATCATGGTTGGTCAGTATCTTTGTGCCACATGCCCATCTTTGCCACATATTCCTCAATATCTTTGGATGAAACAAATCTCGGTTTTAAAGTTAACGATTGAGCTCGCACCAGTGCTGTTTGTGGAATGTGAGGTTCCTGGGCCCGATTTAAGGAAAAAGAAAATCTCGTTTTGGACGTGTATAACGGGGTGTCTCACAGCACCTGCAGAGCCAAGAACTACCCCGTTACCTAACGGGAGTCTGCCATTTTCTTTTGGCCTCTGCGGGGAACGCCACACAGAGGCTGCACTTACCTCATTTCCTGCACTGGCGAGCTGAGCTGAGCCAGTTTTGAATGCCACTCCGAGCTTTCGACCCCCATTAGGCATCCCACCATGGTCTCTGGACATCCCCACTGCCCCAACTTAGCTCTTGGGGGGGGGTCCTTGAGTCCCTCCTCACCCCACCTGTTAAGGGAAGGGCACCCCCGGGTACGATCCTTTGCACAAGCAACCTGGCACCCAGGTCCCTTGGCATTGCCAGCGTGACTATTAACATTATCCTGAATTATAGTTTCTGGACGTTTCACCACCACCCAAGTTAAGCTGACTGGTCGGTAGTTGCTAGTCTTACCCTTACGCTCTTTTCTGAACAAGGGGGGAATGTTTGCAATTCTTCAGTCCTCTGAGACCACCCTTGGGTCAAAGGAAGGCTGAAAAGTTATGGCCAGTGCCTCTGAATCTCCACTCTCACTTCTCTCTGTCTCCTTGGATGCATCTCATCTGGTCCCGGTGCCTTATCAACTTTAAATGCAGATAACCTCTCCAACACCTCCTCCTTTTCAACTTTAAATCGGTGTCCGAATTACTTAATCTTTTACCATGACCTGGGTGACATCTTCTTCCATCGTAAATACAGGTTCAAAGTATTCATTCACTTGCATTATACCTTAGCTATGCCCTCTGCCTCCATGGGTGAGCCCCCATTTTGGCTCCTCATCGCCCTTACCCATCTTTTTACCACCGTTTTGCTATTTAAATGCTGAAAGGAGACTTTGAGATTTACTCTTAGGTTGGCTGCCAGTATCTGTTCATACTCTCCCTTTGCTTCTCTTATTTGTTTTTTCACCTCCTGTCTGTGCTTTCTATATCCAACCTGCTTCTAAGTTGCATTTTCTACCTGGCACCTGTCATAAACTCACTTTTGCTTCCTTATCTTAATTGCTATCTCTTTTTTCGTCCAGGGAGCTCTGGATTTGTGTGATCCACCTTTCCCTTTTGCGGGAATGTCCTGAGCTCGAACCATTTCTTTGAATGTAACCCACTGTTCAGCTATATTTTTCCTGCCAACCTTTGACTTCAATTTATTTAGCCCAGTTCCGTCCTTACCTCATTGATACCCCATAAATGTGCAGAGAATTTGGTTTGGCTATTGAATTACGTAAGCCAACGTGTTTATGTCTGTCAAGGTGAACGGTGTTGGGATCTGGGTCAGTCAGGGTTGTTGGTACAAGTAGACTTGAGTTGGATATAACCTTGGGTTCAGCACAACACAGTGGGAAGGTTATTCTGCACAACCCTAACTCAAGTCTCTTAGTCTTGGAAGAGTCTGTCTGCAACGTCACTCCGGCATTTTCTCTGCACCATGCACCCTGACTGAGCTTGACAATTAATTTCCAATTGGAGAAGAAATGGAAGACTTTTATTTACATTGCGTCCTTTATGACCTCAGGATGTGCCAATGCTCATTACTGCCAATGAAACAATTAACGGCGTGAGAATCCCCATCCTCAATGGGGGGCAAGCCAAGAGCCAAACATCTCAGCTGCTGTATTAAAGATTTGTGCGGCAGAACTCGACCTGGCCAAGCTGTTGCTACAACACTGACATTTACCCACAATGTGAAAATTGTCCAGTTATGTTTGGTCTACAAGAAAGCACTGGCTCGAAGCACTGCACAGCATGAACTCAGTCTCCTCATGCTCAGAACTGAACCTAACGCAGCTAAAAGTAGTGCACAGGACGCATTGGACCAGAACATGCATGAGCGAGTTCTTCCTGGAAGGGGAGGACAAATGTGGACGGTGCCAGCAAGGCCCAGCCAAACCACTCCCACATGTTCTGGTCCTGTCCCAGACTTGTTGGGCTAGACCACCTTTTTCGAGGCCACGATCAAGGTTGTGGGGGGTGAGGGTGGAGCCATGGCCATTAGTGGCGGTCTTCAGGGTGTCAGCCGGAACCCGTTACAGAGAGAGGGCCCCAGTCTTCATCTCCCTGATCGCCTGCCAGAGACATTTGCTCGGCTGGAGATCAACAGCGCCAGCCAAGGCCACAGGCTGCCTGTCCGACTCAGCAGAATTCCTTCAATTGCAAACAATAAAATTCACCACTAGAGGATCGGAAGAAGGCTCCCACAACACGTGGAAGCAATTCACCGGCTTGAGCGAAGACCTATACATGACCAGCAACCAGTAAGAGAAAGGGGGAAGGGGGCTGGTTAGCAGGGATGGGGAGGGAGGGCGGAAACGGATAATGGAAGATTGGGCGGGGGGGAATGGAAGAAGGGGAGAGAGGAGGTACAAGCCAGAGCACAAGGTAAGCAGGGCAGAGGAATCAGGGGGGGGACCAATGGTAAGAAATCACATGGGTGCGGCCATGACAACAACACCAAGGTACACCTGGGTGGGAGAAAATACGCACCTGGTATGTTTTAATACCAGGAGGCAACATGTTGATCATTAATGCAGTACGGTTGTGGTAGCCAATCACTGGGAGCCCAAAGTTAGGGATCCCATATCTGTGCATATGTTACCCTAGTATTTATATCTGTCTATTTTCCTTTCGTATTGCCATTTTGTCCATTTCTCATTATTTCTGTCTTATGTTCCTTGCAATGTATTTACAAATAAATGCAAATCCAGTTAAAAAAGTATTTTTCAGAAGAAATCTAAGTTGGACAATTATCATCCCATTCGTCAACTCCCAAACATTAGCAAAGCGATGGAAGACGTCGACATTGCTACCAAGTGATGGTTACTCAACAATAACCTGTCCGCTGACGCTCAGTTTGGGTTCCGCCAGGGCCTCTCTGCTCCTGACCTCATTCCAGCCTCAGTCCAGGCATGGACAGAGGGGCTAATTTCCAGAGGTCCTGAGAGAAATAACTGGGAAAACCAACTTCAATGGGGTAAGACGTAATCTGGGCTGAATTAACTGCAGCCAAAGGTTGGTGGGTAAAACGGTAGCTGAACAATGGGCTACCCGCACAGACGAGATGATTCGAGCAAAGTCCAGATATGTCTCCCTCGAAAGAGAAAGATAGAAAAACAAATCCAGAGTTCCCCGGATGACACAGGAGATAGAAATTAAGGTAAAGGAGAAAAGGGGTGTTTATGACAGGTGTCAGGTGGAAAGTACACCTGAGAACCAGGCCGAATAAGGATGATCCAAATCAAATACGGGAAACAAAGAGTGCGTACGAAAAGCCAACATAAGCAGGAATGTCAGAGTTTTCCAAGATCATATAAATAGTGAAAGGGTGCTAAAAGGAGGAATAGAGCTGATGAGTAAACAAAAAGGAGATTTACATGCATACATAGAAAGTAAGAGCAGGAGGAGGCCGTTCGGCCCTTCGAACCTGCTCTGCCATTCGTCACAATCATGGCTGATTGTCCAACTCAATAGCGTAATCCTTCTTTCTCCCCATATCAAGTGCCATATCTAGCCACCTCTTGAATGTATTCAATGTCTTAGCCTCAAAGTGGTAATGAATTCCACAGGCTCACCACTCTTTGGGTGAAGAAATGTCTCCTCATCTCTGTCCTAAATGGTCAACCCCAAATACTCAGACTGTGACCCCTCTGGTTCTGGACACACCCACTATCAGGAACATCCTCCTTGCATCCACCCTATCTAGTCCTGGTAGAATTTTGTAACTCTATGAGATCCCCCCCACCCTCATTCGTCTAAACTCCAGTGAATACAATCCTAACTGATTCAATCTCTCCTCGTACGTCAGTCCTGCCATCCCTGGAATCAGTCTGGTAAACCTTCACTGCTCTCCCTTGAGAGCAAGAACATCCTTCCTCAGATAAGGAGACCAAAACTGCACACACTACTCCAGGTGTGGCCTCATCAAGGCCCTGGATAATTGCAGCAAGACATCCCAGCTCCTGTACTCGAATCCTCTCGCTATGACCTCATATTTATTCACATTATGCTGCATCCGTCATGCATTTGCCCACTCACTCAACTTGTTCAAATCACACTGAAGCATCCCTGCCTCCTCCTCACAGCTCGCCCTCCCACCCAACTTTATGTCGTCTGCACAACACATTGGGAGGAAGAGGATATAGCTAAAATACTTTTTCCAGTTCTGATGAAAAGTCATCGGCCTGAAACGTTGCGCAGAATTCTCCGCTCCCGCGATAAATCGGGAAGGCCGTCGTGAACTCGGCCGAGTTTCACGACGGCCTCGGAGGCCGCTCCTCTTACCTTATTCTCCCCCACCCGGGGTGCTAGGAGCGGCGCTCCGTAACTCTCGGCCGCCGGGCCTTGACGCTTGCCTAAGTGACGTCAGCCGCGCATGCGCAGGTTGGCCGGCTCCAACCAGCGCATGCGCGGCTGACGTCACGACGGCTGACGGCTCAAATCCGCGCATGCGCGGTTGCCGTCTTCCCCTCCGCTGCCCCACAAGACGTGGCGGCTTGATCTTACGGGGCGGCGGAGGGGAAAGAGTGCGTCGCTTTGAGACTCCGGCCCGACGATCGGTGTGCATCGATCGCGGGCCAGTCCCCTCCCGAGCACGGCTGTGGTGCTCACTCCCCTCTCCGCCCCCCACAAGCCTCAAACCAGCATTTGAGCACCTCAAACCAGGTGTGGTTGCCGCCGTCGTGAACCTGTCGGGAATGGCAGGCCGCTCGGCCCATCCGGGCCGGAGAATCGCTGGTCGCCGTGAAAAACGGCGAGCAGTGATTCTTCCGAGCGGGGGGTGGGAGAATCGCGGGGGGTGCCAGGGGGGGTGTGTCGTGAGTCACCCGGCCCTCCCGCGATTCTCCCACCTGGCGTGGGGAGCGGACAATTCCGCCCGTTAACTCTGTTTCACTCTCCACGGATGCTGCCAGACCCGCTGAGCATTCCCAGCATTTGCAGTTTTTATTATTGAGTAATTCAATATTGGGCCATCTAAGAATTGACCTTCGAGAGGGAGTCACGGAGAGAAAGAAAGAGAGAGAAATCCTACAAAGTTAAGACCATAAATAAATCCATCTGCACAATGGTTCGACTGCCAATTCTGAAGGTTTAAAAAAAAGGACATAAAAATAAACAGGAAACCTACTGAACAGTAAGATATGTTAATCGTGCTACGGTACAATGATTGAGATGATAGCGTTGCTCAGAAAAGCACGTTCCGTTTCAGGATTTGCATGCCGAGAGGGATATTATTAAGGAGCTGTAAATTGGTCAGTAACAATCAGGAGATCCCAATGTTTTTTTTTAAACAGATGTTGTCCAAATCATGAAGCATTGACTCCAAGTCTCAACACAAATGGCTGTTGGATTGGAGCAGAAGTTCCAGTTAACATTCTTCCCAGCAGTTGATAAAGTCACTAGATAAAAGCCTGAACGGATAACGGAGGTTTGCAAATAGAAGAATTGAATATAAAAACAAAAGAGAGGGCAGCACGGTGGCCTAGTGGTTAGCACAACTGCCTCACGGCGCTGAGGTCCCAGGTTCGATCCCGGCTCTGGGTCACTGTCCGTGTGGAGTTTGCACATTCTCCCCGTGTCTGTGTGGGTTTCGCCCCCACAACCCAAAAATGTGCAGAGTAGGTGGATTGGCCACGCTAAATTGCCCCTTAATTGGAAAAAATAATTGGCTAATCTAAATTTATATAAAAAAAAATAAAATTAAAACAAAAGAGGTCAAACTTCAGCCGCAACTGTGGCCAGGCATGTTAGATGGGCCCCCCAAGCCTGCCTGGAGTTTAAACCTGGACTGTCGCTGGCCGACTATCTCCAGGCAGCTGATCAGTTTCCTTATGCATCCAGGGACCACAGGCTCTAGTAAACTCGTCACAATCTCGTTTGGCTAAATACAGTTTGTGGTTACCACGATACCGGAACTGAGAGGATCTACTGAACATATGCCGGTGAAAGGCCACAGATCTGTTACCTGTTGTCTCATTCTCTGCCTCTGTGTCTTTCTCCACACATAAAACCATAAGACCATAAGACAGAGGAGCAGAATTAGGCCACTCTGCTCCGCCATTCAATCATGGCTGATATTTTTCTCATCCCCATTCTTCTGCCTTCTCCCCATAACCCCTGATCCCCTTATTGATCAAGAACCTATCTATCTCTGTCTTAAAGATACTCAGTGATTTGGCCTCCACAGCCTTCTGCGGCAAAGAGTTCCACAGATTGACCACCCTCTGGCTGATGAAATTCCTCCTCATCTCTGTTTGAAAGGATCGTCTCGTTAGTCTGAGATGGTGACCTCTGCTTCTAGTTTTTCCTACAAGTGGAAACATGCTCTCCACGTCCACTCTATCCAGGCCTCGCAGTATCCTGCAAGTTTCAATAAGATCCCCCCCCTCATCCTTCTAAACTCCAACGAGTACAGACCCAGTTGCCGAGTACATGCTACCAGACCTGCTGAGCATTTCTGGCATGTTCTGTTTCAATTTGTGAACAGACTGCGGCTCATTTCTCTGGAAAAGGGAAGGCCGAGAGGTGACCTAACACAGCTCTTGAGAGAATGAAAGGCTCTGAGAGGGTAGACATAGAAAATGTTGCCATTTGAGGGCTAAAAACCCGGAAGTCATAAATATGGGCAGTCACTAATAAATCCCACAGGGAATTCAGGAGAACCAGAGAGAGGGGGGGAATGTGGAATTTACTCCCACAGGGAGAACCTGAAGTAAATAACATAGATACATTTGAGGAACAACTAGATAAACACATGAAGGAAGCTCATGTGGAGCAAGAACATCAGAACCGACCAGATGGACCGAATATTCTTTTTCTGTGGCCTAGACTTATTCTTACTCAATGTACTTGTCCTCAGGACATCTGTGTTAGGGAGAAGATTCCTGAGAGCTGTCAGGGGCTAGTGGTGGGATGTGTTGATGTATAGATATTGAGGGAATGATCTGGGTGGTGTGCGGGCCGGAGCGGATTGCGAAACGGAGGCCGCCGACCTCCAGTCAGTGGAGTATTGGCGAGGAGCACCAGGGAACATTCCTTTGGTGGTTCCTTGAAGAACTGGTTGCTGAAGAACCGTAAGAACTGATTGAGGTGGAGTTAGGGATGGGAAATAAATGCTGGGCCTGTTGGCGACGCTCAAGCCCCGAGAACAAATGCAAAGAGCTCATTGCAAAGCTCTTCTGTGTTTCAAAACTTTGCTGCTGTCACCAAATCAATCTGCATTAGTCATACAATTTAATGTTGGATACTGTAGAACATAAGGGGGCCATTCAGCCCATCATGCTTGTGTTGGCCCTTTGAAAGAGCCACCCAATTAGCCCCACTCGCTCTGTTCAAAACTGAGGTTGTGCCTTTCAGACACTCAATGAACTATTGTTTTCCAGTGTGGTCACTGTTGTGTTGCAGGCAAATCCCAGCGAGGTCCCCGAATCAGCAATGAGATAAATGAGCACGCGATCTGCCGTGGAGGGGCTGGTAACGCATGGGTGCTTGTCACGATACCTTGTCGCCTCTTCTTCCAAGAATTCCTTTCACAAGGGTCTCAGTTAGAAAGCAGCACCTGTGCCAGGGCAGCCTTCCCTCAGTCAAACCATCAGTCCAGGTTACACACCCAAGTGTTCACAGCAAATCCCCTAGTCGCTACCCTCCGGCGCCTGTTCGGGTACACTGAGGGAGAATTCAGAATGTCCAATTCATCTAACAGCACGTCTTTCGGGACTTGTGGGAGGATACTGGAGCGCCCGGAGGAAACCCACGCAGACATGGGGAGAACATACAGACTCCACAGTGACCCAAGCGGGCATCGAACCGGGACCCTGAAGCTGTGAAGCAACAGTGCTAACCACTGTAAGACCATGCCACCCAAGATGCCCAGGTTGGGTGGATTGGCCATGCTAAAATTTCCCCTTGGCTTCCAAAGGTTAGGTGGGGTTATGGGGATAGGGTGGGGAATTGGGCCTAGGTTGGGTGCTCTCTCAGAGGGTCGATGCAGACCCGCTGAGCCGAATGGGCTCTTTCTGCACTGTCGGGATCCTCCGATTCCCTGTGTACCCCAGGCTCCCATTTGCATTGAAGATATGGAGTTACAGAACACTGAGAGGCCTGGATAGAGTGGACGTGGAGAGGATGTTTCTACTTGTAGGAGAAACTAGAAGCAGAGGACTCAATCTCAGACTAAAGGGATAATTCTTCAAAACTGAGATGAGGAGGAATTTCTTCAGCCAGAGGGTGGTGAATTGCCGCAGAAGGCAGTGGAGGCCAAATCACTGCGTGTCTTTAAGACAGAGGTAGATAGGCTCTTGATTAATAAGGGGATCGAGGGCGAAGGCAGGAGAATGGGGATGAGAAAAATATCAGCCAAGATTGAATGGAGGAGCAGACTCGATGGGCTGAGTGGCCTATTTCTGCTCCTATATCTTATGGTTCTGGCTGATACACAGCAGTAGGTTTCATGGACCGTGGAGAGGGTACACAGATTCTCCAAAGCAGCACTGAACGTCTTGGTGGAGGAAGGTTCCCAGTAGCTGCGATAGTTGGATGGAGTCTTCCTTATTCTCCTGACTGTCTCTCCTCCAGCAACTCCTCATGCTCTTCCAGGACTCATGTCCTCAACCCATCCCTCATGCAAACCAAGGGTGATCCCTAGCAGGGTGCCCATAAGCAACAAGCACTCCCTTTCTCCTGGTGACTCTTGGAAGGTAACCGATATGGGGGAGGAGCACACCGCACTCACTCTTTTTACCTGACGTCCTCAGAGGACTTCCAGAATGAACACTGCTTGAATATTACAGAAACCTTGACAAACCGTCCTTGAGAAAATCTCCTGAAAGCTTTCAAATGCCTTCTTCAAACCAGCGGCAGGCAGTGAACAGCGGGTGTGATTACCTTCAAGTAGTGCTCAGAAACCTCTGCAGCGGCTGGTTCAATCCCAATTAGCTGACCAATCTTTGGAGAAGATTCTAGATCCAATGCCAGCCACCAAAGTGCCATGCAACCTCCTGAATGAGTGCCAGAAGGTCATTTAAATGGCAGAAAGTCCTGCCTGTGCCTGCTGCTGACACGTGTCAATATATTTACTAATATGGCAGCTTACCCGAAACACGATCTAAACCCATGTGACAGCTCGGGATCCCAGATGTTTAGCACCGGAATGAATCGTCCAAAATCACCCGCTTTAGACTTTCATTCTGTTTTCGTTTCTGTTTCTGGAACGTGATGAATTCCATCAACATCTTCGCGGTGGGGGGGTGGGGGGGGCATGAGGGCAGGGGTGCGGGGATGGGGTTTCCATTGACTGGAAAGTGAACTGAAGCAATCATTTCAACAAAGGCCAAACTTCAACTTTGAGATGTTGTGAAAGGCGGCAGAGAAAATGTTTTCCCCAGCCGGGTAATCAAAAACACGGGACCGTCTCAGAATAAGGTGAGGGCCATTGAAGACTGAAGTGAGGAGCAATCTCTTCACTCACAGGATTGTGTGCCTTTGGAATTCTCTATCTCAGTGTCACACCAGGGAGATATCAGGAAATTGGGTCCAGAAATGAGACCCCCATCGTAGCAGGTAGGTTTGGCGTTAAACCGACTGAAGGAAAACCCTGCTAGCTCAGAGTTAGAGGGATCCTCCCACCCCTGGCCACTGGCCACGTTACATCTTCACAGTCAGACTGAAATGCATTAGTGAAAATGCACAGGATGCCCCAGATCCATTGTTATTCGGGACATGCCTGTCTGACCAGCTATTAGCCCGTTACAGAGTCCGATGGCCTCTTTGTCCATAAATAAATAGAACAGTACAGCACAGAACAGGCCCTTTGGCCCTCGATGTTGTGCCGAGCAATGATCACCCTACGCAAACCCACGTATCCACCCTATACCCGTAACCCAACAACCCCCCCATACTTTTTAGGACACTACGGGCAATTTAGCATGGCCAATCCACCTAACCCGCACATCTTTGGACTGTGGGAGGAAACCGGAGCACCCGGAGGAAACCCACACACACACGGGGAGGACGTGCAGACTCCACACAGACAGTGACCCAGCCGGGAATCGAACCTTGGACCCTGTAGCTGTGAAGCATTTATGCTAACCACCATGCTACCATGGAAGGTCAGTTGTACATCAATAGCACGGGTCTATTTTTTTTGTATAAACAGGAGTGGGCGGAGCTTAGGGAGTGAGAAGGAATGCTGTTTCAAACAGGTACAGGAGAAGGCTTTGGAAATCGACTGCGAATATCCTGAACGTTGCCACCGAGGAAGGCTTTGGATCAAAAGTTCCAACCAGAAGAGAAATTGCAAGTTATTACCTTTGTTTACCTGTGAAAGTGGCATGAGAGCTGCATGTTCTGTTACGGTGTTGTTTAATGGGAAATAGTGTGTCAAGGTTAAGAAACTGTATGTGAGCTGCTATTGTTAGGGTTGAAGTTTAGAAGTTTAAATATTGTTTTTCTTTAATAATGTTTGTTAACGTTTTTCATGGCGACCGGCAATTCTCCGACCCGGATGGGCCAAGCGGCCTGCCGTTCACGACCGGTTCATCACGGCGGCAACCACACCTGGTCGCTGCCGTCGTGAACATGGCACCAAAAGCTGGTTTGAAGCTTGGGGGGGCGGAGAGGGGAGTGAGCACCACGGCCGTGCTCGGGAGGGGACTGGCCCGCGTTCAGTGCCCACCGATCGTCGGGCCAGCGTCTCAAAGGGACACACTCTTTTCCCTCCGCCGCCCCGCAAGATCAAACCACCACGTCTTGCGGGGCAGCGGAGGGGAAGACGGCAACCGCGCATGCGCGGGTTGTAGCCGGCCAATCTGCGCATGCGCGGCTGATGTCACTTAGGCGCGCCGGCCGCGTCATTCTCAGCGCGCTGCCTTGGCACAAGTGTCAAGGCCCGGCGGACGAGAATTACGGAGGGCCGCTCCTAGCCCTCGGGTGGGGGTGAATAAGGTGAGAGGAGCGGCCTCCGAGGCCGTCGTGAAACTCGGCCGAGTTCACGACGGCCTTCCCGATTTTTTGTGGGTGCGGAGAATTCCGCCCCTTATTTCTTATCACTCCTGGAACAAATTGATCTTTCTGCACCACCTTAAACTTTAAAATGTTATGGCTCTGGCACTGCTTCTTAGCAATTGTTGAGAGCTGACCAGGCACCCAGAGAGTTGCGGATGTTCCGCTGTGGAATAAATTCAAGACTAAGTTCATTAGACTTTTTGGATATGAAGGAAATTAAGGGATTTAGAGATAGAGCAGGAAGGTGGAGTTGACATAGAAGATCAGCCACAATGTCACCAAATGGCAGAGGAAGCTGGAAGGGCTGCTTTTATTTCTTTCGTTATGTTCTGAAGAAACATTTCGGAGGGAGACGAGATAAATTATAGTGGGCGAGGTAGAAATCTGTCAATTGCCTCTTGATTGACAAGTGGGTAAGACAAATAGGAATATTTGAGGGCGGCACGGTGGCGCAGTGGTCAGCACTGCTGCTTCACGGCGCCGAGGACCCGGGTTCGATCCCGGCCCTGGGTCACGGTCTGTGTGGAGTTTGCACATTTTTGCCGTATCTGCGTGGGTCTCACCTCTACAACCCGCAGGGAAGGTGGATTGGCCACACTAAATTGCAACTTAATTAAAAAATAAATATAAAGAAATAGCAATAGATGGAGCTGGGTGATCAATCCTTCCAGTATCCAACCGAGTGTTCCGCTAATGAAAGTAACATTAACGTCTGGAATGAGGTACAAAAATTTCCCAAAGCTGTCAATGTTGAGGACAGGGGTTTTGGGGCCTTTTCTGTAATCGCTGATAAACAGGCCATTTGTTTACTGAGCATCGGAATAAAATATACATCGGTGTAAAATGGAAATTCAGCGCAGTTGCATTGAAGTCCTTAATATTTTAATAAATGTAACTGTTGAAGAGTTAAAAGACCAGATTTGTCCAGGGGTTTGTATACTGACCCACACAAGCTGTCCCATCCTCATTAGGCTCATAACCTTGATTGCACCTCTTGTTGGGCCGACACTTGTAGCCTCCATACATGTTGATACAGATGGGTTTTTCCCTGGGGCACACTGCAGGAAACTGGACACATTCATCCGCATCTAAAAACAAAAAGTGGAGAAACATTCTAAAATAGCAACGGTTAACCGCAGCAGAATACATAAACAGGCCTTGAAATTCTTGCGGCTAAAGAGGTCGGATAAATATTTTACTGGGTGGGATTCTCCTTCCTGCTCGCGTGGCCAATGGGGTTTCTCATTGTGGCCCACCCCACGTCACCGGGAAACGCACGGGCGTGGGTTCGCTGCCGGCGTGGCGGAGGGTCCCGTCGACGGAGAATCCCGCTGCCCATCTTTCCCAGACAGCTCGATGGCCACTTCCTGTGTTTAGTTTTGGGGTCAGTTCTGTTGCATAAGGGGTCAATTCTAACTGTGCAATGTGCTAATCAAATGGGGTCTACATGACCGCAAGTAGTGATACAACATCACGGGATCTTGCTCTCACCCGTGCAACCTCACAGTAAGACGAAGCCTGCAGTAAGAGACGTTTCAATGAGCTTGGTGTTTTACAGAACTCAGCAGCCTCTGTAAATATTCTTTATTAGCCCAGTAACACCAGGAATATCACATGGTGGCAGCGAGTGTAAAAAAAAGCAGTTATGGAGAGGTCTCTGTCATTGCTGGAAAGCTTTGAAAAGATCGCAGGCCTCAGCCAAGCAGAAGCGTGGCTGAATTGGTGTCTGAGTTTTGCCAGATACTGAACTGCAATCGGCCTTGCTGCGAGCAGTGAGCAGGTCAGTACACTGTTATATGTGATTGGTGGCTGTGCAGACAATATCCTAGTCAGGCAGTTTACTGATGAGGAACAAGCTAAGTACAATGAAGCATTAAAGCACTTGATACATACCTCAACTGGAGAAATAAAGTTAACAAATGCAGAGTCAAAGGGAATGTATTGATGCATTTATAAATTGTACAGACTTGCCGAGAACTCTGGGTGTGACACTCCAAGACATATGGTACAACAATAATCTTTATTGTCACAAGTAGGTTTACATTAACACTGCAATGAAGTTACTGTGAAAAGTCTCTAGTCACCGCATTCCGGTGCCTGTCCAGGGAGAATTCAGAATGTCCAAATTACCTAACAGCACGTCTTTCGGGACTTGTGGGAGGAAACCAGAGCACCCGGAGGAAACCCACGCAGACATCGGGAGAACGTGCAGGCTCCGCACAGACAGTGGCCCAAGCCGGGAATCGAATCTGGGACCCTGGAGCCGTGAAGCAACAGTGCTAAACACTGTGCTGCCCATGTTAATTAGCGACTGAATGTTTATGGCAGTGTTGGATGATGCCTTATCTAACTCCCTGCAGTTGAGAGAAGATTCTAGCAAAGATAATCCAACCAAGCAGGCAAGCCGAGGTCAGAGAGCATAATGGATCCGTTATTCGAGGTGACGGTGGGGGGATGGGGGGGGGGGGGGGGGGGGGGGGCGGTGGGGCAGCCCTGCCCCAAAAGTAGCTAACTTGGTAGAGTCTGTTTCAAAAGCAGACAAATTGTTGTAGAAAATGCAGGGGAGACAGGAGGAGCACCCATCAGCAGCCCCCGCTAACTGTAATCGCAGGAAAAGCACAGACAGGGAAACTACCTCATAAAGGAGACTCAATGCAATTTATGCAGAAACATGGGCCACTGCCAGGGTGCGTGCCAGAGCAAAAAGCCTGTACACAAAGAGACACCTTCAAAAAGGTCACAATGTCCATGAATTAGATAAAATCCATGGTATTTAGATGCCTGTCTTTGGAGAGATCCAGGAACCAATTGGAAGCTACTGGAGTGCTAACATATTGGTAGATATAGACAAGACAAACTTTAAGTTAGCCACCGGTGCAGCAGTTTCTGTCCCTTCTGATGCTGAACCATGGTCAGAGAAAAGCTCTCTTCAGCCACCAAGAGCAAAACCATTTGTGTTGGGAAGGTAGAACTCAAGGTCATTGAACAATTGAATGGAACCCTCAAGAAATGTTATAGATAAAAACAAATTACTACAGACGCTAGAATCTGAAACGAAAACCAAAAGTACCGGACAATCTCAACAGGTCTGACAGCATCTGTGGAGAGAGAAGGGAGATAACGTTAGCTAATCGAGGATTCCGCACCTTCGGGGCGGCCCGACACCAGAGTGGTTCACGCCACTCCTTCACGCCGGAGTTTCCTGCCCCGCCGGTTTTCACAGGATCCCGCCCAGGACTCCCTTGTGCGTGAGGCAAAGTTTCAATGAGACTGGTTGACTCACAGTGTTTATTGGGGCTGGTTTAGCACACTGGGCTAAATCGCTGGCTTTGAAAGCAGACCAAGGCAGGCCAGCAGAGCAGTTCAATTCCCATACCAGCCTCCCCGAACAGGCGCCGGAATGTGGCGACTAGGGGCTTTTCACAGTAACTTCATTGAAGCCCACTTGTGACAATAAAGCGATTTTCATTTCATTATTGACGCATGGGTAGTTGTAGAATCCATGGAATCCATCTTGGTCGCATATGCCATATATTGTATAGTGTGGTGTGTTCGACCATTGCGTGTTTGTTAATTCACATGTACCTGAGATGTAGCCTGAATGTTAGAGTATAAGATAGGTATGGTAAATTGTTTTATTTTTCTGACCTTGTTCAGTAAAATTTATTTTTGTTTGTTCAAAACCCTTGGAATCTTTTGGTTTTCTTTGCTGAGCAAGTGTCTTAAATCTAAAACTTTACTTACTTTAAACGATATGTTATTGGTCCCTAACTGAATCTTACCAAAAAGCTTGAAGGTCTGACCAAGGATCATAAATATTACAGGAAAGGTAGTGATGCCCACTCACCGATACAGCGACCATTCCCATCAGCTGTGAAGCCTTCCCCACACTGGAAAGAAAAGATGCAGAACCCAGTCACATAATACAGTCGCGTTGCTTAACTAATGGGGTTAGTAGACCCATTCAATCCAGGTAGAATTGCCCCACACAGAGGGTACAGGTTTGAGACTTACCTGACGAGGTTCCCTATTTTAGCTGTGCTGCTTTTGGAGGAGCTAATGGCCATCAGGGCTCCTTACCCTGCGGCAGTGGAGAAGGGGAAATGATAGAGCGATGAAGCATTGGAATGACAACCAAAATACTGAAGCACAGATTTACTACTCCAGTGCTCCTCGTGGCTACTTCAAAACAGAGAGCTGGGAAGTTGGCCAAATGCCCACTTACCCTGTGGGTTGAGAAGTGAATGATGAAGAGTGAGAGCCCGAGGAGGGGAGGTACTTCTTTTAAGACTACCACTGTGTGATGGATGCGAGAAATTGTGGAAGGGAAATTAATAGGTTGCCAATTTAGAAGCATGCTGGGAAATGCTTGACTATAGTTAACTATAAGTAGGTCAGGTAACATAAACAAAATACTGCTGAATATTTTGGTCTCGGACTTATTATGATAACACATTGTCCTCCGAAAGATAACAAAATGTGTACTCGAGTTGTTTTTAGCCAAGGGCAAGAACGCCTACTACGTATTTCATTTTGCATACTTTCCAAGGTCTATTTAATATAAACATGGCTGTTTACTTCAAACTGTTATTTCAGACTATAAAAAATATGCTGTCTTCAATCGAATCTCAGAGTGCAGTGCACTGGCTTTGCAGCTAGAACACTCTCTCTCCACAAATATATTTGTGTCAATAAATTTCCCTAAATCGAACCTGGAGGAATTTGTCTTTATTATGATTTCCATGACAATTTGGCGTAGTCGGAGAGGGATAAAAGCAAATTACTGCGGATGCTGTCATCTGAAACAAAAACAGAAAATGCTGGACAATCTCAGCAGGTCTGACAGCATCGGTGGAGAGAGAAGGAAGCTAACGTTTCGAGTCTGGATGACTTGACAAAGAGTCTTTGACAAAGACTCACCCAGACTCGAAACGTTAGCTTCTTTCTCTCTCCACAGATGCTGTCAGACCTGCTGAGATTGTCCAGCATTTTATGTATCTATATAGAGGCAGGGTTAGAAAGCAAGTGTTGTGACTGTCAATTGTAAGCGATTTTTTTGTTGCTATTGTGTTTAATTTTGTGTCAAAAAATTTAAATTAAAACTTGTAAGGGTAACACGGTGGCCTCGTGGTTAGCAGAGCTGCCTCACGGCGCTGAGGTCCCAGGTTCGATCCCGGCTCTGGATCACTGTCCGTGTGGAGTTTGCACATTCTCCCCGTGTCTGCGTGGGTTTCACCCCCACAACCCAAAGATGTGCAGGGTAGGTGGAGTGGCCATGCTAAATTGACCCTTAATTGGAAAAAAATGTTTGGGTAATCTAAATTTATTTTTTAAAAGAATGTTAAGATTTGCCAAGTGCTCATCCAGGTATTTTTTAAAGGATGTGGATGTGGATTGGCCACACTAAATTGACCCTTAATTGGAAAAAATAATTGGGTAATCTAAATTTTTTTTTTTTTTAAATTAAAACTTGTTTTGCCGTAAAAGCTATCTGCTGGTCAACGTCACCACTCCTGTGGCACGGTAACGTTCCCTCACAGTTTTTCAAAGTATAAAAGGTGGGTTCTTGTCCGGAATTAGAACAAAAGATTGGGGTCCTGAAGAAAATAAGTTGGGCAAATAATGGGTACGGGTTCCACACACACTGACTCTCACTGGGGTCCCACACACACTGACTCTCACTGGGGTCCCACACACACTGACTCTCACTGGGGTACAGGTCCCACACATACTGACTCTCACTGGGGTACGGGTCCCACACACTGACTCTCACTGGAGTGCGGGTCCCACACACACTGACTCTCACTGGGGTACGGGTTCCACACACACTGACTCTCACTGGGGTAACGGTCCCACACACACTGACTCTCACTGGGGTAACGGTCCCACACACACTGACTCTCACTGGGGTACGGGTCCCACACACACTGACTCTCACTGGGGTACGGGTCCCACACCACACACTGACTCTCACTGGGGTACGGGTCCCACACACACTGACTCTCACTGGGGTACGGGTCCCACACACACACTGACTCTCACAGGGGTGCAGGACCCACACACACTGACTCTCACTGGGGTACGGGTCCCACACACACTGACTCTCACTAGGGTACGGGTTTCACACACACTGACTCTCACTGGGATACGGGTTCCACACACACTGACTCTCACTAGGGTACGGGTTTCACACACACTGACTCTCACTGGGGTGCAGGTCCCACACACACTGACTCTCACAGGGGTGCAGGTCCCACACACACTGACTCTCACAGGGGTGCAGGACCCACACACACTGACTCTCACAGGGGTGCAGGACCCACACACACTGACTCTCACAGGGGTGCAGGTCCCACACACACTGACTCTCACAGGGGTGCAGGTCCCACACACACTGACTCTCACTGGGGTACGGGTCCCACACACACTGACTCTCACTGGGGTACGGGTCCCACACACACACTGACTCTCACAGGGGTGCAGGACCCACACACACTGACTCTCACTGGGGTACGGGTCCCACACACACTGACACTCACTGGGGTACGGGTCCCACACACACTGACTCTCACTGGGGTACGGGTCCCACACACACTGACACTCACTGGGGTACGGGTCCCACACACACTGACTCTCACTTGGGTACGGGTTCCATACACACTGACTCTCTCTGGGGTACGGGGCCCACATACACTGACTCTCACTGGGGTACGGGTCCCACACACACTGACACTCACTGGGGTAGAGGTCCCACACACACTGACACTCACTGGGGTAGGGGTCCCACACACACTGACACTCACTGGGGTACGGGTCCCACACACACTGACTCTCACTGGGGCACGGGTCCCATCCGACCACCTATGGGGCTGGAGAGCCAGTGGGCCGGATTCTCCGCTGGGGAGATCGTTCTCCTGCCGGAGGTGAATTGCACTTGATTTGCGCTCCCAATCAGGAAGCGGTTCAAGTTAAGTTCTGTCAATTTCCAGCGGAGTACTTCAAAATCACTCAAGCATGAAGGGGGTGTGGGGTGTGTGTGTGTGTGTGGGGGGGGGGGGGGGGGGGGGGGGTGAGTGAAAAGCACTTAACTCTCTTTGAATTGGTTGATGTTAGTAAACATTGTGGTCAGATCACTTTAGAGTTACTGACCAAGAAGGAAGATGAAGGAAGCAACACCCTGAGCTGTGTGTGTGTGTGGAAGCTTTCAATCCCAGCCCACTACGGGAAATGAATGAATGGCTTGCAGATCAAGGATCTGAGGGGTTTAAACACAGGTCACCGCTTCCTCTTTTCAGGAATTGGCATGTGGTGCTACCCCTGTCTGAGTCAGCAGGTGTATTGCCGAGGTGAATGTCACAACAGTGATTTTTTTCACTGCCTCTGTCTGGACTGCTCTCCATCTTCCAGACAGGTGTCTCTTTTCTCGGGGGCTTTCTGACAAGTTTCTCTTCTCTGCGGGGGCTTCCTGACATGGGTCACTTTTCCGGGGTGTCTGTGAGGGCGTGCTCCTATTTAGGGGGGCTCTTTATTTAGGGGGTCACTGGGGGAGGGAGGGGGTCTCTTTATTTGAGGGATTTCTGGTGGGGTCCATGGGGGAGATTGTGGGTAGGTCTGGCAACAGATGGACAGTGAGGAAGACTCCCTGAAGCGGTTACCCCCCCCCCCCCCCCATGGCGCAAGGTCCGCAAGGGCCTCCACATCAGGGCCACGATGGGCAACACCAGTAGTAATCTTCACCCACATGATTGCAGGCCCAGAGGACTGGAGAATCACACAGCCCTGGAGAATATGGGTGCCTGGCCCGCTAAGTGGATGCAATAGGGTCATTAAGACCCGTTCCCATCAATTTGCAACCTCCCGCTGGCGTGCGGGTGTGAACCCCGATCCCATCGCCAGCGGGAGGGGGGGGCTGGAGCATCGCTTTATCCCGGGCACCCAATACTCCGCTGCTTCGAGAACCTGGCTAATGGCGGACGCAGTGGAGAATTTTGCCCGGTAACTTTTATTGCTTTACAGACTTTCAGTAACATGTCAACTAAAGATACCAGATAACACTTACATTCTTAATGAAAACCAAGTCAACAGTGGACAGGGATAGAAATAGGCAAGACAGAGAGATCCAGATACATGTGTAAATACAGCAAGAGGGCGGTAGAGGCTGAGGAACAGAGAATTACACAGGGAGAGATGTATCGAAACAGATTGAGAGAGTTGTGGAAATATAGGATGGGATTGTCTGACCTGCCAGCCATGTGTTTCTTGGCAGCGGGAGGCGGTGCGCCATTCACCCGCTGTGGGACAATCTGCTCCCGCCGTTTGTCAATGAGAATTCCCATTGAACCCACCCAACGCCGTCACGGAAACCGCCCTCGTTGCAGCTGGGATTTTCCGGTGAAAGTGAATGGAATTTTGGCTGGAAAGTCAAATTTTCCGTTCTGGCTTGCAGCGGGTGCCACCACGAACGGGGCCGGGGATCCCGCCTAGAGACACGCAGAAGCTGAAGAGAGAGTCACAGTAGATCCCAGACAGAGACAGCATTTCGACTCTTCACGTACCTCAATTTCCAGATTCCTAGTTTCACCTTCCTGTTGTGGGTATGAGATTTCGATGGTGGAGTTCATTTCGCTGAGGGAAACAGCACGAGAGGTGAATGTCCCGCCCGGCCAGGTCACCTCCAGGTGCGTTGCGATGTCCTTACCTGTTAGAGTTTGAGGTGTGAGTAGAGATTGCATCAGTGTCTGACCTTTCCAACAGGAGTTTGGAATTCTCCAGCACATTTACAAAAATGATACGTGGACTGCAGGGGTTAAGTTATGAGGAGAGATTACACAATTCGGCCTGTTTCGCTAGAATTTACTATTAAGAATGAGGCCATTCAGCCCATCGGGCCTACACCGGCCCCTGTAAGAGCACCCTACCTGAGCCCACGCATCCACCCTATCCCAGCAACCCCACCTGACTTTTGGACACTGCGGGACATTTTAGCGTGAGCAATCCACCTAACCCACACATCTTTGGACTGTGGGAGGAAACCGGAGCGCCCGGAGGAAACCCACCCAGACACGGGGAGAACATGCAGACTCCGCACAGAGAGTGACCCAAGCCGGGAATCGAATCCGGGTCCCTGGCGCTGTGAAGCAACAGTGCTAACCACTGTTCTACCGTGGGGTGATCTAATCAAAGTCTTCAAGATATTAACAGAGACAGACAGGGTAGATAAAGAGAAACTATTTTCACTGGTTGGAGATTCTAAAACTAGGGGGCAGGGTCAAAACATTAGGGCCAGTCCGTTCAGGAGGGATGCCAGGAAGAATTTCTTTACTGAAAGGGTGATAAAGAATTGGATCTCACTCCCGCAGGCAGGAGTTGAAGCTGGATTAATTGATAATTTTAAATCTGAGATACAGGTTTAATCAAAAATATTTAGGCAAATGAGCCAAAAGCAAGTGTACCGAGTTAGATCACAGATCAGCCATGATCTCATTGAATGGCAGGACAGGCTCAAGGGGCTGAATGGCCTCCTCCTGTTCCTATGTAGCACTTAACCCTGAAGAGATGTGAGTCGAAAAAATTGGACATGGCCTGAAAATGGCTGGTTTTCCATGGGTGGGGATGCTGGACGGTGATTGTGATATAGAATTACCCCATGCCCACTGAACACACAGCCAGCGTCAGGCATTATAGAACAAAGCAACAACATAGACACAGAGAGAGACACAATACAAATCATACCCCGCACATTGCATTTCCCAAGTGACATCCATTCAATTTGAACTTTTACACAAGTGCGAATGGGGCTTGTTTTTGAAATGTTATTTGGGATGCAGGCTTCGCTGGGCTAGGCTAGTATTTGTTGCCCACATCTAGTTGTCCTCGAGAAGGTGGTGGTGAGCTGCCTTCTTGAACTGCAGCAGTCCATGTGGTGTAGGTACATCCAGTGTGCTGTTAGGGAGGGAGTTCCAGGATTTTGACCCAACGACAGTGAAGGAACGGCCATATATTCCCAAGCCGGGAGAAATTTGGGGTTCCCAGATATCTGCTTCCCTTGTCCTTCTAGACGGAAGAGGTTGTGGGTTTGGAAGGTGCTGTCTAAGGAGCCTTGGTGAGTTCCTGCAGTGCATCTTGTAGATGGTACATAAGGCTGCAACTGTGCATTGGTGGGGGAGGGAGTGAATGCTTGTTAAGCCAATTAAGCATGGCTGCTTTCGACATCCTGGATGATAGAACATAGAACATAGAACAGTACAGCACAGAACAGGCCCTTCGGCCCTCAATGTTGTGCCGAGCCATGATCATCCTACTCAAACCCACGTATCCACCCTATACCCGTAACCCAACAACCCCCCCCTTAACCTTATTAGGACACTACGGGCAATTTAGCATGGCCAATCCACCTAACCCGCACATCTTTGGACTGTGGGAGGAAACCGGAGCACCCGGAGGAAACCCATGCACACACGGGGAGAACGTGCAAATGCCGCACAGACAGTGACCCAGCCGGGAATCGAACCTGGGACCCTGGAGCTGTGAAGCATTTATGCTAACCACCATGCTACCCTGCTGCCCCTAATGTCTAAGCCCCTAATGATGTCGAGCTTCTTGAGTGTTGTTGGAGCTGCACTCATCCAGGCAAGTGGAGAGTATTCCATCACATTCCTGACTTGTGCCTTGTAGATGGTGGACAGGCTTTTGGGGGGGGGGGGGGGGGGGGGGGGGGGGGTCAGGAGGTGAGTTACTCACCGCAGGATTCTCAGCCTCTGACCTGCTCTTGTAGCCACAGCATTTACATGGCTGGTCCAGTTCAGTTTGTGGTCAATGGTAATCCCCAGGATGTTGATAGTGGGGGGTTCCGCGATGGTAATGACATTGAATGTCAAGAGGTGTTGGTCAGATTCCCTGTTGTTGCAAATGGTCATTGACTGGCACTTGAGTAGTGTGAATGTTACTTGTCACTTGTCAGCCCAAGCCTGGATATTTTCCAGGTCTTGCTGTTTTTGGACATGGACTGCTTCAGTGTCTAAGGCGTTGAGAACGGTGCTGAATATTGTGCAGTCATCAGCGAACATTCCCACTTGTGACCTGATGATGGAAGGACGGTCATTGATGAAGCAACTGAAGGTGTTTGAACCTAGGACACTAGCCCGAGGAACTTCTATGCTGATGTCGTGGAGCTGGGATGATTGACCTTGAACCACCACAACCATCTTCCTTTGTGTCCGGTATGATGTCTACCAGTGGAGAGGTTTCCCTGTGATTCCCACTGACTTATGTTTTGTTCGGGCTCCTTGATGCCACACTCGGTCAAATACTGCCTCAATGTAAAGGGAAGTCAATCTCACCTCACCTGAAAAGATTACAGGTTTTGAAAACATCTCATCTATAGTATTGAAGGTTTGTGCTGCAGAACTAGCGATGCTCCTAGCCAAGCTGTTGCTATCATACTGACATCAACCCGGCAATGTGAAAATTGTCCAGTTATCTTTGGTCTACAAAAGAGCAATATAAATCCGAGTCGGCCAATTCTCATCCCGTTCGTCTATTTCCAATCATTAACAAAGCAATGGAAGATGGCAATGCTATCAAGTGGCGAATATAACTTGCCACTTGTCAGCCCAAACCTGGACATTGTGCAAGTCTTGCTGCATTTGCACGTGGACTGCTTCAGTGCTTGAGGATTCACAACAAGTGCTGAACATGAAGCAGCTGAAGATGGTTGGGCCTTGGAGACCACTCTGAGGTACTCCTGCACTGATGCTCTGGAGCTGAGGTGATTGACCTCCAACCACCACACCCATCTTCCTTTGTGCCAGGTATGACTGCAACCAGCGGAGAGTTTTCCCCCTGATTCCCGTTGACTCCACGTTTGCTCGGGATCACACTCGATCAAATGCTGCTTGATGTCAAGGTCCGTCACTCTTGTTGAGCCAATAGATACCTATTCTGATTTCTGACCCGTTAATGGGGCTAAACTATTATCATGGGTTTAATACTATCACTGAGAGTCTAAATAGAGTGAAGAGCCTTGACATGCTACAATGTAAATCAATTTACTTGTATAGCACCTCTAACATGGTTAAACAAACGCTCTTTATTACAGCAAACACTAGGCAAAATCTGTCATTGATCACATGAGGGGATATTACTGGGATAGTAGGGCAGGAGGAGAGAGCTGTTAAGAAGGCATAATGGGCAGGATTCTCCGCCCCGCTGCGCCACATTTCTGCCCCAACCAGCCGGCGGGATTCTCCGTTATGCCGGCCGGTCAATGGGGTTTCCCACTGTGGGGCAGCCTCACGCCGTCGGGAAACCCCCGGGCGCAGGCATTAACGGAGAATCCCGCCGGCAGAGAATCCCGGCCATGGTATTCTTGCCTTTATTAGCTGAGGCAGAGAGTTTAAGAGCAGGGAGGTTACATTGGAATTGTGTAAAGTGTTGGTTAAGCCACAGCTAGAGTATTGTGCGCAGTTCTGGAATCCACATTATAGGAAGGATGTGACAGCACTGGGAAGGGTAGCAGAGGAGATTTACCAGGATGTTGCCTGGGCTGGAGAGTTTCAGCTATGAAGAGGCTGGTTAGACTGGGATTGTTTTCCTTGGAGCAGAGGAGACTGAGGGGGGGACGTGATTGAGATGTATAAAATTATGAGAGGCACAGATAGAGCAGACAGGAAGAAACCTTTCCCCTTGGTGGACGGGTCAATGATCAGGGGGCAGAGATTTAAGGTGAGGGGCAGGAGGTTTAGAGGGGATGTGAGGAAAACCTTGAGGGTGGTGGGAGTTTGGAACTCGCTGCCTGAAAGGATGGTGGAGGCAGAGACCCTCATAACATCTAAGAAGTATTTAGATGCGGTCTCAGGGCAGACAAGGCTGTGGGCCAAGGGCTGGGAAATTCCGATCAAGCAGGTTAAGTGCTCCCGTCTCCTCTCTACATTCCACCCTCCCGGTACCCCTCGGAATGTCACCTCCATTCCACATACTGCCAGCTCACAGGGTTCCAGCACCCAACCGCCCCACAAGCTTCCTCGCACCTGCCACTCCTCTTCAGAACCCCTCTTTGCTCACGTGCAGTGCCCACACATGCCACAGGTATCATTGACATCTGACCCACCAGGCGTCCAGCTCGCATTATGCCCATTTGTGTTCCCGCAGGAGAAGCTTGCCCCACAACCCCTCGCGAGCATGATGGTGGGATGCCTGAGTTGAGGATGTTGCTTCCCTATGAGGAGAGGGTCTTGGAGCTCACAGGGGAGGAGGAGGTGGGCCTGCGAGAGAAAGGTGAGGAGTCACTGCACCTTCGTCCAGACGACCAATCTTCAAGTGAGTTCTGCATAGTCCAAACCCTTGACCAGGCCGTGTACCAATACCATGTTCCTTTCCTTGCAGAAAAATTACCTGAACAGCCTGGTCTATTCACCAGCACTGTCCCGTTGCCCATAGAACATAGAACATAGAACGATACAGCGCAGTACAGGCCCTTCGGCCCTCGATGTTGCACCGACATGGAAAAAAAAACTAAAGGCCATCTAACCTACACTATGCCATTATCATCCATATGCTTATCCAATAAACTTTTAAATGCCCTCAATGTTGGCGAGTTCACTACTGTTGCAGGTAGGGCATTCCACGGCCTCACCACTCTTTGCGTAAAAAACCCACCTCTGACCTCTGTCCTATATCTATTACCCCTCAATTTAAGACTATGTCCCCTCGTGCTAGCCACCTCCATCCGCGGGAGAAGGCTCTCACTGTCCACCCTATCTAACCCTCTGATCTGATCATTTTGTATGCAAAGGATGGTGGAGGCAGAGACCCTCATAACATCTAAGAAGTCCATCCTCCACATAACCTCGGAAGAGATCTCAGAGGAGGACATGGATGAAACGTACCCAGTATTACCCACAGCTTCACCAACACAAAGGCACATACCTCGGTGGGCGGAGGTAGCAGGCAGGCTTCTGGGTCACTCTCTGGTGAGCACCACACAGCTCCTGATGCACATCAAGTGGAGACAGGAATATCCCAGGATCGGAGGTCTGCTCGATCCCAGGACTCAGCTGTAGCCAGTTAGATGCTGGGCCTCCAGACACGTTCATCCCTCAGCTGCTTGAGATGTAAAGACAGAACCGGGAGTAGCAGGAGGGGGAGTGCAATGGAGGAGGCCCAAAACCCTCTGTCGCAGAGGGCGTGAGTGGCGCCCAGGCCAACATTGCGAGGGTGGTGACCCCAAAGGGAAAAGTCTGGGGTAAGAGGTCGGATCCATGACGGGAGAACTCAGAAGCATGGCTCAGTCCCTGAACACCGTGGCTGGCGAGGTTTCTGGACGCATACCAGCTGCCCCTCCATCCCATGGAGTAACACAGGGGCACACGAGCATCCACCCGCAGACAGCCCTGGGCCGTCCACGCAGGAGACCCTGGGAGTGATGAGCCAAACTGAACCCCCCGTTCCTGAGACCGACACAGTGGCAGAACCACCCTAAAGTAAGTTAGGGCCCTCTAGTTGTTGGCCCTCTAGAGGACGCCCGCCAAGTACATCTCAGGCAACATGGAGTGGAAGGCACCTCCACTTCCGATGTACTATCTGGGAACACATCTGGAGGTGGTGGAAGGGTAAAGGAAGCCTGGGGAATTGTTGGGGCACAGCATACGCAGGGGGGGAAGTTAGGCACCAGTAGTTGGGGGGGGGGGGGGGGGAGGGGGGGGGCATACCCACTTGTAACGTCTGCACGTTACTGAATTAAGTATCATTGTTCTTCACCAACTCAGAATCTTTAGCCCACCTCCCAGTGGCATCACATTTCTCTCCATCGGAAGACAATCGGCCTCATTGGCCCTCTTTGCCCACCAGACGGTTAGGCCCTTGATACACAATCAATTGCACAAAGACTTGAGTTGGATACAACTGAGGCTTTATTGCTCTAAGATATGTGGCCTCCCACAGCAGCTGGTGAAATGGCTGCCACATGGCGGGGGGGGGGGGGGGGGGGGGGGCACATATTTATACTCCGCCTACTGGGCAGAGCCAGCAGGCAGGGACTACCAACGTACCTGTAGTACAGGTCCTACCATACATCACCTAATAGAGGTGCAACAGTGGTTTACCACAGCCCTCTCATTCGCAGTGATAGGACTCAGACGCGATTCACTGAACCCCAGACGCTGGCCCCTAACCCCCTCTCGAGCAAAGGGACAAAACAATGAAGTGTCGAGCCTCACTCAGATATGAGCTGGGGAGTCAGCAGACATACTAGAGACAGACATCAGCAGTAGCTGAGGAGCATCACAGACCATTCCACTCTGTGAGGTGTCATCAGCCTCCTGCATTGACTAGGCCGCAGGCAGTCAAGAGCCTGTGAGATGCCACACAGGTCACCCGTGGAGCACTGGAACAACCCCGTTGCATACAAATGAAGAATTGCTGTGAGTTTACGGTCTCTGAGAGCGGGTGTCCTCCACGATGCCAAGCAGTGCCAGGTTGATGGTCTCCCTGGTGAGACAGAGTCCCCTATGGCACATGTTATCCGACAGATTCGTGCCCCCGTACGGCTGGTGCGGCCTCTGGGATCTTAGCCTGCTGTGCGGCCCTTGATCTCTTTCTGAAGGGTCTTCCCTGGATGGCGCTGCTCGTTCCTGCTGGAGTCTGTGTTCGCCCAGCGCTGTAATAAGTAGAATGGCCAGCTCCACTGGCTCCATACCGATATGGATTGGACTCCTGCGAGACGGGAGTGGGACAGGGAGAGTCAGCTGCTGACCATTAGGATCTCCCTGGGCCTATTGGCCTCCCAGGTCTGAAAGCAGCCATTCGCACACTTTATACAGCAGCGAACTGCTCACTCAGAGCTCAGGTGACCTCCCATCTCCACTGAATAGTTGGCCCGGGCCTTCCCCTCACCCAATCATAGAATCATAGAATTTACAGTGCTGAAGGAGGCCATTCGGCCCATCGAGTCTGCAAGGACCCTCTGAAAGGGTACCCTACCTAGGATCAGGCTCCACCCTATCCTCTTAACCCAGTAATCTCACCTAACCTAAACCTTTGAACATTAAGGGCAATTGATCATGACCAATCCACCTAACCTGCAAATTGATGGATTGTGCAGTTGCCCATTGGCTCGTGTCTGGTTCTCCCTCCCTTCTGCTCCATAACACTGGGGGTTCTGACACCACGGTAATATGCTCGCACATCCCTAATGGGCAGGGTCAACTGGACGGTGATGTCCATCTTGGGGGGCTAATGGATCCTCACTGGCAGGCATGGGGCACGGCATAGAAGTGACCCCAGTCCCTCTCAACCCCATGTATCCAGGCGTTTAGCCTTGAACCCTGAATATTCACCCCCGTACCTCGATTTTGAGATTTGACATTGTTACGGGTTAAGTCTTGGTGGCCAGCCGATGAGTATGGGTCTCTGGCATGTTAGGGGGCACAATTGCTTTCTGCTTCAAGGTCAGACAAAAAGCAGTAGTGATTCGCGCCAGCGTGACATCTCGGCTGGCAGGTGGGAAGATTCCTTGAGGGCTGAAGACATTACCACGCTGAGTATAGTGAATTCAAATTCGAGTTAATCAGGTTCTTCTTCGTCCTGACCTCGCCATCGGGGAAGATCGCAATCCCGTTTTTGGCCTCTCCCTAGATTTAGCGGCCATGTCGGGCTATGTCCCCATGGCTAACGGGCCGCTAAATTCCGTCCATAGATTCTAAGGAGTGCCTTAAAGGAGACGAGTTGGGTGAGTTAGTTGTACAAGACATTAGTGAGGCCGCACTTGGAATACTGTGGACAGCTCTGGTCATCATAGAAAGAATAATATTTAACGAGGAAGAATGAAGAAAAGATTTACTCGGGACTTGATGGTCTGGGTTACAAGGAGAAGCTGGATAGGCTGGGACTTTTTTGCCTGGAGCGTAGGAGGCTTAGGGGTGATCTTATAGAGGTCTATAAAATAATGAAGGGCATAGATAAAGTTGATAGTCATCATCTTTTCCCTAAGGTAGGGGAGTCTGAAACTAGAGGGCATGGGTTTACGGTGAGAGGGGAGAGATACAAATGGGTCCAGAGGGGTAATTGTTTCACACAGAGGGTGGTGTGTGTCAGGAACGAGCTACCAGAGGCAGTAGTAGAGGCGGGTACAATTTTGTCTTTTAAAAAGTATTTAGACAGTTGAGATACCCTCAATTGCGACACAGGAGAGAAGATTGGTCATTCAAAGGTTTTAATTACCAGAGAACCAGACAGCTGCCGAGAAGTGTGCTCACAGCCTGCTGCCCAGTGAGCATCACCTTATATACCGTTTCCTGGGGGCGGAGCCAGAGGCGGAGTCCCCCAGGGTTCCAAGCCCGGTCTTAAAGGGCCAATGTATTAAAGGCAAGGTACAGTTACAGCAGTTACCAATACCATTCATCACAACAGTTATATGGGAAAGCTGGGCAAAGAGGGATATGGGTCAAATGCGGGCAATTGGGACTAGCTTAGTGGTAAAACTGGGCGACATGGATAAGTTGGGTCGAAGGACCTGTTTCCATGCTGTAAAATTCTATGGGTCTTGTGGTGAATGTGATTCACACTATATATAGTTGCCAATATCACTCCATGTATATATGTTTGTTATCTACCCGTTGTAAGATCAATGCTGTATATAGTTGCCAATATAACTCCGTGTATATATGTTCACTATCCACCATTGTAAGTGCAGTTGCACTATCCGACCACCAGGGGGAGTCGCTCTGGGAGTACGCAAGAGTTTGTACTGGGCTCCTCCCTTGGCTCCGGCCAGGACTCCTCCCCCTGGGACCGATGTATAAAGATCAGTGCCTTAGAGCCAGCCTGCCAGTTCATCTGAAGTTCAACGACGAATAGGCTGGCTCTGTTGTAAGTGTATTAAAGTCTCTGTTCAGATCCAACTGCACGTGTTCACTGAATTGATGGTTTCATCAGCTCTGAGAGAGGGAGGCACAGAGGTTCAGGGAAAGAATTCCAGTATGTGGAGCCCGGGCAGCTGAAGGCACAGTCGCCAATGGTGGAACGATTAAGATCAGAGATGCACAAGAGGCCGGAATTGGAGGAGATTTCGGAGGGTGGCGGGACTGGAGGAGATTACAGAATAAGGGGGGGGGGGGGGCTGTGGGGGTATGAGGGATGGAATTTGTAAATGGAGGTATTGCTTAATCTGCATGGGTTAAGCACAGTTAATGTTATAGCTGAAGATACACAAATACAAGGGCCAAATTAAAGATGCACAGAAACACCTTTTCACAGGTGTGCAACTCATCGCTGGGGCAAGAGAGTCGGGGTTAATAGAGCCCCGGGGAAGGCATTCCACAGGCACTAGTCTCCCACCATCTGGACTCAAAGAAATGCCTGTGGAAATGGCCTTTATGCCCAACTGAGTATAGACACATCAGATTAGACTCTTCATCCTTCTCCATCCAACGATAATTTCCAATGTTTGGTTTGGAGGATAACACTGCCTAGCGAACGCTCGACAGCCCCGAAGCCCCCTGGAGCTGTGCGGCCCGGCGACCACAACCAGATGTTGTTTTTTTTCCCGATGCTGTTTACATTCCCCCCACCCTCACAGCCAAGGGCAGCCGAGAGTACCCAGTTACCAGAGCTTGCCAACAGCCTCGGGCCAGCCTGCTAAACCTCACTCCGGAATGACCAATGGGAAACAATATTCGCACAGCAACGCGCAGAATATCCCGACCTCTTGGAACGGTCGCTCGACTTCCTAATTCATAACATAACAAATTAATTCATGTGGAAAATAGCCTTTGTGCGTTTTCAGATTAAAGTCTACACTGTGCACAAACAATCTTTGAAGTGCCTCATCGCTGACTGAAGTAACCTTTCCCAAACCAGACGTTTGTCGGACATTTTATAGGGGTGAAAATTAAGAATTATGTCCCTGTTAATATGTAGTGTTGAAGGACTGAAATTCAGTTCTATCTACTGACTGTTTTTCCTCGGGGATAGAGAGTTTGGGCCTGTTTTATTACAGCGAAGGAAACCACAACCCTTGTGATTGGTCCAAGTCTTAAAACGGCGACCAGAGAATGTTATTGTTCACTCGGTGCCTCTGGGCAGCCCCAGCAAAGCTGCCATTTGGTGGGAGGTGGGCCATCACTGGCAAGGCCATCATGCATTGACCACCACAATTGCCCTGAGGGAGGTGAACTGCTGCAGTCCATGTGGGGCAGGTACACCCACTGTGCTGTTAGGGAGGGAGTTCCAGGATTTTGACCCAGCGACAGTGAAGGAACGGCGATGTATTTCCAAGACAGGGTGGTGTGTGACTTGGAAGGATATGGAGGCGCCCCCAAGTGTCTGCTGCCCTAAGTCTGCCAATCCAGGACCAGACCCCAACAGTGGCTAGAATACTGGACAGAAACCCCAATATTATATTTTAATTTTGTCAGACTGTGAGGAAAGGATACCTCACTCCACGAATAAGTAAGGATAAGGTATATTATTTTTTAAATATCTTTATTTCACAAATGTTCAACATTTTTACAATTCACAACAAACCCCTGACCCATTAAGCCCTCACAAATCCTGCACCTGCATGTCCCTAAAACCTTCAGCCCGCGACAGCTCAGCTCCTCCGAACTTGCAAATCCCCTCCCAGAAACAAAATCACAGAAGAACGAGCTTGCATTGTGATCCAGCACCCCATGTCATCCTCAGGACCTCTCAACGCCCCTCACAAACTATTAATGAAATGAAAATCGCTTATTGTCACAAGTAGCCTTCAAATTAAGTTACTGTGAAAAGCCCCTAGTCGCCACATTCCGGCGCCTGTCCGGGAAGGCTGGTACGGGGATGACCTGTTTTGTGCAGAAACTCTTAATGCGACAGAATGTTCATGCACGGCTGGATCCCTCATGCAACCAATGCGCCAAATAACCATTCCTGGTGATAGAGGCTGAAGGATAAACGTTGACCACTCTTTTTCAAACGTTCAATGGCATCTTTTACACCTGAACAGACGACGGTTTAATATCACATCTGAAAAGCGGCAACTTCCGACCAAATAGCATTCACCGGTATTCCCCACTGAAGCCTCGGCCTAAGTTGACTTTCTCAAGAGCTGAAGCGGCGTTTGAACCCGTGACTTTCCAACAAGAGACTGGTATCAACTAAACAGCGCCACACAGTCAAGTTGGACTACATCGAGGGGTGGATTTGGTCGTGCCAAGCTTGGGAATTTGCAAAACCTTTCGAGTGGAAGAGGAAGACTGAGGGAACCGAGGAATTCCACGGTTTCTCAGCTTCTGGAAAATCGTGACAAAATGATAGAAACATAGGAGATAGGAACAGGGGTAGGCCATTCAGCCCATTGAATCTGCTCCGCCATGACCATGGTTGATCCTCTATCCCAGCGCTAATCTCCCACTCTCTCCCCAAACCCCTTTGATGCCTTTAGAGTCCAGAAATCCATTTCCGTCTTAAATACATTTTGTGACTTGACCTCCACGGCCTTCTGTGGTCGGGAATTCCACAGGTTCACCTCCCTCTGAGGGAAGAAACTTTGCATCTCAGTCCTAAATGGCCCGCCCTGTATCTTGAGGCTGTGACCTCCCCCCCCCCCCCCCCCCCCCCCCCACCCAGCCAGGGGAAACATCACCCCTGCAAATGGTATACATTTCAACGCGATAAATCCTCCCTTTATAACTGCTGACTCTAATTTCCTCACAAATCTATTCCTCTATATCTTTCCCAATTGCTGGTAGCCTTTAGAATAGACCCAGTCAGGCAAAGGTGCCCCTACTGTTTCTCAGCTCTGACCACAATCTGTTCTCGACCCCTGGAGGACACTCTTCTCCATTGCTGTGATATTTTTTCTTAATCAATACTGCCATTCTCTTCCCTTCATTCTTTGCCGATGAGGGATATAAAATGGGAAAGAGAGATAGATAGAGGAAGACAGATAGACACATGAAGACAGAACGTGTGGCAGACAGAGATAAGAGACAGAGAGAGACAGAGAGAGGTAGAGAACATCGGTGGGAAGCAAGTTGATAAGAACAAAAAACAAGGAACAAAGAAAAGCGCAGCACAGGAAAAGGCCCTTCGGCCCTCCAAGCCGTGCCGACTAAAATACAATCGTCTACATTCCCGGGTATGTATCGCTCTATTCCCATCCTATTCATGTATTTGTCATGTAAATGTCACTATCGTCCCTGCTTCCACCACCTCCTCCGGCAGCGAGTTCCAGGCACCCACTACCCTCTGTGTAAAAAACTTGCCTCGTACATCTCCTCTAAACCTTGCCCCTCGCACCTTAAACCTATGCCCCCTAGTAATTGACCCCTCTACCCTGGGAAAAAGCCTCTGACTATCCACTCTGTCTATGCCCCTCATAATTTTGTAGACCTCTATCAGGTCGTCCCTCAACCTCCGTCGTTCGAGTGAGAAAAAACCGAGTTTATTCAACCGCTCCGAGTGCCGATTTCAAAAAGTGAAAGGTGGGTGGAGGGGGCAATTTTGACGGCGCTGATTGGAGCTCAAGAGAAAGAAGTTGAAAGAACTGAACGAAGATCCCCCAAACCCGTCTCAAAGGACGAGGCCACAGACACATGAGAACACCACCACCTGCAAGTTCCCCTCCAAGCCACTCCCCATCCTGACCTGGAAATATATTGGCCGTTCTTTCCCTGTCACCGGGCGGAAATCTCTCCCGGACAGCACTCTGGGTGTAGCTACACCACATGGTCAGCGGCCGTTCAAGATTGCAGCTCACCTCCACCTTCTCAAGGGGGCAATTAGGGATGGACAACAAATGCTGGCCTAGCCAGCGGTGCCCATGTTCCATGTAGCCGTGTAGGTAGAGCAAAAATACTTGGAAGAGGGAGAGACCAGACCAGAGAGAAACTGAGGTCGCGGCTGAAGTCAAGTGCAGTAACTAATACTTGTTCAAAGTATAGTGACACTTCACACATTTACTTTATCGCAATAAAGTGTGCAGCTCTTGCTGCCTGTTACTGTTATTTAACACTTCATAAAAATAATTTATCCCTCAATTTTGTCTTTTTACGAGGGCTTGTCAGAATTTTCTGAGGGGGAGAAGTGGATTTATGAAGCCTCCATCAATAATTTTTAACTCTCCATCTAATTCATCTTTCTTCTGTAACATGGATAGTTTCTCCATGTAAAACGGTGCCGTAAAAACCTATCTTGTGTATTTCTTGAGAGTGTTACAACAGTATTTAGAAACAGGGAGAAATGATTGGGGCTAAAACAAAAACGGGAGCGTGGATGATCCTGACACTCCTGGGACTGGGTGATCTCACCGTGGGAACTGACTGAGGGGTAAAAACACAGAATATGAAGTGGTGAGGCAAAGAAAGACTTATTTATTCCACCCTTCGTCCCAAACCCCTGACCTCTACCATCTGGAGGGACAAAGGGCAGTAGCCCTGTGGGAACACCACCACCTGCAAGTTCCCTCTCCATGCCGCACACCATCGGGACTTGGGAATACGTTGGCTGTTCCTTCGCCATCGCTGGAACTCCTGGACGAGCAGATGTGTGGCAGCAGCTTCAGCAAACAGGCAGCAGCGGCTCCTGAAGGACGCCCACATTCCCGAGGAACAGCCAGGGATTGAACCATAAATTCTGCACTTACCAACCTTGCCCACATTCCAAGATAACAATTTATTAATACGGCATTTAATCCCAGCCCCCTTAAATGGCACAAAATCATTTGCAGACTTTGAGTCTGATGATTTTTAGGGGAAAAAAAACGACGGCCGTTTTGTGCGGAGCAAGATTCCCGAAAACCACCGTCACAAGTTTGTCTGTGTTTTCTCCACTCCTGTCGGATGAGGGAGACGAGCACTCGGGACCGGCACTCGGGACCAGCACTCGGGTCCGGCACTCGAGACCAGAACCCGGGACCAGCACTCGGGGTAGAGTTGTGAGTGTCATTAACTTTTACCCAAGCCAACTCGGTAGATGTGAGACAAGTCACCATGAAGAACACATTAATAAGGAGAAATCCGGATGGGACAAAGGCTGATAGTCCACGAGGGATATTTTTGATGCATAGAAGATGGATGGGCTGCTGGGGCCAGACATCACAGATGAGGTGGGAATTGATACAGCACTTTTCACCAGTCGATGATGTTCCGAAATGCTTTACAACCAATGAAGCGCTTTCTATACGCCATTGCTACTTGTTTTGCAGCTAATCTATGCATAGCAAGATCCCACAAACACCAACGAGGTAAATATCCAGTTTTAGGGGGATTGATGGACAGTACATCTGCACCCATCCTGTGGCCTGTCCATTCCACACAGCAATAACCTGCTCACTGATGCCAGGGCACTTTGAGAACACTCCTGCTCTTCTTCAAAATAGTGCCATGGGATCTTTCCATGCCATCTGATAGGGCAAATGGTTTAATGTCTCATGTGAAAGGTGGAACGTCAGATAAGTGCAGTGCTTTGTCAGTACTGCACCCCAGCGTCTGTCAGCCTAGATCACGTGCTGTACCTTCTGGAGTGGGCCTTGTACCCGCAACGGTATCGCTCTGAGTGGGGGTGGGGGGGGGGGGGGGCTGGTACCCACTGAGCCCCTGGCTCGGTGACACTGTTTGGTTGGGTTATTGGTCCTCGTTCTCTTGTGGAGAGGATGAAAGATATTGTGACAGTGTGGCAGGCATGGCTGAGAAGGTGAAACCTCTTCACTTCTCTCCAGTGTCCTCAGACATGTCCTTGCTGCCTTCCATCCAATGTTAACCGGCCAAGAGGTTGAACGAATCCTGCTGGCTTTTCAAACCCAGGCCATACTGGGCCCTGAACCGAATACCTGAACAATTTAACAAGCTAACATCACAGAAAGGAAGGAGAAACGGAACCTGAAAGACTCCCAAGCGTTAGGAGTTTCTAGAGTTTTGTGGGGTCAGTGAGCGAGCACCGTATTGGCCGCTTGACCCAATATGGCATCTAGGAGCCCCAGCAAAACTGGAGCCAATGGAATCAGGGGGAAAACTCTCCATTGGTTGGATGCATACCCGCACAAAGGAAGATGGTTGTGGTGGTTGGAGGTCAATCATTCCAGCTCCAGGACATCACTGCAGGAGTTCCTCAGGGTAGTGCCCTCGACCCAACCATCTTCAACTGCTTCACCAATGTCCTTCCTTCCACCACAAGGTCAGAAGTGGGGATGTTTGCTGCCGACTGCACAATGTTCAGCATCATTTACAACTCCTCAGCCACTGAAGCAGTCCACGTCCAAATGCAGCAAGACCTGGACACTATCCAGGCTTGGGCTGAAAATTGCCAAGTTACATTCACGCCACACAAGTGCTAGGCAACGACCAACTCCAACAAGACAGAATCTAACCATCACCCCTTGACATTCAATGGCATTACCATCACTGAGTCCCCCACTATCAACATCCTGGGGTCACCATTGACCAGAAACTGAAGAGGCTACAAGAGCAGGTCAGAGGCTGGGAATCCTGCGGTGAGTAACTCACCTCCTCATTCCCCAAAGCTTGTCCACCATCTACAAGGCACAAGTCAGGAGTGCGATGGAATACTCTCCACTTGCCTGGATGAGCGCAGCTCCAACAACGTGCAAGAAGCGAGGTCGCATTGAGGACAAATCACCTCAAAGAGCAAGGGCAGAAGATAGCCAGGAGGTGGTGGCATAGTGGTATTGTCACTGGACTAGTAAACCAGAGACCCAGACTCTGGGGCCCCGGGTTCAAATCCCGCTACTGCAGATGGTGACATTTTAATTCAGTAAAAATCTGGAATTAAAAGTCTAATAATAACCATGAAACCATTGTCGATTGTTGTAAAAACGCATTTGGTTCATGAATGTCCTTTGGGAAGGCAATCCTTACCTGGTCTGGCCTACATGTCCCAATGTGGTTGATTCTTAACCTCAAGGACAATTAGGGATGGGCAATAAATGCTGGCACAGCCTGCATCGCCCACGTCCCGTGAACGAATAAACAAAAAACTCGCTAACGACAAGTTCCCCTCCAAACCACCCACCACCTGACTTGGAAATATATCGCCGTTCATTCACTGGCATTCTTGGCGCTTCCTTCCTAACAGCACTGTGGGTGTACCTACACCACCTGGATTGTAATGGTTCAAGAAAACAACTTCTCAAGGGCAATAAGCGATGGGCAATTCATGCTGGCCGAACCCGCGACACCCACGTCCCGCAAAATAATTGAAAACAAGACTTTGAGCAGTGCATCATGGAGGAGACCATTCAGCCCACTGAGTCTGTCAGCTCTTTCAAAGAGAAGTTTAGATTGTCCCGTTCCCCAGCCTTGATCTCACTCCATTTACCAGCCTTCACATCCACTCCGGATCCAAACTGACCTGCAAAAACATGAGAACTTCCACAATGTCACCACTGACACCACCCACCCTCCCCATCACCCCATGACACCCCAGATAGCCTTGAAAGGCGATTGGATGAAATGTTCCGCCAACAGCCAACACAAAGTCACCCAGAGTGAAGCCCTTGGCGTAGCCTGGTGAGCCCCACCAGAGCTATAACGAACAACCCCCACCCCTCTGACACACCCACCATTCTCAGAGAACTCCAGCACCCTCTAACCTGAGAAATATCACATTGGAGAACAATGCCAACTTGGTTTTGCTGCTACTTACCCAGTCCAAAGTGGGCCACCGGCTCCATTTCGCAGAGGTACCCGGAGCCTCCGTCAATAATGCGGAGGTGTGGGCCCGTTCTCCTCGTGTACAGCACAACCTTCGCCCCACGGGCAAATGCACCAAACCTGGTCCGGGGAATGACCCGGAGCCAATTGTTGTCGGTGCCCTTTTAAAAAAAAGAAAATCCAGACAGAAAAACGGTTAGAGATTCTGCTTCTATCCCCTGCCTTCCCCCTGCTCCCCTTGGTCTGCTCGCTGAGGTTGGTTGGGTCAGGACCTGCCAGCTGGTAGAGACTGGAGACCCATTTATCCAGCAAAGACACAATGGAGGAACTCAGTCCAGCAGTGTGGATTCGCCGTGTCATCTTGGATTTGGCCCCGGCTCCCTGGGTGGACTTCCCGAGAATCCGCACCAAAATCGCGATCAGCGCGGTGGGCAGAGAATGGGTGCTTAGGCCAAAATCCGGACCAACGTCGCTCCCGCAATTCTCCGCTCCCGGAGAGGGTAGGGGCCCATTGACAGAGATGCCCCCGCAGCGAATCTCTGAGGAAAACTGTCCGAATTCCCGACGGTGTTCTAACCACTTATCGGCCATCGGGAACGGCCGGTGGTGGCTGCGGACTCAGTCCGCGCCCGCCCTGGTTTGGGGGCGGGGGGATCGATCACCGGGGGGAGGGGGGGGGGGGGTGTGCCTCACAGACAGCCAGGCAAACGATCGGGCGGCACCGGTCTGCGAGCGTGCACATTCTCGGGGGGACCTACTTTGTTCATCATGGGGTGGTCGCCGCAGGCGACGTACTCCCGACCGCAAGTGGGGGGCCCCGTATCCGCAGCCAGAGCGGCGAGGAGCGCTCCGGGGCCCTGCTAGACCCCTGCAGGTAGGAGAATCACTCTGGACTTTCTTAAGGAAAGTCGAGAGTGAAACGCCCAGGTTGTGACGCTGTCGTGGGGACATCGCCCCATTATTTATTTTTTTAAATTTAGATTACCCAATTATTTTTTCCAATTAAGGGGCAATTTAGTATGGCCAATCCACCTAGCCTGCACATTTTTGGGTTGTGGGGGCAAAACCCACGCAGACACGGGGAGAATTTGCAAACTCCACACGGACAGTGACCCAGAGCCGGGATCGAACCTGGGACCTCAGCGCCGTGAGGCAGCTCTGCTAACCACTAGGCCACCGTGCTGCCCTAACAGCCCCATTATTAACATAACATGGAACATACAGTGCAGAAGGAGGCCATTCGGCCCATCGAGTCTGCACCGACCCACTTAAACCCTCACTTCCACCCTATCCCCGTAACCCAATAACCCCATCGAACCTTTTTTGGATACTAAGGGCAATTCAGCATGGCCAATCCACCTAACCTTTGGACTGTGGGAGGAAACCGGAGCACCTGGAGGAAACCCACGCAGACACGGGGAGAACGTGCAGACTCCGCACAGTGACCCAGCGGGGAATCGATCCCAGGATCCTGGAGCTGTGAAGCCACGGTGCTAATCACTTGTGCTCCAGTCATTAGTCTAGATCTCGGCAGTGGCAGCGACACTAGTTGCCCTTGAACTAAGTGCCTTGCTCGGCCATTTCAGAGGATGGTTAGGACGATGGTTGAAGCGGATTCAAGGGAATGGCATAAATATTCACAAAGACAATAATAATTTCAGGGCTGCAGAGAAAGTACAGGGACTCGTTCAGGAAGCTGGCGTAAACATGATGGGCTGAATGGTCTCTTCTGTATGATTCTGCAGTGCAATTTAACTAAACACTTTAGAACCCCCAGTCTCTCAGTAAGGGCTCCCCGATCCCTCTCTTCTCCATGGTGAATATCCTTTATTGGGGAATCCCGTCCCATGTTCTTCATGTGGAACTCGCTGCCACTGGCAGTGGTTGAAACAAACGGTGTTGTGCTTCAGGGGAAGTTAGTCGAGTAGTTCAGAGAGAAGGGAATAGAAGATTAGGGAAGGAAAGATGAGAAGAGGCTCATGTGGAGCCTAAACGGCAGCAAGCACTGGTTGTTTCCGAATTGCCTGTTTCGCTGCTCTAATTATGCTGCAGCCCCATCCGTTTTGATTTGACTGAAGGACGGGTTCAGCCTGAATCCTTCTGGGACAACAGCCATTAGTGATATTGTCACTGGACTGGTAATCCAGAGACCCTGAGTAACGCACGGGGGACCCGGGTTCAAATCCCGCCACTGCAGATGGTGAAATCTGAATTCAGTAAAATTCGGAAACTATTGCCGATTGTCGTAAATACCCATCTGGTTCACTCATGTCCTTTAGGGAAGGAAATCTGCCGTCCTTACCTGGTCTGGCCTACACGTGACTCCAGGCCCACAGCAATGTGGTTGGCTCTTAAACATCCTCTGAAGTGGCCGAGCAAGGCAAAGGGCAACTAGGGACGGGCAACAAATGCCGGCCCAGCCAGCGATGTCCGCATCCAATAAAGGAAAAGTTTCCCCAGCGGGTACAGGTCAGGAATGAGGATCTGGGTCCTTCCCGCTGGATTGATGGTCCATTATTCACTGTTTTCCAGGCGTTTACTCGGCACTCTCGGGTGGGGGAGCTGGGAATGTTGGGAAGGGCTGGATCTGCTGGCATTAAGCATTGCTTCACTGTTCCCGTGCTAAAGGGGTGGATTGGGGTGATCGCAAGACATCCCACTCACTGTCCAGCCGAACAACTGACCATCCGCTGGAACACCCAGGGGGAGGGGGGGCTGGAGTGTGCCCCTAAACCGTTACTAACTGAGGAACTGCAGGAGTCCTGCGGGTAGGCCTCAGGCCTCCTCGGTCCAATCAGGGCCTTTATCAGAAGGCTTCAGTCTACAGGACATGAAAGAACCACCACAGCGTTTGCGTTTCCTGGGATAATCGGCAGTGGGCCCTGTCTGAGCAATGGGCCTTTCCACACAAGTGGAGGGATGGGGGTTGGAAGTGGTGAATGGCAAAGGGCGGATGCACAAACACTAACCCTCTTGACAGCACAGACACATACCTGGGTTACTTTAAAGACAGAAAGCGGCTGTGCCCTGGACTCTCCGTGAGAAATGATGAGATCCAGCATTCCATCTCCGTCAAAATCAGTAGCGGCAGCACCTTGGAACGGTAGCAGAGTGGTAATGTTACTGGACTGGCAATCCCGAGATCTAGACTAATGACTGGAGACATGGGTTCAAATCCCACCGAGGCAGGTAATAAATCTGGAATGAAACACTAGTTCCATTAACAGCAATCATGAAACTACCAAATTGTCTCCTGCAAATTGGAAAAGTAACGATTTACATTAATGGGCAAAAGAAGCGACATGACATGAGAAAGTTGCTATGATATGGAACATGCTACCGGAAAGGATGGCTGAAGCGGATTCAAGGGAATGGCATAAATATTCACAAAGACAATAATTTCAGGGCTGCAGAGAAAGTACAGGGACTCGTTCAGGAAGCTGGCGTAAACATGATGGGCTGAATGGTTTCTTCTGTATGATTCTGCAGTACAATTTAACTAAACACTTTAGAACCACCAGTCTCTCAGTAAGGGCTCCCTGAACCCTCTCTTCTCCATGGTGAATATTCCCCATTTCCATGGACCCTCTTTGCAGCTCAACTCGCAACAACAATGTCCTGTTAGATCTCTGCGTCCCTAAACGCCCCCAAGCCCCGAAGGTCCATCGTACAAAGTCTTGAATACATTCAAGACCCTTTGAGCAGAGAAATTCCATCCCATCTCCGTCCAAAACTGCTGACTCCTCGTCCTAAGACTAGGTGACACCGAATGTTAAAACCGATTGTGGGGGGAATCCAAAGTCAAGGTCCAACAATGATGCAGGGACTCTCACTCCACTTCAGGTGGGACTTGGATCCCAGACCCCCATGTGGTGGCAATGTCACTGGTAATCCAGAGGCCCAATCTAGGGACGCGGGTTCAAATCACGCCACATCAGCCAGTGGAATTTAAATTCAAGAAAGTAACAAAGTCTGGAATATAAAGTAGTCTCCGTAATTCAGAGGGTGGCGGGTGCCTGGAACTTGCTGCCGGAGGAGGTGGTGGAAGCAGGGACGATAGTGACGTTTAAGGGGCATCTTGACAAATACAAGAATAGGATGGGAATAGAGGGATACGGACACCGGAAGTGTAGAAGATTTTAGTTTAGACGGGCAGCATGGGCTTGGAGGGCCGAAGGGCCTGTTCCTGTGCTGTACTTTTCTTTGTTCTTTGTAATGGTGATTGAGCAAGCGATCAGTAATTGTTGTAAAATATACCCCTGGTTCCCAAATGTCCCCTTTAGGGAAGGAAATCTACCTTTCCCTGTGGTCTGATCCACATACAGTAGTCCCCCTTTATAACGCGGGTGTTGGGGTCCAAGACAGCCACCCGCGTTGCATCCGAGCCGCGGATATCCACGATGGGGGTTTTAAATTTATTTAAAAATCTATGCTAGCGCTTCCCATTGAGAGTCTACGGGGGGCGGGGGGAGAGGTCAGACCCCCGTAGACTCACAATGGGAAGCGCGGGGGTCGAGCCGTGCTGCTGGCCTGCTTGGTCTGCTTTGAAAGTCAGCGATTTAGCCCAGTGTGTTAAACAATTGGTTTAATAAGTATTATGTGAATAAATGTTACTCCCAATAATATTGTATTTTTAAAATATGTTTTTATTAAGCTTTTCATATATTTTTAAATAAATTTAAAACCCCCATCGTGGATCTAATTAAAACAGTGTCAATTTCAGCGGCCGGCTGATTGTTTCAGTGAGAGAGCAGCTTCCCTCTCCGGATCAAAGTGAGCCGGCCGCTGAAATTGACACTGCCGGCTGATTGGAGGGAGAGAGCAGAGAACACAGGAGGAGGTCATACGGGCCTCTGCAAGACCAGCATGGTCTCACATCGCCCCTCCCCTCTGTAGCTGGGGTACAGGCCGTGGCTGCTGGGCTTCAGGCTGTGGCTGCTGGGGTACTGTGGCTGCTGGGGTTCAGGCTGTGGCTGCTGAGGTACAGGCTGTGGCTGCTGAGGTACAGGCTGTGGCTGCTGGGCTTCAGGCTGTGGCTGCTGGGGTACTGTGGCTGCTGGGGTTCAGGCTGTGGCTGCTGGGGTACAGGCCGTGGCTGCTGGGGTGCAGGCTGTGGCTGCTGGGGTACAGGCCGTGGCTGCTGGGGTGCAGGCCGTGGCTGCTGAGATACAGGCTGTGGCTGCTGGGGTACTGTGGCTGCTGGGGTTCAGGCTGTGGCTGCTGGGGTACTGTGGCTGCTGGGGTTCAGGCTGTGGCTGCTGGGGTACTGTGGCTGCTGGGGTTCAGGCTGTGGCTGCTGGGGTACAGGCTGTGGCTGCTGGGCTTCAGGCTGTGGCTGCTGGGCTTCAGGCTGTGGCTGCTGGGGTACTGTGGCTGCTGGGGTTCAGGCTGTGGCTGCTGGGGTACAGGCTGTGGCTGCTGGGGTACTGATTGGAGGGAGAGAGCAGCGGGCAGTGTCAATTTCAGCGGCCGGCTGATTGCTTCAGTGAGAGAGCAGCTTCCCTCTCCGGATCAAAGTGAGCTGGCCGCTGAAATTGACACTGCCGGCTGCTCTCTCCCTCCAATCAGAAACATTAAAACTTAAAAGTTGGATTGGAGGGAGAGAGCAGCCGGCAGTGTCAATTTCAGCGGCCGGCTCACTTTGATCCGGAGAGGGAAGCTGCTCTCTCACTGAAACAATCAGCCGGCCGCTGAAATTGACACTGCCGGCTGCTCTTTCCCTCCAATCAGAAACATTAAAACTTAAAAGTTGGATTGGAGGGAGAGAGCAGCCGGCAGTGTCAATTTCAGCGGCCAGCTGATTGTTTCAGTGAGAGAGCAGCTTCCCTCTCCGGATCAAAGTGAGCCGGCCGCTGAAATTGACACAACTGACAGTTAGGGTCCATAAGCCCCCCCGCGGTATATCGCGAACCGCGGTATTGCGGAGCGCGGTATAACGGGGGACTACTGTACTTTCCTTTCTTTTCATTCACTCAGGGGATGTGCGCGCCGCTGTGCATTTATTGCCCACCCCTAATTGCCCTTGAACTGAGTATCTTGCTGGGCCATTTCAGAGAGCAGTTAAGAGTTAACCACATTGCTGTGGGTCTGGAGTCACATGTAGGCCAGGCCAGGTAAGGATGGCAGATTTCCTTCCCTCCCTAAAGGACATGAGTGAGCGAGATGGGTTTTTACGACAATCGACAATGGTTTTGTGGTCATCATTAGACTTTTAATTCCAGATTTTTAACTGAACTCAAATTTTACCATGGGCCGTGACGTCCAGATGCCCAGAGTTTTAACCTCGGTCTCTGGATTACTCGTCCAGTGGCAATAGAACTACGCCACCCCTTTGTGAATCCCCCCCAAATGTGATTGACTCCGAAATAACCCAGCAAGCAACTCAATTCAAGAGCAATGTGAGGTTGGCAGCAAAGGCTGGCCTCGCCACTGATGCCCACAACCCGTGGGGGAATAAAAAATAAACCGACAATTTTAGTAAAGCCGAATATGCCCAGTGAAGACGCCACATTGGGTTTCCTTCCTGCACTGCTGCACTTCCCATCTCAGCCACAGGAGGGAGGCATTGAGGGAGGTCACATTGACAGTGTTAAACACTGTCACCAGGAGGGTGGAAAACCATTGGGGAGGGGCAGGGGAGGGACAGATTGGAGATTGTGAAAGACTAAACCTCAGTGACAAATTCCTATTCAGGATGGAAGACTTATTTCCAAAGAGTCAGGAATGTGTCTTTGTGCACGACTGTAGTTTAAAGCAAAGCTACATGCTGCCATCTACAGCCCTACAACAAGCAAACGTTTATATATTCTACTGAACCCACAATGTTTCATGGCAAATTCACTCTTTTGCATGAAGAGTGGTTCGTGTGCTTCAGGTAAACATTGCAGCCAATTACACATAGCAAGCTCCCACAGTCAAACATCAGAATGACAACATTGTCTGTTACAGAAATATTGACCAAGGGAAGCCCCCTGTTCTCCGTGTTCAGGGGTCCTTCATTTGACCTCTGAGGGCAGATAGGGCCTGAGTATAAAGTCATATCGGAAATGCAGGAGCTTCAAAGGTGCAGCACTGCCTCAGTACTGACCCTCTGACAGTGCGGCACTCCCTCAGTACTGACCCTCTGACAGTGCGGCACTCCCTCAATACTGACCCTCTGACAGTGCAGCACTCCCTCAGTACTGACCCTCTGACAGTGCAGCACTCCCTCAGTACTAACCCCCTGACAGTGCAGCACTCCCTCAGTACTGACCCTCTGACAGTGCAGTACTCCCTCAGTACTGACCCACTGACAGTGCAGCACTCCCTCAGTACTGACCCTCTGACAGTGCAGCACTCCCTCAGTACTGACCCACTGACAGTGCGGCACTCCCTCAGTACTGACCCTCTGACAGTGCAGCACTCCCTCAGTACTGACTCTCTGACAGTGAGGCACTCCCCCAGTACTGACCCTCTGACAGTGCAGCGCTCCCTCAGTACTGACCCTCTGACAGTGCAGCACTCCCTCAGTACTGACCCTCTGACAGTGCGGCACTCCCTCGGCACTGACCCTCTGACAGTGCAGCACTCCCTCAGTACTGACCCTCTGACAGTGCAGCACTCCCTCAGTACTGACCCTCTGACAGTGCAGTACTCCCTCAGTACTGACCCACTGACAGTGCAGCACTCCCTCAGTACTGACCCTCTGACAGTGCAGCACTCCCTCAGTACTGACCCACTGACAGTGCGGCACTCCCTCAGTACTGACCCTCTGACAGTGCAGCACTCCCTCAGTACTGACTCTCTGACAGTGAGGCACTCCCCCAGTACTGACCCTCTGACAGTGCAGCGCTCCCTCAGTACTGACCCTCTGACAGTGCAGCACTCCCTCAGTACTGACCCTCTGACAGTGCGGCACTCCCTCGGCACTGACCCTCTGACAGTGCAGCACTCCCTCAGTACTGACCCTCTGACAGTGCAGCACTCCCTCAGTACTGACCCTCTGACAGTGCAGCGCTCCCTCAGTACTGACCCTCTGACAGTGCTGCACTCCCTCAGTACTGACCCTCTGACAGTGCAGCGCTCCCTCAGTACTGACCCTCTGACAGTGCAGCACTCCCTCGGCACTGACCCTCTGACAGTGCAGCACTCCCTCAGTACTGACCCTCTGACAGTGCAGCGCTCCCTCAGTACTGACCCTCTGACAGTGCAGCACTCCCTCAGTACTGACCCTCTGACAGTGCGGCACTCCCTCAGTACTGACCCTCTGACAGTGCAGCACTCCCTCAGTACTGACCCTCTGACAGTACAGCACTCCCTCAGTACTGACCCTCTGACAGTGCGGCACTCCCTCAGTACTGACCCTCTGACAGTGCGGCACTCTCTCAGTACTGACCCTCTGACAGTGCAGCGCTCCCTCAGTACTGACCCTCTGACAGTGCGGCGCTCCCTCAGTACTGACCCTCTGACAGTGCAGCTCTCACTCAGTACCGACCCTCTGACAGTACGGCACCCCCTCAGTACTGACCCTCTGACAGTGCAGCACTCCCTCAGTACTGACCCTCTGACAGTGCAGCACTCCCTCAGTACTGACCCTCGGACAGTGCGGCACTCCCTCAGTACTGACTCTCTGACAGTGCGGCGCTCCCTCAGTACTGACCCTCTGACAGTGCGGCACTCCCTCAGTACTGACCCTCTGACAGTGCAGCACTCCCTCAGTACTGACTCTCTGACAGTGCGGCACTCCCTCAGTACTGACCCTCTGACAGTGCAGCACTCCCTCAGTACTGACCCTCTGACAGTGCGGCACTCCCTCAGTACTGACCCTCTGACAGTGCAGCACTCCCTCAGTACTGACCTTCTGACAGTGCGGCACTCCCTCAGTACTGACCCGCTGACAGTGCTGCACTCCCTCAGTACTGACCCTCTGACAGTGCGGCACTCCCTCAGTACTGACCATCTGACAGTGCGGCACTCCCTCAGTACTGACCCTCTGACAGTGCGGCACTCCCTCAGTACTGACCATCTGACAGCGCAGCACTCCCTCAGTACTGACCCTCTGACAGTGCAGCACTTGCTCAGTACTGACCCTCTGACAGAGCAGCACTCCCTCAGTACTGACCCTCTGACTGTGCAGCACTCCCTCAGTACTAACCCTCTGACAGTGCAGGGCTCCCTCAGTACTGACCCTCTGACAGTGCGGCACTCCCTCAGTACTGACCCTCTGACAGTGCGGCACTCCCTCAGTACTGACCCTCTGACAGTGCGGCACTCCCTCAGTACTGACCCTCTGACAGTGCGGCACCCGCTCTGTACTGACCCTCTGACAGTGCGGCACTCCATCAGTACTGACTCTCTGACAGTGCGGCACTCCCTCAGTACTGACTCTCTGACAGTGCGGCACTCCCTCAGTACTGACCCTCTGACAGTGTGGCACTCCCTCAGTACTGACTCTCTGACAGTGCGGCACTCCCTCAGTACTGACCCTCTGACAGTGCAGCACTCCCTCAGTGCTGACCCTCTGACAGTGCGGCACTCCCTCAGTACTGACCATCTGACAGCGCAGCACTCCCTCAGTACTGACTCTCTGACAGTGCGGCACTCCCTCAGTACCGACCCTCTGACAGTGTGGCACTCCCTCAGTACTGACTCTCTGACAGTGCGGCACTCCCTCAGTACTGACTCTCTGACAGTGCGGCACTCCCTCAGTACTGACCCTCTGACAGTGTGGCACTCCCTCAGTACTGACTCTCTGACAGTGCGGCACTCTCTCAGTACTGACCCTCTGACAGTGCAGCACTCCCTCAGTGCTGACCCTATAACTGTGTAGCACTCCCTCTGTATTTACCTTATGACTGTGTAGCACTCCCTCAGTACTGACCCTCTGACAGTGCGGCACTCCCTCAGCACTGACCGGCTGACAGTGCTGCACTCCCTCAGTACTGACCCTCTGACAGTGCTGCACTCCCTCAGTACTGAGTCTCTGACAGTGCAGCACTCCCTCAGTACTGACCCTCTGACAGTGCAGCACTCCCTCAGTACTGACCCTCTGACAGAGCAGCACTCCCCCAGTACTGACTCTCTGACAGTGCGGCACTCCCTCAGTACTGACTCTGACTGCAGCACTCCCTCAGTACTGACCCTCTGACAGAGCAGCACTCCCTCAGTACTGACCCTCTGACAGTGCAGCACTTGCTCAGTACTGACCCTCTGACAGAGCAGCACTCCCTCAGTACTGACCCTCTGACAGTGCAGCACTCCCTCAGTACTAACCCTCTGACAGTGCAGCACTCCCTCAGTACTGACCCTCTGACAGTGCGGCACTCCCTCAGTACTGACCCTCTGACAGAGCAGCACTCCCTCAGTACTGACCCTCTGACAGTGCAGCACTTGCTCAGTACTGACCCTCTGACAGAGCAGCACTCCCTCAGTACTGACCCTCTGACAGTGCAGCACTCCCTCAGTACTAACCCTCTGACAGTGCAGGGCTCCCTCAGTACTGACCCTCTGACAGTGCGGCACTCCCTCAGTACTGACCCTCTGACAGTGCGGCACTCCCTCAGTACTGACCCTCTGACAGTGTGGCACTCCCTCAGTACTGACCCTCTGACAGTGCGGCACCCGCTCTGTACTGACCCTCTGACAGTGCGGCACTCCATCAGTACTGACCCTCTGACAGTGCGGCGCTCCCTCAGTACTGACGCTCTGACAGTGCAGCATTCCCTCAGTACTGACCCTCTGACAGTGCGGCACTCCCTCAGTACTGACCCTCTGACAGTGCGGCACTCCCTCAGTACTGACCCTCTGACAGTGCGGCACTCCCTCAGTACTGACCCTCTGACAGTGCGGCACTCCCTCAGTACTGACCCTCTGACAGTGCAGCACTCCCTCAGTACTGACCCTCTGACAGTGCGGCACTCGCTCAGTACTGACCCTCTGACAGTGCGGCACTCCCTCAGTACTGACCCTCTGACAGTGCGGCACTCCCTCAGTACTGTATTGAAGTGTCAGCCTTGATTTTCTGCTCCTGTGCGTGAAGCTAGATGCTGTGTCACTGTCACCGTACTGACGTTAGAGAGGAGAATGCAACCTGTCAGCCACTAACCAAACCTCCTCTACCTTCCACATTGAATCATGTTTCTTTCCTCCAACTGTACTGACACCTTAACCCTTCAGTATTCCCACAGGCTGTATTCAGAAGCAGCAATGGTGGGAACGATCAGGACCCATCACCCACACCCCGTGAGAAGAGAAATAATCAAGAAAAAGGAATGAACTCACATTTGTCGCACTGTTCATGATCTCAGGATATCAAAGAACTTTGTAGCCAATGAAATACTTTTGGAATGTCGTGACTGACCTTATGCAAGGAACGAGGCAGCCGATTTGTGCACAGCAAGCTCCCACAAATCACAACCTGCTGATGGCCAGATCATTGTTTCTTGCAGGACTGGTTGAGGGAGGAATATTGGCCGAGGCTCCGGCCGGGGGGGGCGGGGGTTGTTCCCATCGCCTGTAAATAGTAGACGTGGAAGCTTTGTACATTCCTCCGTTAGGGCGGGCAGGCAGACGGGGCCTCAACCTAAAGCCCCGACCAAAAACCCACACCATGAGAAACTACAAAAAGCGATTGAGGTAATCTCAGCGTTACCTGTCCCTTGTCCTGTGCGCTCCGCAGCATCTCCCGCGTTGACCTCTTGGATCAGCGGATCTGCTCCTTCCTGTCGGGAGACCCTGCAATGGAAGCGTAAGATTCTGATAAACCGCTGTCAGCGGGTCACATTGAGCTGACAGCGCAGTTAACAGGCCATTCAGCCCAACCGGTCTGTACCAGTATATCCCGCTCCATGTCAGCTCCCTTGTACCTTGTACAGGGGCTGGTTTAGCACACTGGGCTAAATCGCTGGCTTTTAAAGCAGACCAAGGCAGGCCAGCAGCACGGTTCAATTCCCGTACCAGCCTCCCCGAACAGGCGCCGGAATGTGGCGACTAGGGGCTTTTCACAGTAACTTAATTGAAGCCTACTTGTGACAGTAAGCGATTTTCATTTCATTCATTGTACCGCACATATATTCGGCTTCACCAGCGATTTGAACCTGGAATCGCTCGCACACTAAAAAATGAGAGAGGCATGCCCTGAAATCAGGATCAAAGACATACAGCTCAGTGATTGGGCCACACGGGCAGTGGACACGTTTGATTGTTGACGAGCCTCTCGAGGAAGGACAACAACAACTTGCATTTACATAGAGCCTTTAATGTACTAAAACATCCCACGGTGCTCCACAGGAGTGGTGATGAACCAAGGGGAGTTATTCTCTGGCCTGGTAACGCTCTCACTGAAGCCAAACGAGGCTGGTGAATAGCGGGGGTGGGAGAAAACGAGAACCGCGCCAGGCGCCAAACAGTTTGCGATGCAACCAGCAACCCCCCCTCCCCCCACAGGTGACATCGGGATCTCGCCATAGCGTGGCGAGAAAGTAATTATCACCACTTAAACTGCATTTCCACACAGTTAACATTCCACCGCATATCCAATGGCCTCCTGTCATTCAGCAGCCTCCCCAGCAAGTGGTCACGCTGGTGCCGATTCGGACTCCTTTTGAAAAACGTGAGCCTGGTGGAAGGGCTTCTGTGGGGAGCAGGGCCGGCCCAAGGTACCGGCAACTCGGGCAGTCGCCCGGGGCGCCATGTGCTCGGGGGCGCCACAGACTCGGGTCCCGCGAATGCGCAGTTGGGCCGGTGCCAACCAGCGCATGCGCGGCGGCCGCCCTCCCTCCATCCCGTCCCCCCACTCCGTGCCCCCCCCCTCCGTCCGTCCGTCCCTCCCCCCCCGCCTCGCCCCCCCCCCGCCTCGGCCACCCCCGCCTCGCCCCCCCGCCTCGGCCCCGCCCCCCCCCGCCCCGCCCCCCCCCCCCCCCCCCCCCCCCCCCGAAGGGCGCCGAAGTTCAGCTTGCCCGGGGCGCCAGCAACCCTAGGGCCGGCGCTGGTGGGGAGCCGAGGAGGTGAGGGACCATCTTTATTCACAGGCAAAGAGCCCGGGGGGGGGGCACTGGGATTGCCACCCCAGTGCTCGGCGGTGGGTGGGGGGGGGGCCCTCCGCAGGGGGGGGGGGGGGGGGGGCTATGGGGGGGGTGGAGGGCATGCTCGGGGAGATGGGTAAAGGGACCAGGGGTCAGCCTGCATCGCAGGAGGAAGTGACAGAAGCATCATAATGATTTTGCGAAGAGTTGTTCAATGTGCTGTACAAACCGCACTGCCGATGGTGCCGCCCCTTCCCCCCTAAACCCCCCCCCCCCCCACCCCCCGCCCCACCACCTACCTACAACCACCCCCACCCCTTCTCCCGGTGCCATCAGTGGCCCTCAATGTGCTTGGCCATCCTACCACTCCCACTATGTCCTGATGTTTCCCCAGGATGCACATCACAGGTGGAGGCAGCCACCTGCTTGCCTCATCCCTTCGATACCCCTGGCCGGCGTCATCTGGGGGCTCTGGGGCCTGTGGGCCCCGGCTCACTTGTCTGCAGCACATGCACACCCCTGCCGCCCTGTCGTATGTGCTGACCCTGAGACGCGGCCTCATCAGAGGGGTGGAACTCGGGGGAGCCGGTGCCCACCGTCGCCACTCTGTGGTCCTGCTTGGCGCCCGGCACCCCCTCCTCCCCATTGGTGCCCTCAGGGCCCTGGGCAGAGGGGCAGCTGCATCGTCTGGCTCCGCCAGCCCTGGCGGTTCCCCATGGTCTGGATCATCGTGACGGCGCCGTCGGCGATGCTCCTCAGTGATTGGGCCACGCGCTGCAGTGACTCGGCAATGCCCACCTGTGACTGGGACCAGCTCTACAGCCCCTCGGCCATTCCCATCCGAGAGCGGGACATGTCCCGTAGAACCTCATCCAGGTCAGCCTGGTACTGGATGTATACACAAGAGTCGACATTCTGCCGCGACCCTCAGCCATGGCCGTCATCGACTGCGCGAAGCCGTGGACACCTCCACTCACGGTGCCAGCGTCGTGCACCAGGCTCTCCGCTGCTTTCGCCATCCCTGCAGCGTTGGCCTCGGTGCCCCGCATTGCCGGCGACATCTCCTGTGCCCCTAGCCTCTGGAACTCCTCCAAGCAGCTATGGACCTGCTGGAGTGAATCTGACATCTCCCTTTGAACACCCAGATTGGTCCCTAGCATCTCCGCCAGCTCCGGGCAGCCCTGTATCACAGGCTCAGCGACAGGCTGGGACCCAGCTGGGTCCTGGGATCTAGCAGACCTCCGGCTGCTGTCTGGCCCGGGGGTTCCTGCCTCCACCTGATGTACATCAGCAGCGGTGTGTGGCGCTCACCAGATCCCATCGAGGTGTGTGTATCTGGGCTGGCGGAAGGTGGGGATGACAGCTGTGCCGTGGCTCCGAGGTGTTCTTCTTTGGAGTCAGGAGAGGGGATTGGCCCGGGATTGGCCGGCTCTGCCGTCTGGAGGACCTGCGGGAGAATGGGCAAGTGGTCAGTGAGAGGGGTGGGTCAGTCAGTAAGGCAACAACAACTGACGTTTGACAGGTCCTCCGGGTGGGGCCCGGTGGTCCCTCACCTCTGCGGCCTCCGCGTGGATGACTGCTCTGTCCTCGGCCACACCAGTCACCACCAGGTCCCGCTCCTCGAAGGAGGTGAGGATTCTGATGTGTGACACCCCTGCGCCTGCCTGGGCTCTCTCCCGGCGATTGTGGAAGAGCTGTTCCTGAGGAGACACAGAGAGGGCATCGTTAGCCACACGCGTGGTTCACAGTGGAGTGAGGGGGGGTGTGTGAAGGCGGGTTGGGGGAGGGATTGAGGGGGGTAGGGGGAGGGAGGACTGGGGGTCGCATGGGGAGTTGGGGAGGTCGGATGCTGCCTTGGGGAGGACGGTGGTATCGACTCACTTGTGCTGCCGAGTTGGGGTCGTTGACCTTCTTTCGGCACTGATGGCCATTCCTCCTGGCCACACTCCCAGCCCTCACAGCTGCCGGCACCCCATCCCAGGCAGCACTGGCTGCCCTATGTCTCACCCTCCGGGAGCCTCGGAGGAACAGGGCACCACCCCTCCCGGCCCCCACGGCATCCTGGAACCTCCCGGTCTCCTTGGCCCCATTGTTGCGAGCTGGCTGGGGTTGGCTGAGCGCGGTTTTGGCGAATCAGCTGGCGGGCCTTCACTTGCGACGAGAAGCCGGTGAGGCCTTGTTAAGTGGACCGATTAACGTTGACTTGCGTTGCCGGCCTCGCTGGGCCGGGCAACGGGGAAGCTCACGACAATACCCGCTCGCCACCGCACTTGGAAACGTTTCCGGGGAATTGCGCCCCAGGTTTGACACGGAGACGTGTTAACACAGGGAATCAAAATGAGAAACAAAGAGAGGTCGGGAAGCAGAGAGGTTGAGACTGCTGTTCCTTCGACGGAACATTCCTGATCCCCAACATCCCCAACCAGGGGCTGGTTTAGCTCACTGAGCTAAATCGCTGGCTTTGAAAGCAGACCAAGCAGGCCAGCAGCACGGTTCGATTCCCGTACCAGCCTCCCCGGACAGGCGCCGGAATGTGGCGATTAGGGGCTTTTCACAGTAACTTCATTGAGGCCTACTCGTGACAATAAGCGATTTTCATTTCATTTCATATGTTCTGTACGTGGAGCCTGCAGTGAAATCCTGGCCGATTTATAAGATGCAGGCAGTACCGCATTCGAACCAGCAGAGAGCGCTGCTGCACCAGCCACAGCAAGAGCAAGGCTCCAATATGTAGGAATAGTCCCAATTCTTCTCCTGAATGCAGCACTCCCTCAGTACTGACCCTCTGACAGTGCGGCACTCCCTCAGTACTGACCCTCTGACAGTGCAGCACTCCCTCAGTACTGACCCTCTGACAGTGCGGCACTCCCTCAGTACTGAACCTCTGACAGCGCGGCACTCCCTCAGTACTGACCCTCTGACAGTGCAGCACTCGCTCAGTACTGACCCTCTGACATTGCGGCACTCCCTCAGTACTGACCGTCTGACAGTGCAGCACTCCCTAAGTACTGACCTTCTGACAGTGCAGCACTCCCTCAGTACTGACCCTCTGACAGTGCAGCACTCCCTCAATACTGACCCTCTGACAGTGCAGCACTCCCTCAGTACTGACCCTCTGACAGTGCAGCACTCCCTCAATACTGACCCTCTGACAGTGCAGCACTCCCTCAGTACTGACTCTCTGACAGTGCAGCACTCCCTCAGTACTGACCCTGACAGTGCAACACTCCCTCAGTACTGACCCCCCCACAGTGCAGCACTCCCTCAGTACTGACCCCCCCACAGTGCAGCACTCCCTCAGTACTGACCCTCTGACAGTGCAGCACTCCCTCAGTACTGACCCTCTGACAGTGCAGCACTCCCTCAGTCCTGACCCTCCCACAGTGCAGCACTCCCTCAGTCCTGACCCTCTGACAGTGCGGCACTCCCTCAGTACTGACCGTCTGATAGAGCAGCACTCCCTCAGTACTGACCCTCTGACAGTGCAGCACTTCCTCAGTACTGACCCTCTGACAGTGCGGCACTCCCTCAGTACTGACCCTCTGACAGTGCAGCACTCCCTCAGTACTGACCCTCTGACAGCGCGGCACTCCCTCAGTACTGACCCTCTGAC